>NC_069114.1:28058180-28669846 GCF_025612915.1 Magallana angulata
TAGCACCTGATACAGCGAACTTTTGAAAATCATCTTTCATTATTGCAATTTAACGTCAGCAGATCAGCTTACATTATTCTCAACTCTTTTTAACTTTTCATATGCTTATGATTACTTTAATCAATGATACGGATCATGACACATAGAAAGCTTTAAAACTCTCTATTTTTAACCATGATATCCATTAACTGTGACCTGATCTTGGGCACTTGTCAGGTAAGTCAGGATTTTAATTTAGTTGGACTGATCAGACCACCCTTTTGAATAGATAAGTCCGAGTAGATATAATTGGGTGCCCAAGTTGATTCTTACATTTCACAACTTTTATTAGAACTGTCAAGGAGGAAGACTAGGACTTAAGGTGGGTTGCTGGTTTGCTTTCGTTGTCAAATTCTTTACTCAATTTAGACAACTCGACTGGCTGTTTTGTCCACATTTGTTTATGACGTCATAACGGAGAGATCTCAAGGTTTCCCGCTTCACATTTTCTAACGTCAAATGCTCTTAATTAAATAAAAATGAAATAAATCTAAAATAAAGTAATTCAATTTAGGTCTATAGTGTAAATACTTAAGTAGTAATTCATACCAAGTCTTAGTTTTCATGAAAGAATCGTAAGTTGGAAATGCAGATTGGAAGCAATACATCATAACTACGTAGATTATTAGCAAGAATTGGAGCGTTACTTTTTAGCTCTATGTGAAATTGTCCATAAAAGCTAAGTAATGACAGTAATGATAGTCTTAAACTACAGATTGCAGATTGGAAGCAATACATCATAACTACGTAGATTATTAGCAAGAATTGGAGCGTTACTTTTATAACTCTATGTGAAATTGTCCATAAAAGCCATGTAGTCTCAAACTTGAGAGAGAGAGAGAGAAAGAGAGAGAGATGTGTTTGTAAAATAGTTTGGGTCGGTAATAATTCTTCAAAAGAAAAAAACTAACAAGCATTTATAGTAAGTATATCATAACTATTTTGACCGAAAAAAGGGAGGAGCAAAGCTGGGGAATTAAATTTTTTAAATTAGTTGCGAAGATTTTGATAACCAAAATAAAAGTCCATATCTTACAAATATCATCCGTTTTCTAGACTTGAGACTATTTGCATATATTTACATCCTACTAGATCACCATGCATTTGAGTAAAATACACATGCTAATGGTGAGCTTTAAGAACAGCTAGGATTCTGATAAGTGCATACAGAGTCAAGGGGTATAATCATCTTCAATTGCTACTTGTTACCCTTGGCTAGAGAATATTCCTTTTATAAGAAAAAATACATACTGATTGTGATATGAGCAGAACTTGTATACTTACAAGTCAAGTTAAGTACAAGTCAAGTTTAAGATTTATACCAGGTGTATGCTTATAGTCAATTTCTTTAAACTGCAGGTTTACTAATCCTGTAAGTATGGCCGATGCTTCCCCAAATCTGAGTTGTACAGAAACAAACAAGTCGGAACCAGGGGGTGATATAGAGGCAGACTTGCAGAAAATCCTCAATGGCCAACATGTTCCCGTGAATCACATTGCTGTGGGATTAGACAGAATAGGTAAGACAACGGGTGCTTTATGTGTGTAGTATTTCAAAAATGTGTAGTCATTATATCTAGGAGGTCTTAACCCATTGGCAAATAATAACCACCACAGATGGTAAAGAGCTCTTGTGACCACTATAGTACTCATCCTTTAAATTTCAAGATATTCATTGTGTTTGCATAATAATTATTTTTAAAATATCTATCTTTCAATGCTCTTAACAAATATTATTGTACTCTTCAGGTAATTTTGTCCCTAAAACCAAAAAGACTGTGTACTACATTGTGGGTGCCATCCTCATCAATGATGCTGGTCAGATTCTGATGATCCAGGAAGCCAAGTATTCCTGTTACGGACAATGGTACCTGCCCTGTGGACGTGTGGAGAGGGAGGAGAGCTTTGTGGTGTGTATACATAGGTGGAATCGAAATGTGATATTGGCTTCATTGCCCTAAAGATTTATAGGCATGTTTAGCCCATAAGCAATAACCATTGTAACAAGAGCCATTAGCAATAAATCTCATTTTGGTACAGAACCTTTTTAACAAGAGCTTGGACTTTGGGTAGTTGTGTCAAACAGCATTGTGATGTACATGTAGGCCTGTCCATTTCATTGATGGCCACTCAGTCATGGCTCTTTGAAATCAACAAGATTTGTGTTGCTTTTCAGGAAAGACTACGCAATCTGTGCATATTTCACTTGAAACCAGCATCACTTTAACTTGTGTTGATGCAAGTAATAGATAGTTACGTCCTACCAAAAGTCCAAGGTCTAGTTAAAATGGTTCAATTAGTTTTCAAACTTAAAAAAAATGATTGATGAGTTTTGTATTCAGCTAATAAGAATGTGGGTGAATAAAGTGATGTTATATATCCTTGTGGTTGTATGGCTCTTGCAGGAGGCTTGCAAGAGGGAGGTGGAGGAGGAAGCAGGTTTAACCTTTGAACCCACAACCTTACTTTGTGTAGAATATGGCTCAGGGTATTACTATAGGCTGACATTCACAGGGCATGTAACAGGTAGAAAAATAATAATTGTTTTACTTTAGAAATTTAGAAAAAAAGTATGCATATCTAGAAATTAAATTTCAAAGATTCATTTGGAGGTCACATGACACTGGATACCAGAACATGTACTTGATAGTTAGGAGTATTTGATAAATTACCAGTAAGGAGAACTTAAAAACAGATATTCATTTATAACATGTATTTCATTAGGTGGGAAACTGAAAACCCTGGAGCACAAAGATAAGGAGTCGCTACAGGCAGAGTGGATAGACCCTGTACACATACAGAACAAGTTACTTCCCATCAGGTAGTAAGGCATTCACAATCATCAATGTTTCTGGGGATATTCAGCTCCAAAATAGGAAACACACAATTTCACCCCTGTATTACTCTGTGATTGCAGCAGTGTTTGGTTGGCTTCAAAAATTATAGACTGAATAGATGTTTCATTCATTTAGTACCGGTATGTAAAAAAGATAAAATGGCTTCATTGGTAGTTCATGCAGGAAGCAAATATTGCAGGAAAAATACATAACCTAGCTGAGATTAAATTTTTTTTAATAGCTCATCAAATGAATGAGGTTCTACTCAAATTAATTCTGTTAACAACATATTTACCAATAATTTGAGGGAAAAATCAGAATGTTAAAGAGTTAATTTGTATTGTAGAGCCAAGGACATTCTTCCATTGATCAAACTTGGGTACAAACACTGGGAGAGAACTGTGGAACAGCGCTTCAGACCCTGCCTACCTCTGTTGTACAAACATAAACATATTATCAACAGGCCCCTCATTGTGCAGAAAATGTCAGATAGGTAAGCAATGAAGCAAATTTCTATTTAGATTGAAATACAGTAAAACACAGTTATGGTTAACACGATTATAATAAGTTAATGCTTACAATGAAATCATTTTATTTCCCAATCTTAAGAATATATCATAAACTTATTTGATGTAACAGATTAAGTTTAAAGCAAATCAAAATCACTTGCCACTACTAGTATAACCATGTTTTACCATATAAATGTCAGATCATTTTGGTTCATAGGGTGTTTTTAATTGATAGACACAATTTTGTGATATTAGATTTACCGGAATCTTATATATCTCTGTACTCAAAAATTGCTATAGAGCCAAACGACAATAGGATTTGCAGTATTTAGAGTTAAGTTTTTAATTTCAGTGAGATCTATGTATTGGTGAACTCTGAAGGTGGATCACACTTCCCCTGTGGTGTAGATTTCAGTAGGACCCCATCAGCTCTTCTGACAGCTTACTTTATACTTAAGGTAATACATTGAGGTTCCCTCTGGTGAAAGCAATTTATGCTGATATCCATGCAGATTTCATTTTTTAATTAATGTAATATTGATATGAGAATTTTTTATAAAGAACAGTGTCTTCTTTCTTCCTTTCTTTGACTCCGTTCATCTAATGTCATATTCTACAATTCAGTTTAAAATTCAACTTCTTGTATGAATAGTTGAGAATACTTAAAGCATCAATAAGAAGAGTAAGACATTTTAAAATTGAACATTTCAATCATTTAAAAAAGGTGCTTTATATATCCTTGTTTGAGTCATACAATGAGAAAAGTTAGACAGTTGAAAACTAAAAAATTTAATCATTTTAAAAAGTGCTTTAAATATCTCTGTCCATCTGATGAGTCATACAAGTAATTGACATATTTTTGAGGTATAAGAATTTCTATAAACATTAGTCAATTTAAAAAGTCACAGTGTTAATGGGTACATAGTATAATGTACACATGTATGTACCCAATACAAGTCTGTATTTTGTACAATGTATGCCCAGGTACAATACATGTACCCAGTAGAATGTGAGAACCAATTCAATGTATATGTACCCAATACCATCCTATGAGTACCAATTGCTGTTTAAAAATTTGCAATAATTTTGCAGGAGGCTATAGGAAACACAAAGGGGTTCAAACCCCGGATCTGTGGCCTGGTCAACCTGGAATACGGTGGACAACCAGGTAGTAAAGAGGACGGAATTTGTTTCTCCATTCTAGTTTCTCTCGATGCACCAAAACTTCCTGAACTGGAAAACTCAGTGTATAAGTGGATAAAAGTCCAGGACTCAGCTCTGATTCAGAACATTGTCTTACTGTTTGAGGATGGGAAAAGTGTGCCCTTCATTGACTTAAGTGCTGGGAGATCCTAGGTGCTTAAACTGCCCCTAAAACTTAGCCCAAAACCAAAATGATATTGTATGTGTTTATCTACCGTATACGTGTACAATTTTGTTTTTTATCATAAGTGCTTGTACTCTATGTTTACATGTACTGGTAATTTTTAAAGTGATTTAAAAAAGAGCTTTTTTTAAAGTTATGTCAAAATGCATGTATTTTGTTGTTGTTTTTTTTATATTTTGGTTTGTTTTATTTTTTGTTTTTGATTTTACTTTTTTGTTGGTTGTTTTTATTTTATTTTTGTTATTGCATAGCTGATATTAGTGTTGTCTTATTAGCAAGAAATGTCTTCCGCCTTGTTATATCCATTAGACACTGACAGGGATTTTGCTTTTTTTTTTTTTTTTTTTGAATAAGAACTTGTACATTTACATTAATTTTCAAATTACGCTTTGTTCCTTTCATCGGAGATGAAAAAGGCATAATTAAAGGTGGGTTTCCAATTTATTGGTGTATATTCATTTTCATAGAGCTATTAGATAATTATAAAAATGCTTGATATATTTGATCTCATATTTTGTAATAAATAATGATATTCTCATGCATATTAAATAGTCTATAAATGTACTGGAACTCCTATTTTATTGACAGACCATTTAAGTACATGTCCAACAATTTTAAAATCAAACACAAAATATATAACAAATATTTGATTTTAATGTATAAACAAGGATATTCTTCTTTCATGTGTATTTTTTACATTTTAAGATAGATATTTAAATGAGCATACTCGTCTCAATTAAAAAAAATACCAAAAGTTTTAACCCCTCCCTCTACCCCAATTTGTCATTTTTACTGTAATATTGTGTCTGTAAGTTAATACAACTTTTTGTGAATTTTTTAATATTAATCTCAGAAATGAGAAAAAAATTTTTTCAATAACCAAAGCTATGTCCGACCACCTTTAAAAACAAAACAAAACAAAACATTTAAAGGATAAAGCTTGTGCTCTCTTTCTTCATACCATTATTTATGATCTTGCCAAGGAACAAAAGTGCAATGTTGTAAATTCATATTATGTAATGTTATATTTCAATCAGACCTTCTGCTAATGTCATCTCCAGCATCTTACTTCATAAGAAAAAAAATATTCAACTTGATTCTATCCTTTCTAGAGAACTAAATGTAATGTCATCATGTTTACAATACTTCTGAATTCTTTATTACTATAGTAACTAACAATCAAAGATGAGACATATTGTAAAAGATACATGTACTACTCTGTGGCCTAGAAAGGGGCTATAGCTTTGTATCAACAGAATTTGTGTTATTTTTGGCTGTGATTGTTGTTAGACATCATCTATATTGATATAAATAAATTTGAAAAGAAAACAAAATCCCCTAATCTATACATATCTTACTACCAAAGGAAATATTTTTAACGTCAGGTGTCTGTAAATATAGTACCGGTAAGTTCCACTAAAACATGTGGGTATGCTGTCATGCACCATATCTCTCCTGTTTGACACCAAATAACAAAGATGTTTTAAATCCTGTCCTTAATTTGTGTATGGTAGGACCAAAAATAAAGATTTTGGACAAATTAAGGTAGGACAAAAAATAAAGATTTTGGAATTGGGTCGGATGTTCAACACTGCTATGTATAGTGAGGAAGGAAGTGATATAAATCTCGAGCCGATTAAAGGTCAGGGTTGCGTTCAAGATCGTAGCTGCTACGTAGTGCTACGTAGTTGAACGGTAGGCTAGCCTAGCCGCTAGGTAGATATTCGTTGCTTAAATATTTTAATATACCTAGCCGTCCGTTCAATAGACCTAGATATCTACGACCTAGCGGCTAGACTAGCTGCTACGATCTTGAACGCAGCCCAGTTATTGTGCTATCTTCGTTTTTAGCTAACCCGAACCAAAGCATCTATATCATTTCGTTTGTTGTCCTTCTTTTCTTCCTTCTGTCTGCGATCTGTCAGACTTTTGCTAACATTTCCCCAACAGAACCAGAGACATTTTCATAGAACAACGAACACTAACGCTTGATTCCGGTTTGAATCCCGCTTACACTTTAAACCCGTTTATTTAAGAATTTCCATTCCATTCGCCCCCCCCCCCCCCCCCCCCCCCCAGGTTATGAAGTATTAGAAATATAATTCTTGGCTAAAATTACATTATGTACATACTATGAACAAATTCCTTTTGTGTGATTTTTTAACTTCTTCCTTACAGCACTTTATCAAAGACAGTTTTGTTGTTTAAAATTGTTCTGTATCTTAAACTAATGCCAATAATGCTTCCGGCTCGTTTTCTTCCTCCTTCTTTGGATAAAGTGTGGCTGTGTAGAATAAATTTGCCGTTTTAACCGGAAGAACTCCAAGATAACGGTAGGTGCCGACTTTGTTTTAGTTGGTTAATTCCTTTTGTTAATGTGAATTTCATGGGTTGAGTTTTTCCATGTCGAAAGTGTTTGCATTTTGATTTGGATGCTTTAATGATTACCTCTATTGCCCTCACATGTCATGTAAAGTACGGGGGTCTTTAAAAAAATTACAAGTACCATGTCGGTCTCTGTCATGTATTTTTCATTAAGGTCGTAGCCAACACATTAAATTATACACCAACATTTATTTTGATATGTAAAGTTTCGTCCCTTTTGACGTAAACTTCCTATAAAATCAACCATTATTTTATATTACTTTTTTGTTCTCCAAATATTTTTACATTTAACTAGAAATCGGTAAGTCATGAGTTCGAATTCTGCAAGGACTTTAATAATTTTTACCTTTCGAAATTTTTCAAAACATGTTTTTTGGTTAAATATTTCTAAATTTAAAAATTCTTAACCGATGGAAGTATTTTGATTATAGCGTGCTTTTATCCACATTATATTACGGACAGGTGTTCCATACCGCTTTAAAAGCAGCATGTTTGTCACCACGGAGCACGGTTACGTCCAAAACATCCATGTACAATTCATCATAATACCCACATTCTACACTTAAGTCTACACTTAAGTTCTTTTCTCTTGTCTCATAAAACGCCTCTATACCACTTGTCATCTTGTTTGCTCACAATTGTTACAAAAATATGTTATAAATTCTCTGATGATTTTTTTTTACCGTGTACTAGTATCTCTTCATTCCCAGTAAGGACAACTTTGAAACCCAGTTGACGTTACGTTCGACCAAATATCAGCAATTTTACTGATAACCTAGTATATTTTTTTTTAGGGCTGTTGATGTCCAAAACACAGTTTTATTACCCTAAATTGTATTACTTTAATACAGAAATGCGCAAATAACATTTTATTTATGTTTTTTGCATACTAGTACTATTCATTCAAACCAGGCAGTGAAATTTGCTAAAGCATGACAGGAAGCGTTTTTTTCCTTCTGTACTATGGAGGGTAATCGTGTTCAAAAATCCAGACATGTAAACTTGTAAATCCGAATATGCAATCGTGTTGATGTGTGAGCCTGAGTATGAATATGTGTAATTCTGATCGTGTAACCTATAAAACTCGGGCATAAACACGTGTAAGATTTGACACAGTTCCTTCGCATGATGCACATTTTGCAACTTTATTGTTTACATAAGTTAACTAAACCTTCAACTTTGCACACTTTCAATCCGTAGTTTCTGCATTTGTAACTTCAGGCTCGGCAAAAGCACATCTAACATGATACAAATTGACAAATGTAAAGTCTACAAGTTTGTCGAATTTTGACATGACCTTATATGGTAACTGCCTTGCTGCGGGAAAAGGCATGCCGTAACCGCCGGAATGGACGAAAAATAAACATAATATTTAGCTAAACTGAACATTGCAATAAGCTTTTAATTAACGACACCTTTTCTATCGAAAACACCGGTATTATTTTTAGAAAAAAATTAAGGTATGATTGAAACTGGACCAAACAAGAAGCGGTTCATGTAGAAAAAAAATCGTTGCCGATGTGACGAATGCGCTAATTTCCGTAATATAATTCTCATGGTATTATAAAAGGAAATGCCTAATATCTTATTTCTCAAAAAAAAAATCTGACATGTTATTTAAACTGGAATATACGTCAATGCGTACTCTTTTCTAGAAATGACGGATCAAGAAATTTCCTAAGGGGGTAATTATATTTTGAGCGGCATGGGGTTAGAAGACCGCCGTGAGGTCCCATGTAACTCCATTGCTTCTGAATTCTAAGAATTTTGAGAGATAATTTTTAACTGGGTCTCCGATTATTGAAATAGTAAAAATGGCGGGCGGGCGAGTGGCTGTCAAAAAGGTACCCTTATTGTACCGATAACTCCTCGAACAGTTTTCAAGGTAGGAAGTTGTTCTTTTGCAGATCAATTATACATATATCAGAGGTATGCAAATTGCTAGAATTTTGATTTCTGATAATTTATGAAAAAATATCAGCTGTTGAACTTAGTCATTTTTGGGCAATAACATTGCATATAGAGTACTCCATTTCTTTGGATAGGTAGTATTTATCAATTCAGGATTGACAAATGGACTATGGATACTGTTCACACAAAAGAAAACCCGGTTTGCTGTCACATTTGCAACTTTACTCTTGTTATTTTTCTGAATTAGTTAGAATAAACGACCTGCAAAGATTTGGTAATTTTTCGCGGAAAAATTTATGTTACTTTACATGTATTTATAAATGTACTTTCTTTTTGTTGTGGAAGTGAAAGATAAATAATAACACAATCTTCAATAATAATAATAAAAAAAATTAGCGCATATTTTTTGTGCGCCTTAAATTGAAGTTTTACTATGGGAGGCACTGTAGCTCCCAGGTCGTCCATCTGAATTTTTTCAGACCGGGAGCTACAGACCTGCAGCTAGCTAGTTCACAAGTGGCTGTAAAGCTGTATTATAAAAGTTCTCCAAAAAATTTTATCAACCAACTTCACAAAGTGAGTCTGTATTGAACCGACGTTCAGGCCGTCATATATACTCATATCCCGTAATAATTGCTTGAAATAATAAAAAAAAAAAATGCCAATTTTTACCTTCATGATAGGCTTTTTTCCCTATATATTGCCGACAATGCAAAGAAACATTTCTTAAAATATCTATACACATTTTAATTTCACGACAGTTAACCTTATCTTTGGAATTTTTATTCATTTTTTTAAAGAGGGTGTCTCTTCTTATGTCTCATATTAATCACAATCTCAAAACCAATGTCTTTAAATAATTTGTTTTTTTTTTTTTATCGATAACTTTGCAACTCAGCTGGCCGACTCCGTGTAATTTTTCGCGGGTGTGTGTGTGGGGGAGGGGGTCCTGTCACAACTTTGTGGTAGCGATAAGGATGCATTTGGAGATATTTTCTTAATTCAGCCGAGGCCTATACTTTAACAATTTGTTGCATGTACTCTAATAACAGTGCCGTCGGAAGCAACTTGAAAAGGGGGGGGGGCTAAACTAATCATAAAAAATCTTGACACGAATTCCTAAAATCATGAAAATCCTAATCCGGGGGGGGGGGGGGGTATACCTATAACTCCAATCTTACCTGCCCAATTTTCCCCCCAAATCATGAAATTCCTAATCCGTGGTGGTGGGGTTTAGTATGTACCTACTATGACTCCAGTTTTCAATATCACTATGTATTAATATTTCATTCCCTTTAAAGTCTTTTAATGAACAATTTTGTTTGTTGCGAGGAAAAAGTGGGGGGGGGGGGGAGGTGGGCTGAACCCTACCTGTTACTATTTCCCTAATGGTTAGGTCTAACGTGGCAAAAAAAAGTGTGTGTGTGGGGGGGGGGGGGGGGGTTGCCCCCCTAGTCCCCCCCCCTTCCACCGGTTCCGACGCCTATGAATAAAAATACGTATATATCTTTATACACGATTATTCAAACAAAGTCATTAAATGTATTTTTTTTTTCAGTTCTAATAGGATATCTGAAGCCGATCGAATTTTTTTCTCGCATCTTTAATACATTCTCTTGATAAAATGTACACCAATATCATAATTTAATTTTCCGATAAATAATACTTTCTATGAAATGTTGTTATCCGGAGATAATATGATTATAGGCCTACCTAATATTTTTTTTTTATTATTCCGTCCCTATTCCGGCGATTACGGCATGCCTTTACCTGCAGCTATAGCCGTTTTCTATCAGTGATGTCACTGTTTCCATATATGGTCATGTCAAAATTCGACAAACTTGTAGACTTTACATTTGTTGATTTGTTACATGTCAGCCATGATATTTCGGAAAACGGAAATACAAATGCAGAGACTACAGATGGAAAGTGTGTATTACAGTGGCAGGTTACATGTAAATAACCAACAGCATTTAACAGCTGCAATTAGCATATGTAGGAAAAATTGGATGGAAGGCCTGCGGGGTTAACTTTAAAGGGTTTATCCCTGAGTTGTATAGGTTACACAATCAGAATTACACATATTCATACTCAGACTCACACACCAACACGATTACATATTCGGATTAACAAGTTTGCATGTCTGGATTTTTGAACACGATTACCCTCCATACTGTACTAGTAGTCAAGTGCCTAAAGTACTAAAGGAAAGGGGATATACCGGTACTCCCATAAGGATGGATTTATTATCTCTGGAGCCATCTGACGTTATAAATTTTTGTCATAATGAAAAAAATATCCTATACCTAATCTATTATTAGGTATAGGGAATTTATTTTCCTTATGACAAAAAGTTGTAACGGCATGTGCCTGTGCACTGGAGAGGTTTTGTAGAACGAATTCCCTATCAGTGAGGGTAAGGTACTGTCATACTGAAAAACCGAATGATGGCATTTGACTAATCAGTCCAAGTATATCCGTCCGTGTGTATATTTTTATATATTTTATTCATTGAACATTTTAAAACTGCATTTAAACGTAACTATAGAGGCTAAAACATACAATAACTCCGCAATGTTCATTGTGTGTTATAACTTGTATTCAAGTATCTTTAAAGGGATTTGGACACGATTTTAGATCAAAATTTTCTTTTTTTATGTATAAAATGGTTTATTTGCTAATTATGAATGATTGACCAAAGTTTGAATGTTAAAAGTCAAGTTTTAAGATAGATGCAGAGGTAAGAAATCATTGTTATGTAAACAAAGCTCGAGTCTTATATTTGTTTACAAATAATGGAAAGTATGGAATTGCCTTTTCTTTGACCAAATGACTCATGGAAAACAAGGTAAACTGATTCAATGTGTTCATAGATAATATGATAAACAGAAAAAAGCAATATTTAATTGAGACTTATACCAATAAAACACATATGTAAACCATAACAAAGTTCGAGCTTTGTTTACAAAACAAAGATTTTCAAACTCTGTATCTTGCTTATAACTCAATATTTTTCTTTTCAAATTTTGATTAAGGAATTAAAAGTACCCATATAAACCCATTCTAAGCATAAAAACTGGAAAAGCAAAATTTTAAATTTGGAGCTCAAATCGTTTCCAAGTACCTGTAATTAATATTGTTTATATGTGTACAGTATAATGATGTCTTATATTATATACGTCTGAGACTATATGCGGGATATATGTTGTAATTGATCAAAGGACACCTTTCAGCACATTGAAAACACGGAATGCGTTGACTAATTTAACGCCAAACTTCCAAATGATCTAAATGACTTCCATATATAGAATTGGATTATTTCACGTAACAGCAACAATGATTTACGTGTTTCATAAACAATTGATTTTGGCATACGCACTATGACGGTAGTAGCTGCAGGTCTGTAGCACCTGGTCTGAACAAATTCGGATGGACGTCCATCCATTCGAATTTTTTTCAGACCGGGGGCTACAGATTGCAGCTATGAAGGTAACAGGTTACAAAATCCGCTGACTTGGGTTATGTAATTTGTACCTTCATACCCTTATGAACTACAAGAGAAAGCGTTCTATTGTTTAAATACTACAATGATAAAATGATTACTGTAAACCAACTTTTATTTGCAATGACTTTATTTCGCGATTTACATCCGATAAACTGGTTTGCAACGACTAATGTTTGCGACCAAACCTTATCCAGAACCGTGTTGCTATAACCACCATATGACAAGGACTGATTCGCGACGAAAAATATTCGCGACGACGAGGCTCTCGCGAACCTCGCGGAAATTTCTAGAGGTTGGTTTGCAGTATCCCGTTATTAGAAATTACTCACAATAACGAGATAATCTACATGTAATTGTTATTAGAGCCCATTTACAAGCTAATGGCCTATTACATTATACATTTACTATATAAGTAACTTTCTATAAGTGTATTTCTTCATCTCACGTTATTCTCACCCAAATAATTGTTAATGGTAAATGTGTCTGCTAGATAATGAATTTATTGCAATATAGTCATTTATTGTGATAGTAAACTGTTTTTTTTAAGTATACAGTATATAACTTTTTCTTGAAATGTAAAGAACGATCAGTTTAGTATTTCAAACTTATTATATTTACAGTCAGTTTATGTATTAAAGTCATTAATATTCGAAGCGCCTAATTAATTTAGATATGAATTTTAAAATAGTTCCTTATTTCGATGCATCAAATTACATATAATATAAGTAAAAGTACCACAAGTAAAAATAGCTTATTCTGAAACTGATGCATTGATGGCCAACCATAGTCCACTGTGGGAGTGGTGAGGGTAAGATATACCAACATAGAAAATAATGGTACTCATTATTGAATATTGAGATACAGTACAGTAAATTGTCTTGTGCTTTGTCAGATCTGGTATAATTTGCATGCTTACATCAAATTCAATTATTTTACTGTGTATTTGGTCATATATAATATCTACTTTCGTTTTGTGTATACATGTGACATGTGTATGTATGATGTGTCTTACATATGTACATACGTGGCGTCAAAAATCGGTTTTCGCATTCTATCATGCATGATGTACAGATCCAAGCATTTGTGTCATTTTAATATAAAGCTTAGATGTTCTCACAATTGTAGAACTAATATCAAATCAAACCATTCAAATAATTTATGTTAAAATATTATAAATTCTGGTTTTAAAATGATGGTAAATAAAGTATATGATGATACATTTATCTCAGAAAGCCTAGTATATTGGTGTACGTATCTCATTGAATTGTATATTCAATTCATATTAGAATTTCGGGGGGGGGGGGGGGGGGGGGGGGGTCGTTACCTATTTAAACATATTTGACATTTTTGACTCATCGTATAAGCATGTATGGAAGCCATGAGGTGACGTCAAAGAAAATGCCTTGAGATCATACAGGTTTTATGTTTATAGCGTTATATGATCCGATTTTAAATCTTACAATTCCTTAAACTGCACCCAGTTTAAAAGACTGATTTGATTTTTATAAGCTCACAGACACATTTCATTATCAGAAACGTACCAACTAAATTCTGAGAAAGCCATTAAATATACAGGCGACTCTCGATAGCACGACTTCGGTATCTCGAAGTTCTTGTTAAATTACGATCCCGAGTTTTTCTCCAAATAACAAAGTTTTACTCTTAGTCTTGATCTCTCGTAGCTGCAGGACTGTAGCTCCCGGTCTGAAAAAATTCGGATGGACGACCTGGGAGCTACAGTGCCTCCCATAGTAAAAAACTGCAATTTACGGCGCACAAAAAAATGCGCTAGTTTTGGACTGATTAATCTCATTTACGAACACATTCTGTACAAATATTTGATCTCAAAAAATCCTCGGACATTTTACTACAGATATCGTCACTTCACTTACTTGTGATAGTCTTTTAAACACCATCACCAGCCCTGTAAATTGAAGTGGTGCAAGTTTGTTTACATTTAAAAATGGCGACTCTCGATCTCGACGTAAATTAACATACTTCATTTTCCGAGGTCGGTTATCATGTTAAGAGAAAATCTGAGACAAGTTAAGTGACGATGTCAGTAGTAAATTTGCTGAAGAATTCAATGGTACTAATTATTTTTACAGAATTTGTGTGAAAATAAGGTTAATAAGTCCAAAACTAGCGCATTTTTTTGTGCGCCGTAAATTGCAATTTCTTACTATGGGAGGCACTGTAGCTCCCAGGTCGTCCATCCGAATTTTTTCAGGCCGGGAGCTACAGTCCTGCAGCTAGATCTCTCGAACTGCAACTCTGGAAGTTCATGATATCTCGAACTCAGACTGAGGTGCTATAGCTGTTATATACACATACTATAAACCACCTTTGCTTGCTAAGGGTTCGATTCGCTTTTACTCATATCATGGGCTACTCAGATGCAACTGGTCTAGACAACCTCCGTTTTTAGAGGATAGATTTTATCTTCCAAAATTGGAGGATAGATGCTTGCGCCCCTGGTGGATCTTTTCAGATGAAGGGCACTGAACTCTGTTTTTACAAAGGGACTTAACTATGACATAGAATATAATTATTAGTCATTTAAAAAATCATCTTATTTAGCTCTCATTAATTATATTAATTGATAATATTTAATAAGTTTTAAAGTTTAAATAATTGCAGTGCTGATTTAAAAGAAAAATATTTTCAGTGGAGACTTACATTTTTTTAATATTCAGTATAATTGATATTTATAAATGGTATCATTGATTAATATAATTTGACGATGTCTTTTTGTGTGAAGGGATTAATTTTACATGATACTAAATAACCTGTGTATTAATTAGAATAAGAGTTACAAAGTTCCTAAGGTATGCAAACATTTACTTTGTACATGTACAATATAACAGATCAAGATATTTATTTGTGTCTCTGATTCAAATCAAATATAGTAAAATTGATTTTTGTATCATAAAGGGAATTTAAATGATTAAATATTTTTTATTTCATCATATTTGTCAACATCGCATGCTCCTTGGCTTTTTCATACCTTTGGGATGAAAAAACCTGAGATTTCCGAAGAGGTGAGATGCGATATTTATTCCCCGAGACACACGACGTTTTGTTCGCCTGTCACGTGATTGTCTAGAACCAATCAGATGTCGCTTTATATAGAGTAATCATATTGAGGTATAATAATATATATTTACATTATCCAGTGTCTTTGCCTGTGACAACACTACATATCGATTTTGTACTATATAACCCATAATACAAATGACGCCAAAGTGAGGCGCCAGCGGGGTTTGTTTATTTATATTTAAATATTTAATCGTACGATGGCCTAAAATTATATAAATATAAGTAATAAGGGATCATTCTTTGAATATTATGAGGTGATAATTTCGGTCGGGGCGTGATCAAATCTATCTATATTACCCTCAGCGTTAGCAACACACTTAGCAACGGGTAACACAACGAATTGTTACATGCTTGTAAATTATGTGCGTACGGTTCGCCGTGGAATACACGTCATTTCTATATAAAAGTAATATAAAAATTCTCTAAAATTAAGACATTCAGTATAATAAAATAAATAGTGCCTGTTTGGGAGGATAACAGTTGAAATTGACACCCCTCGAAAACCATGGATAATACTTTCTAACAGAAAGAACGTTTTTCTCTTAAGGCCCCCCAAGTGAACGCTAAGGGATCTCCTTGCTCCAGCGTCACAAACTTTTGTGGGTTCTGTGTTTTACTTTCAGAACCAGTAGATCTTAATAAATCTATTAGATTCTTTCTAGATACTTTTAACATAACGTTTTTCTCTTAAGGCCCCCCAAGTCAACGCTAAGGGATCTCCTTGCTCCAGCGTCACAAACTTTTGTGGGTTCTGTGTTTTACTTTCAGAACCAGTAGATCTTAATAAATCTATTGAAGACGAACACAAGTTTCTGTTGGATCAAGTGTATTATATACGAACAAGTTGTAAATGTACATTCAAATGGCTTTCTCTCCTAGCTCTCTTCCTTCTGGCTCTGGCTCTCATGCGCTTACAGTTAGCCGTAGATTCACGTCAGTAGTAAAGTTTTCTTTAAAATTAACGAGGCCGGGTCTAATTTGTTCTGCCCTAGATTTTTGAATGAAATTTTTTACATGAATTTTTACTGATATAATTATTATTTTAAGATTAAAAAATAAGACATTTACCACACCGTTTGTTTAAGGGTCATCTCAAAGTTTGTTAATTTTTAACATAGGACCCTATGGGATTTTGCTTGAAATGTATCAATTTTGCACATTTTTTACATTTTTTTAAAACTTCTGCCCTAGGGATTTCTTTTTCTGTTCTACATATTAAACTTATTGCTAAAAGGCATGAAATGGTCAAATAAAATAACCCTTTTACCTTCTGGTTTGTTCCAGGGGTCTTATCAAAGTTGTTTTTTGTATGCCCAATTTCCCAGATTTGTCGAATTATGGCTATTTTTTATTTGACAATGGCGGAAATGGTGATCTTTATAGTATTATTTAAACATTCCGACATATTTAAGTAATAAATAAATAAATAACATCAAATATTAAGGGTCATTAATATAAAATATATGGTTACTGTCTTGAAATATATGAATTAATCTATATTTAGGCGGGTTAAGAAAGCGTGACAGAGGGCTAGGCTTGCTGTACCTTCTTCACTTTTTTCGACCCGAGCCCAATTATCACTTATATTTCGAGACATTTATGTTTATTCCACAAAATAATTTCAATATCATGCATCAAACGGGCTATTTTCAACAAATTTCGCTGAATATCTGCAGTTGAAACTATCACGCCATGGCGTCAACAAAGCAAAAAGATGACGTCACAATACAAATTAAACGCTGCGCGAAAGCGTGCGTACTCGTTCTGTACTCGGCCTCGTTAAGGCATTAAGTATAATAAGATAAATAGTGCCTGTTTTGGAAGGTAACAGTAAAAATTAAAACCACAGGTGTCAATTTCAACTGTGAACCTCCCAAAAAAGCACTATTAATCTAAGATTATACATGTAATAATGTTTACTTTTTCAGATGTAGAGCAAAAGTTACAATTGTAAAGTAAAATCTATAAAAAAAAAATAAAAATGTATGATTAGTTTCATCTACGTCAATCAGGTCTAGGCAACCCCCGTTTTTTGGAGGACAGCTCAATTTTAAGATGGCTGCCAATTTTTACCATATATGAAAAGTCGCTTTGCATTGTGGGTGAAATTATCCTCCATTTTTGGAGGATAGCATAGGTATATTTCAAAGGCTTCGTGCATATCTTTAATGAAAAATGCAACCACTAGACCACATGGAAATAAACTAATGATTGTATGCGACGATTTGAAATTCAATGTATAGTATTTTCACAATATGTTTTGAAAGTGTGTACTTCCTGTGTTCAGTTTTACAAATGACAGAGAATAATTACAACTGTTTCATTTAATAAAAATCACAACATGGTGATGTTTATTCCTCATTCAAACATAATTGAATTCATTCACGTTTAGAGACACATAATTATGTAGCTGTTCGAATGTTTGAAAACAAAGATAGACAATCAGAAAAAAAAATCCAAAAAATCACGACGTTATTGCTTTCGACAAGTCGAAAAATATTAAAAATCGACGTATGTTGTATCATCATTTGTTGTTCGGTATAATGAAACTTTTATTGCATGAATGTTTGGGCAAAGCCCTCGGGAAATATGATTTTTCTTGGGTGAATAAATTAAATCTTCATATTTCCTTCACCATCATGCAATGAATGTATAGTGTTACCCGTTACCAAGTGTGTTGCTACAGATAAAGGACCGCGTCTGAGCCAATCAGATTTCGGTATTTAACATGAAAGTATAATAAAATATATTGTTATCAATCGTTTAAAACGTAGTTTATTGTTTGTACCTAGTTTACAAAAAGGATTTTGCAAGATTGCATGAAAATATTTTTTGCCAAATATTTTTCATTATAACAATATTTTGCATCATTTTTAAAACAACTTATTTTCATATATGACTTACATGTATCTACAGATTACGCAATATTAATTCAATCAGGTTATAAATATATCGCATTCCCTTTTTAATTTCCGATTCATAAATTTTAAGTGCAAAAGGTTCATTTAATTGACTACATACATACTATAAAGTTTGGTGTATATCAGCCTCATAATAACTTAAAAATATGTATTTGATGTAGTATAGATCAATAAAAATTGTTAAATTCGCCTTAGTTATGGATGGACTACCTTAATGGAGAAAAAAACGAGATACATGTAAATACGAGATTTTAAATAAGTACGCAAGGAAATATTAAATTATAATAATCCACGATTGGTGAAAACTTTATTTAGCTTGATGTACATAACGCGTATTCTCTCTCGAAATTGACAATTTTTTTTAAGCCAAAATACACTACATGTATTTAATAACAAGACTTTTTTTATTTTAAATAATTGGATTTGATCATATTGTGTTTTATACATGATCAAACAATTTTAAGACCTTCCTTTTTAACATTTTTTTTATTCATGGACTCCGCTAAAGAAGGAAAAGTTGCCTTCAGAATTATAATGGAGAATTGATTCTGCATGTATTTTGAAATTATTTATAGAGAACTCGCATGAAATCATATATCATTTTACCCGATTTATTCATTGACTCCTTCAAAGTAGGAAAAGGTGTCCAATGATAATGAAAATTTGATACTATTTTGAAACTATTTTGGAGACAACAATATAAAGAATCAGGAAACTACACTCATGAATGTGTTATGCATGGTTTACATGGTGTGTATGGTATCAAAAAGTGTTTGGGATTTGGGAGCAATTAAAAAAAAATTAACTTAAAAGGGGTTTAAAGCATCAAAGAATGCCTTTAAACATATAAAAGGTTTTATTTTAACGATAAAATGATTTCTTCGGGCCGGGATTCATGCGGGATATGATGAAGATGGCGACATTGCAGAAAAAAAACATAACCCGTGTTAGCGGATTATGTAATTTTTTCTGCAGCGATCGCTATATATACCTTCATAACCCGCATGAATGGTCAAAGATAATCATTTTATTACTCATATTTACATCTTTCTTTAAACAAACTAATAAATCACAGACACGTAGCATCGGGGAGTGGGGGGGGGGGGGGAGGCAGGGGGCTGCCCCCCTCCAACACTTTTTTGTGCAGCAAAGATTTTTCTTAAATTTACATACAAAAAATTGAATTAACATGGAGTCCCCCCCCCCCACACTTTTATGGGGCCGTGTAAAAATTGAATTCAAAATAAGGAAATAAATAGTGAAATTGAAGTTAAAGGTATACTCCCTCCCACGGATAAGGATTTTCAGGATTTTGGAAAGTACTTGTGTGGTTTTTTTTATTTTATTATCATTACTTTTTTTTTTTGATGAATCTGCCCTCCCCCACTTAAAAAAACCCGATCATAGAAACATCATATTCCTTTACGCAATAAAAAATCTAAGAATTTTTGTTTTCTGGAAAAATATAGATGAAGTACAATGTATGTCGTCGTTGCAAACATGAAACATTTTGTTTACATTCTTTTGATTCGGGCTCGACATTCACAAAAGTGATCTACGACTGAAAGTAATTTGTCAATAATGTGCAACTAGGATTAAATGCATTTAACATTTTTGTAAGTGAATATGTTAATCAAAATGTAAGCATGTTTATATTTGTAATGGTATCCAGAAGATGAGAAAACAGAAGGTTTGATTGTATGGGGGGTGGGTACTCAGGTGCACTGCAGCTATTATGCTATACTGTGCAGTATCTATTGAAACTGTAACGTATCAAAGGTCTATTGACAATGACCGTTGACTATGGCATACTGCAGAGCGTTGTATTGTAAATTGGGACAGTTTTTAAAAAAAAGCTAACAATCGTTTTAAATAGATATAATGCATTATCTCTAACTTTGGACAGTCTCTGCTTTGGGCAAATGCAGTCGAGATGTTTATCTATGAATGGTTTGCATGGTTTGCACCAAAAATAATAATCTTGCAGTGACCAGGCTACTAAACCGGTCTGTAGGACATCTGTCATTTTAACGATAGAACAATTTATCTAGATTTGCACCAATTCACACTGCAACAGCTCATAGAAACTGCCACCAATAATTAATAATCAACAATTATATTAACAGGTAAAGTACAGTCTCTTGATTTTAATAGCTATATAGCTTGAATAAGGCTAAGCTTATTCAAATCTTTAATTATTAATTAAACTTAGAAAATTAAGATTGAAATTTCTAACATATTAAGAGAAAGATTGTAACATTTACTGAGATGGGAAGTCCCATTCTGTGTATATAGGATTTCCCTGGTAACCATGTTTACCAAAAGAAAAATGTGATATATGCATTAAATTGGAGAATAGTGAGGACTATAAGGATATGTTGAATGTATACTTGTAATATGAATGATATGGTTAACATTCAGGTATGTTAAATATGGTGATGTAAACAAGATGAATGATGATCGATTGAGCACAAAAACAGTACAAAAATTACATAATAAACATCCTTCTTTGCATAAAAATTTTTTATTTTGCCTTTCCCTCCTTTTCTTCCTGCATGAAATTAGATTTTGATTGTTAAGGTCCTTGAAAAATTTTTTTTTCCTTTTTTGGGGGAGATTTAGAAAAGTAACAATCTAAATTTGTAATTATTTATCATGTCTGTACTATTTCCATGAAGTGAATACAAGCATTTTAATTTGCAGATAATGGTGAACTAAAATATAGGGTGGAGATGAGTTGGCGGTATGGCGTTGGAGGCTAGTTCCAAGTATGGACATAATACCTCAGAGTCCGTACGAGCGACTGGCGCCACTGAGGAACGACTACAACAAGCGACTTAGGACATTTGATCATCGATGGCCACAAGGGGTACCTGTGTTACCACAAGACCTGGCACAAGATGGGTTTTATTACACAGGACTAGAAGACAAAGTGCAATGTACACACTGTGGGGGTATTCTTAGTGGTTGGTGTGAGGGTGATGTTGTGGCGTTGGAACATCGCCAACATTTTCCAAACTGCCCCTGGGTCAGGCATGGTCGTCAACTACAGAATGGGCATGTGGCAAATGCTCCGCCTTCTAATGTTGGAGACCTATCAGGTTTTAGTGTTGGTCATACAGTGCCAACAGGGGAAAACTTTAACTTTCGATACCAACAGACACTTGGTCCTACTGATGAACCCGGTGTTACTCGGCCTAAATTTCATATCTATTCTCTGGAGTCGGCAAGAAAAGCTTCTTTCAAAGGATGGCCTACTCAGATAACCCAAAGACCTGAAGTTCTTACTAAAGCGGGCTTCTTTTATCTAGGTAATTGAATGTATACCGGGTAATTTGAAATTTTGTGAAAAATTGAGTATTCCAGACAATTTCTTATGCTTATATAGCTTGCAATACTGAGTGGATTCTTGATGAATCAATATTAATATATAGAATAACTTTTGATATCTTACAAACTGTTTAGACTGAATTTTACATTTTATGACCTGTTTTACTAGTGATTGCTAAACAGTTCTTTGAAAGTTTTCAGCTTGTAAAGCATGATTCTTTAATTTATGTATGTAAGTCCTATTTCGACAACAAATCCTAAGACTTGTTGTTGTTGTACAATTTTTCAACTTGTTTGCTGGAAGAGCTATTCAATACAAGTCTAGTACTTATTTGATAAAGATTGATGTACAGTCTTTTTTCAAAATTGATGATAAAACTTTGTAAAAATCTGCGTAGAATGAGTTGGATTGCTCTATTAAGATTCACATGCTACTAACAGGTTTCATGTATGAAACACTGTTATACAGTGAATTGATTATGTAAGAAACTGAAAACAAGGATCTGTTATTTAATCTCAGTTTGCTAGATGGTATCACATTTACCGGTATATGATCCTTTACATTTATTGTTTACCGTATTTGCATGTCCTTCCTCACTATGAAGATACGTACACGTAGAATTATTATTAATTCCTTTTTTGATCTGACTTTTCTAATTGCGCTGCATTCAGTTTGACAGCTGCAAGTATAAACAGTACCTGTCTCCTGATAATAACACCTGTACTTAAATGTGGAGAATGTGACTCACGTTCTAACCATTAATCACTGTGATTATTTCTGAAACGTAAATAAATCTCAATCGCTGGTAATGTATTTTTTTCCTGCAATTTCGCCACCTTCGTATCCTGCATGAATCACCAAAGAAAGCATTTTATTGTTTAAATCTATGCAAGGTCATGCAACCTCATACATATAAATAGCTATTTAACAAAGTGAATATTATTTGTTGTGTGTAGTTCTATTTATTTGGATAAACATTTTTACCTAATGAACTGAACACCATGTGATAATGTGTTTAAAGGCTGTTTAAAAGAAAATTTGTTGAATGCATGTAATTGTTAATGAATCGATTAAAAGTGGCCAGATTGTGATTAAGTTTTATCAGTAGATGTTTGATTACAATGGGATTTCTTCTCTGTGTGAAAGTAATGAAACGAATTAAGGAATAAGGAATCATTCTTTGAGTATTATGAGGTGATAGTTTTGGTTGGGGCGTGATTAAATCCAATAAAGCCCGAAGGGCTTCATGATAGGGTTGATTACGCCCCGACCGAAATTATCACCTCATAATATTCAAAGAATGATTACTTATATTTATATAGTTTTATGCCATTGAACGATTCAATATTTAAATGTAAATAAGCAAACCCCGCTGGCACCTCAATTTTGCTTTATTTGAAGTTATGGGTTTTATTGTACAAAATCGATATTGTTGCATATGAAATAATCTCTTGTATACCAATGTGTATAAAATTGTACTGCTAATTATGGATAAGAAAATGATTTCTTTTTCCATAAAACAGGAGAGGGGGACAAGTGTAAATGTTTTTACTGCGGGGGCATCCTGTGGGACTGGGAGCCCGGAGATGACCCCTGGGTGGAGCACGCCAAGTGGTTCCCTGACTGTCCCTGGGTCAAGCTGGCCAAAGGAGACCAATTTGTAGAAGATGTACAGCGGGTAAATGATTTTAAGCATTCAACAGCAAAATTGATCATGAAAAATTAATGCGGTAATTTCTTCTCATTCTTAAATTAAAGTGAATGAGTAAAGGAGGTATGAGACATGTTAACTGCAATCAAAAAATGGAAATGGCTACAGTAATGCAGCATCCATTTTGTGGTATAGCTGTCTTTGGCCTTAACCTCGTACTATAGTGGGTTTTTTTTCTTTTACAGTCTTGTTAATAGTACATGTTTGTCATTTACATGTATAACAGCATTGCACAATTGGTTAGAATTTTGATTATCATTTGATATGTCATTCATGATTTTAAAATCTTGATTATTTTTTTTTTTACAATTTTCCCATTTAACAAATTTAAAAATGCATTTTGTGGTTAAGAGGATGATTCTATATTGAATTTGAATGATGGGCTCTCATCTACATTAAAACCTCATAGTGTCTCATACTACCTTGAGTGTCCAGCTGATAACATATATGTGACTTGTTCCAAGTGTGTTTGGTATTGAACACTTAAGGGTGATTCTTCCTCATATTTGAAATTTCCACCTCAGTAATAACACAACGAATCAAATTTGTAACATGAAACAAGCAAGCAAGGTTTGCAGAATTAAAATAAATTAAAAGAAATTGAAAAATGACTTTTTGAATTTAAATATAGCAAATTGAATTATCATAGAGTCCCCCCCCCCCCCCCCCTGTGTTTTTGGAGCATGTAAAATATGAAAGTCAAAGTCAGCTAATGGACAGTGAAATCCAAGTTATAGCATGTATGCGCACTTCCCCAATATTTCCCCAATTCATGCCAATATATTTTAGCTCAGTGGACCCTTTGCATTACATGTAAATTTACAATTAAGATCTGTGGGATGATTTATTACAATTAGTTTGAAATCTTTCGATTTTCCCCTAAACATACATATCAAAATTCAGAATTACACGTATATCAATTCTTTTTTTATCATGAATGAAAATAAGGCCATCTTAAGTGTTTAAGGGGCTTGGAAATTTTTGTGACATAAAGACTACAAAATTAAGTGAGTCTTTCCTTAAATATACTTAAAGGTTGGCTTGACACACCAAACACTTTCCTCTTTTAATCATCTTTAAGCATCCTTTGACCAACCAAGTTTTTCTTTATACAGTTTAAAGGAAGTGAATTCATTCATCAAAAATTAGCATGTAATATGTATCAAATTATCCTTTTTTAATTAGTTTTTTTTTTATATATAAATTAACAGGGAAATGCTACATGTATCTATTTGTAACATACATGTATTATTTTCAATTAATTGAATAAAAGTTATTTTAATTAAAGGAAACTCAAACAAGGAAATGAATAGATGAAAAATGACAGAAAAAAGAAAATATTTTCGCTGACTTTTTCTGTTTTATATTTTTTGATAACCTAAACTAGGGTTAGCAATGCTGGCGTGCAGCATCAGGGAAAGGATGGAAAGGGGGGGGGGGGGCAGTCAAAAAATCAAAGTGAAATTAATGATAAAAACAGTGAAATTTCAGTTTTAGGTACTAGACCCCCAAATCTCCCAATGGATCAGGATTTTCACGATTAGGAAATTTGTTTTCTTTTTTCTTTTTTGCTTGTCACAATTTTTTTTAACGATGAGTCTGCCCCCTGCCATTTTTAAAAATTATGATGCCTGTATACCTATATGAGCCATCAGAAGAAAAAAAATTTCAATACAATTATAATTACCTGATTAATTCATTTTTTACCAGTATTTATAAACTGCATGTTAACCTAGTTTTATTCACATGCCAGAAATATTTGCAAGATTCATGAGAGCCTCTTTGTCGTGAATATTTTTCGCTGCGAATTAATCTTTGCCATATGGGTGTTATATCAAAATGAGTGTTCAGAAAGCATGTTCATAAAAATTAGCTGTTGCGAATCAGTTCATCTCCAGTTAATTGCAAAATAAAGTCAACTCGAATAAAAGTTGCTTTACAGTATATAGAATAATATGATTTATTTTACGAAAGTTGATCATTGTTACATGTACATGTGTTCATGTGTTACAATATAA
Organism: Magallana angulata; assembly: GCF_025612915.1. Taxonomy (NCBI): domain Eukaryota; kingdom Metazoa; phylum Mollusca; class Bivalvia; order Ostreida; family Ostreidae; genus Magallana; species Magallana angulata. The sequence continues at coordinate 28,083,834 of NC_069114.1, forward strand.
CAATAAGCAGGTCCTTGTTGTTTAGAAATTGTTTTCCATATAATAAATTTATAGGACATGTGCATGATTTCATGAGTTCACTATGAACATAATATACAATTTATGGTTATTTAATCAATCCCTTGGAATTTGTATTGACAGAATTTTACTGTAAAATTTTTATCAGGAAATGAATCGAATGCAGATCGATGATGAAGAAACAAGCCATGGGCCCATTGGTAGGTGTAACTATTAAAGCATTCTTAATATCTTTATATTATTATACTTTCATGTTAAATACTGAAATCTGATTGGTTTAGACGCAGTTTATAATCCTTTGATTTACCCTCAGCGCTAGCAACACATTTGGCAACGGGTAACACAACGAATTGTTCCATGTGCGTAAATTATGCGCGTACTGTTCGTCATCGAATTCACGTCATTTCTTAATAAAATCAGTAAAACTTTCTCTAAAATTAAGACATTCAGTATAATAAAATAAATAGTGCCTATTTGGGAGGGTAAAAGTTGAAATTGACACCCCTTGAAAACCATTGTCAACCTCCGCTTTGCGTCAGTTGACAACAGTTTTCTCAGGGTGTCAATTTCAATAAAACCATTGTCAACCTCTGCTTTGCATCAGTTGACAATGGTTTTCGAGGGGTGTCAATTTCAACTATTACCCTCCCAAACAGGCACTATTTTTATATAATTGACTTTATAACATCTGGAAAAAAAAAACCAAAACAAAAAACTTTTTGATGACTAAACAGCACAGGAGACATCTGTGAAGACAGTTGATGACCCATCTTCTTCATCGGCTTCATCAAAGCCAAGTGATGCAGGGGCTGGTGCAGCAGGATCCAGCCAAGCATCGATAGCAGCGGGAGCCAGTCACACCTCAACAGCTGAGGAAGGGTCAGATGAGAAGAAAAGTGAGTACATTGGCTTCTATAAAAGAGCTAGTTTAAATTTTGAAAATTAGTACATTACATCATACAGTAATAAATTATATTAAAAGATGAAAACAGATGATGATTTTCTTTTGAATTGTAACTCAATGTCTAGAAGCTACCATAAAAAAAATTTATTGGAACATGAAAAAATTGCTTGGATTTCTCAAGAGATTTTATTATAATGAACCTTTTTGTGAAATCATTCTTTGTTTCTTATTTTCAAAATAGGATTGCAAAAAATTATTGAAGAGAATCGCAACCTGAAGGAACAGAAACTGTGTAAAATATGTCTAGATGAAGATGTTGGGGTGCTGTTTGAACCTTGTGGTCATATTTGCTGTTGTGCCAGCTGTGCTGTTTCCTTACAACAGTGTCCTATTTGTCGACAACCTATCTCCAAATCAGTTAAAGCCTACATCTCATGAGCACACCAACTAAAAACGGAATTTGTCAGTATTTACTGGAAAAAAAATGCTCTATATGTTATGTAATTGCCACCCATTTAAATTTGATTGAGCTTTGCCAGAAAATAGACATTTTGGTTAAGAACCTAATCCGTCCCATAAAAATCTAGCCTGGAAATATCTATGCATTGTAATGTTGTTTTCCATTGCTGATATTTAGTATAATGTCTGGGTTTTTTTATCACTGTGGTTGGTTGATGACAAAGTGTGCTGTGAATGGCTTTTAGGTTTACATTTGGTTCACCACGCATGTCCTATGTTTTTCAAGTTTTGTGCAAGACTTCCATTTTTCTCACTAAAGAAAACATTTCTTGAAAATATATTTAATGTGAGTGTATAGTATTTGTATTAAAGAGGTGTCCAAAATTAAAGGAAATGAAAAAGGGTTTTTGGCAGACACATGTTCAACATTAGCTATTGAAACTTGACACGAAAAAAACTTCTTTATTATTATAATAATGATATATATTCCTAAACATAAAGATTTGTAAGCATAGAAGAATTATGAAAGATTTAAATACTGTCAATACTGAGCTGGATTCTATGCAATTCATTTCAGAAATGTGATCAATCATTGTAAGGTCATTATCATCCTCTAAAAATGAGCCCCGGGATCTTACCACCCCTAAACAGTTGATTTAAACAATATGCAACATTACAGCAGTAAGGCTATGATTATTTAATCAGGGTTTAGATCAAGGTAACGGAGAAAACCCAAAATAATCTGACTTTTTTATGGCCTTAAAACTGGTAAATAATCAGGCAGAGTTGTGGTGTCTTATAGTATCGTTTTATTGTCACCACTGTATTGTCTTATAGTATCGTTGTATTGTCACCATCCAATCTGAAGATTTTGATTCCTGAGGAATTTTGTCGATGTTTATTATTCAAATATTGTTTTTTGCGGTTAAAGGGAGAATATAGACTGTAGAATAGAGTGTTGGGAAACACTGGGATCTGTTTGTTATGGGTTTTCTGTTTGTTTTTGTTCTATTGATGATCATAATTTCTCACTTGATACAGCCATTTGGCAAAAAAACGGAGCAGCTGTTTTGAAGCATTCTAGCATTCCTTTTCCGTAGTAAATTCAATGGAAATAAATTCAATAGACTTCTTATTTGAAAATCAGTTATTTAATTGCAAGCTGTATTTATCTGATGAATATCTTTCTCTGCAATGCAGTCCCAACTAGCATTTTGAAAAAGCACGGTCTTGATTGTTGATTCGGTGTGGTTCTGGTTTAATCGGCATCCAAATTATGTCCAAAAGTAGATGTAGCTCTAAAAGATACGATATGATTCCACGGCGATCTTGTTTAGAAGTAGAAAGATTTCAGAACGTCTGTAAAGCTAATTATCCGCCATATTGCTTTGTGTTTTGACGATGTTGATACAATGAGTTATTGTTTACAACAAAGATTTTCTACGTCTTTGACCAAGATTATCTTGTCAAAATCCTCAAAGGCCTCACGCATTCAGTACGACGTCGATATGTACGAAAATACGGTTGTCAAAGTAGAAGCTGAACAATACTGTATAAAAATCTTAGAAATAAGAGAGAACTTTGGAGGCTCGCTTCGATGAAGTAGTTTTTGTTTTAGGAAAATCATATTTTAATATGCGTTCTGTATCGGTTACTGTAACGTTGATTTGCTGTCGGTTGTTCTTCCTGTTAATGCATTGCATTTAAAGAGGTTTAAATTTTGCAATCTTTGAATGTTGAGTTTAGAAATGGAGTTAATATATTGGTACTAAGTCTTATTTCGTTTCAAATGTACTCTTTCGCAAGACAATTACCATATTAAAAGACTCCCTCTGTGACTGTCTGCCCTTTATCACTTGTCCAGATCATATTTTTTTCCGTTTGGACAAATTTGGCTCATGCCTCCCCTACTTAAAATCCTTTGCTATAATATGTGCGATGACATTAAACCAAGTTTTTAGGTCAGAGGATAAGATAATAGCAAACCTTGTCCAGACTCTAATCGACCTAATCTGGCTCATGCTTAACCCAAATAACGTCTGTTGGTAAAGGATTTTGCAGTGACCTTGAATCAAGTTTTGGGGTAAGATCACGATCAGTGAGTCACAGTGAGTGCATAACAAATCTTCTTGAATTGCGGATTTGGACCGTTCTTCAGTTCCTCACACTTAAGAGCTGCTTGTGGTATATAGGTGTGCAGAGAAAGTATGCGTTTACAGTGATGCTATTTCAATATGAAAAAAAAACGACGTCGAAACGTCAACATTTTTTTAAGTGGATCAAAGAACTAAATATGGTATTAGTCAAATTTGGCCCCCATAATTCGCTGTTTTTAAATTATTCAGGTACATTAATTTGTTGTGCTATTTTATGAAAGAGGTTGACATAAAATATATTTTTTTACCTATTTATTTGATTTATATGCACTCACTGGCAGTATATGACGTCAGAAATGACGCAATTTTTATAATTCAATCAAAATCAGTCAAACATTGACATTTTTCTTATCTTTTTTCGAATGGGAAATATAGAGCGACTCTTTGAACAAGAACAAACTTTTTGCCACTTATAAGTATTGGAAAGATACATCTTTGGTGAAAATAGTTTGTTTGTTCAAGCAGTTGCTCAATGTTTCCTTAAAGAAAAACTGCTTCAAAACAAGCCGTTTTATGCTAAAACTGAGAAAACGGCGGGAAAAGGTAAACTTTATGATGTCATATGTTTAAATTGTGGGCACTAAAATCAAAATGAAAGTTATGAAAAAACTTCAAATGTATATTTGTTCAAATAAAACAAAGAATTACAGTAAAATGACAATGTTCATTTAAGGGGGCCATTTTAAGCCCAAACCATATAGTCCTTTAATGTGATTTGTCAAGGTCAGTGCAAGATCTCTGTGTCAAATCCATGTCCGAATTATTTGTTTTCCTTCCCTTGCCTCCATCTGCCACATAATAAACCATCATGTCTTAAGATAAAAAAAAAATGCCCTTTTGAACTTGTTCAAGACTTTTGGGGGATCATCGTGATCTATGACGGCATTAACGACAGTCAAAAACTTTTTAAGATATTGGGATATGACTTTCTCCTAAGAATTTTAACACACCGCTAAGCGATTTATAAAGAATCAGGACTCCAGATTGGGACTGCTAAAAAAAGTCAGTTTGAGACCCATTTTAAAATCGATTCTATGGTTTAATCCATAGTATCAACACACTAGTATTCTAGATTTATTTTACAATTTACTACAATGGTAGTTTTCTTTTAAAGGACAGCGATTTGCTAACTATGATACTAGTAATTAAAATGATATGTTTGTTTTAAGGAAATTCGTTTTACTTGAAATGAGTCTTGACTAACACAATTTCATTATCCTTAAGGATATGTTGTTATACGGTTAAATCAAAACGGCTGCTAAGACTGACAAGCACTGCAGTTTATAGGTATCTCCTTTTTTAGTGGTTTTGATGAAATAGTTTTGATTGTCTGCTTATACATGTAGTTCAGTAAAGAATCTGGAAAATTGTCAGAATGAAGTTGAACATTTTTCTTGAAAAATTCAAATCCCATTGTTAACATGAATAATTGTTGTAATTTGTTAATTTCTCAGGGTTCATTTGTTTCTGGATTTTTTTTATCCATGTATATATTTGTAGTGTATTCCGATGTTTAATTTAACTATGGTTTTATTATTAATAAGTAGTTGATATGTTGAATTATTAAGTTAGGAAGTACATATTCATTTTCCATAATCATTGAAATCCATACACTTTCATATCAAATGCATTTTTAATGATTAAAGTTGATGTCAACTTACCAATAGCTTGCGCTCTTCAGATTATTGGAGTTCCAGTAGGACTTAATTGAAATGACCAATATCATGTTTGCTCTGTTGTATTGAAAAAGAAAAACTACATTATAAGGTTAATTAAGGAATCAGGAATCATTCTTTTAGTATTTTTAGGTATTAGATACGGTTGGGCATCAGTATATTTAAAAAAGGCCGAAGGGCTTTATTTCGGGCTTTTTGTTAAATTTGATCAGCACGACCCTATTTGATAACCTAATAATATTCAAGAAATTATTTTTTATTACATTTATTTATTTAATGTTCAGCAATTGTACGATTTAATATTAAAATAGTCCTGAAATGTATTGGACTGTGCATAACTTTGACTGTAGTGTTATCAAAGATAAAGACACTGGGAACGGTAAATAGTATGTGTTAAAAACAAATCCCTACTCTTTTTCTCAGTTCACTTTAGAATTTACACATTAAATTGCATTTAGCACATATCCACATTTCCGTAGTTATTTTATTTGCTAACAATAAGTTCATTATTTTTTCTTCTTAATTTGCAGTAAGAAATATAAAATCATTGACCTGAAAAATCTATTCTTATTTCACTATGCCATGCTCATTATCATGAACTTTCAATCATAGAAATTTCTTCGTTGTTGTTCTACATTCATCGATGTTATTTGATTTTACTTGCGGATGACAGGCAATGCATTGTGTCAAACCATTAGAAAAAGACTTGAAATACTATAATATATCACTATCATTATAGCAGCTCATCATTAAAAAACATATACAAGACATTGTACTGCTGCCTAATGTCTTGGTATCCAGATCGAATATGTCACGAACACAATGAATAACATGTATTTTCTTCAAAGAAATGAACAGGCGAATGATAACAAAAAAGTTATTTCTTGACAAGTTTGGTACATATATTAGATATAAATCTAACATTTGTATTTTTGTATTTTTCATCATTTTTAAAAAATAGCATTTTGAATTTGAATTTGTTGATGTTCTCTCTTTATAATTGTGTTACGTCATAACTGTGTCGTAAATAATCAGTTTGCGGCAGATGCAATTAAAAGAACGTGTATATATCAGTTCTATATAAAAATGATACCTATTTTAGTCGTCACCTAGTATAATTTGTCAGCGATAATTGCAGTGATTTGTCAGAATAACTTAACACTGGCTCCCCCCCAATGTTTACCAAAAAAAGTTTTTAATTTGTTTGTAAATATCTGTGTTATTGTCCTGATTTTTATGATATTTTTATCATCCATTTTTTTAAAATCAGAATTTTTAGAATTCATGCTAGAATGATATATTTTAACACAGGTGCATGGATTGTTTTATATAGGAACAGGTATTATATAGTTTATTTTCATCCTTGATGCAATGGCTCAAATCTTTGAAATCAATGGCTCGATGGCAATATATTATGCGAAACATTTAAATGCATTTGTAATTGTATGTCTGAGACAAGTTTTGTCTTCTTAAGTTTGTCCGTTTATATACTTTGTAAGAAATACATCTAAAATTGTTCCTCTGGTGATTGTACAGTTTTGTTTGGAAAAAAGGTCAACGGAACAATTTTAATTACACTATGTATAAATCAGTAGATTATTAAATTCACCGTTGTACAGTTAAAATGTTCAAATAGAGCAATTTCTCCGTGTGTACTTAAAAATTCATTTAACTTTCAAGTATTAAGAAAACAAGCCATATGGTCGACTTTCAACGTTATTCAATATTTGTGGTGGTTGCTTATTGCACTTTTCATATATATAAGAAATACAGAGTGTATCTTTATGTATAACCTTTTTAGAATTTTAAAATGGCATGCAATTTTTAAATGTTGTTGTAAAGCAATGTTTTACTAAAGTCACAAATACAAGAAACCAGTTTTGACATTTTTCTCGTCTGCAAAACGCAATGGCCAAATGCAATGTTCTAAAACTTACGATCTTTTTAACCTATATGAAAATCATTGTAAACGTCAACAAAAACACATCGCATTAAGTGTGTTTTAAGGAGCCCGATTGTGTTTTTTTGCGGGAAAACTACAATAGCAAATCTTTTCATTTTTTTTAGCCATATTTAAGTTAAACCTCTAGTTTATTTGCGAAGTTTCAAGAAAATCTACCATCTGGTTCTTTTTTAAGGCCATCGCAAAATAGTGGTACGTCATTAGGTATATTATAGAAATTATCATTTTCGGCGCTTCGAAGCAGATTTTAAATATACTACAATAGCAATTTTTAACCGGGTTTTCCAACGGAAAAATCCGGTTATTAAAATGGTGAAAATGGCGGGCGGGCGGGCGGGCGGGCGGGCGGCTGTCAAAAGGGTACCCTCATTGTACGGATAACTCCTCCTACAGTTTTCAAGATAGGAAGTTGTTCTTTTGCAGATCAATTGTACATATATCAGAGGTGTGCATATTGCAAGGATTTTGATTTCTGATAATTTATCGAAAAAATACCAGGTTTTGAACTTAGTCATTTTTTGGCAAAATATTGCATATAGGGTACCCTCATTGTACGGATAACTCCTCCTACAGTTTTTAAGATAGGACGTTGTTCTTTTGCTGATCAATTGTACATATATCAGAGGTGTGCATATTGATAGGATTTTGATTTCTGATAATTTATGAAAAAAATACAAGCTTTTGAACTTGGTCATTTTTTTGCAAAATGTTGCATATAGGGTACTCCATTTCACTGGATACGTGTTGACATGGATTATGGATACAGTTCACATAAAAGAAAACCCGGTTTGCTGTCACATTGACAGCTTTTCTTTTGTCTATAAATTGTATTACGTGATTAGTTGTATCATTTTCTACCTTACATATAAAAACACTTCTCTTTTGAGAAGTGGACATGCATAGCCTACATCCACTTTGGTGTAGGCTATGCCTGTCCACTTCTCAAAAGAGAATAAAAAAAACTTAATTCTACCGTTAGGTTTTTTAGTGGGCGTTATCCCAAATAATATACCAAATTTTGCTATATATTTGGAGAATTACAAATGTAGATATGTATATACGTACAATGGATTCATTTTTAAAAAAAAATCTGAATAATAATCTCGAGGATAGCATTAAGCGGTTGATAATATTTCAAGGGCGTCCGATTTATACTTTTTCTTTTATATTATTTTTTATCACATATTATTAGAAGGCTTCATTTTTATCATGACGTCATAAAAGCACAATGACAAGGTTACAACGAAAAAAAAACCCGTCAAGAAATAAAATATTTCTAAGGAAGTTGGATGGTCAACAGTAAACCATGGGATCTACCTTAAATTTTAAGGTATGATTTTTTTTTAGTAATAAATTATTATATAGTAAAAAAATATATATATATTTTCGCTTTTTCCTTCATTTTTATTTAGAGCTCTTAATTTAGAGAAGGTTCATATAGTCAAAAAATGATCAAGACCATCGAGCCCTTTCAAAAAAATATTAATATTTATCTATGTTCTGTCTGTTGTGTTCAATTAAATAAATGACATCAAATAAAATTATAAAAGGTATAAATACACTGTATTTTACAAGAATACGCAAAACCATGCTCAATTATAACTTAACGAGGTCGAGTCTAAAATAAATCAAAGTACTGAAGTACTGAAAGCCGGGCTCTTTTGGTGTGTCTTTATGTATATTGTGTAGTAAAGACTGAAAATTCTCTCTCTCTCTCTCTCTCTCTCTCTCTCTCTCTCTCTCTCTCTCTCTCTCTCATGCTTTTAATGTCGGCAAAGCATCAGAGAGCGACCAAATTTTGTAAGCGGCTATAAACAAAAAATATGTCTGTCTAGTAGAAGTAAAAAGTTTAACAGTTGCTGCCTTGAATTTTGCAACAAGCATTTATTATATTCAATCCCCGTTTCTTCAGCAAAGTAGTTCATGGAAATTCATGCGCATTGTATGTGCCCAAAATGCATTGTAATGTTTTAAAAACACGTTATTAATAAGAAAACTAAAAAAGATAGACAATTCATTCGAAATTTAAAAAAAAAGAAACAAAATGCCAACACTTTTGACAAAACGTGGATCTTTGTGTAACTAATTGGTATAGCGGAAGCTTTACCTTGACGCTGTTTGGCTTTTTGTTTATTTGTGCTATTTTTAGTAACATTGGCGATTTGCCTGCCTATAGCCAGGACTCTGCTTTCAACAGAGCCCGGCTAAAAATAGATATGACATTTAAAACTTCTGCCCTAGAGATACTTTATACTTTATCATGTTTATACATTTGTATTTAATCCACAATATAATATCAATTTTACGCACCAAACAAGCTATTTTCAACAAATTTCGCTGAATATCTCTAGTTGAAACTATCACGACATGGCGACAACCAAGCAAAAAGATGACGTCACATTACAAATGAAACGCTGCGCGAAAGCGTGCGTACTAGATCTGTACTCGGCCTCGTTAAGTCGGCCTCCTTTCTCTTTCATGCTTTTGATGTCGGAAAAGTGTCAGAAAGTGACTAAATTTTTTAAGCAGCTATTAACAAAAATAAGTTTTTCTAGTAAAAAAAATCCTCAGCGCATTAAAGGTATATATGCCGTTTTTAACGGCATTTTTGCGATGTTGAAAATCGGACCCAAATTTTGTCAGAATGACTAGATATATATACATGAAAAGGAAGTTTTTAGAAAAGAAGATGGGTGAATAAGGCGTGAAAACTTACTATATGATGAAAGATAAGATACCACAAAACTAAAATATCAACTTATCTCATAATTGTTTATTAAACTATTAAAAACAATGTTTATTTACCATAATATTGATTAAAGACACTTTTAAATATGTTAAATTCTTGAAATATGTTGATTTAAGGTATTCGATGTATAACGACCACATTTTGTACCTAATAAATGAATGGTCCGATATTCTTAATCATGATATCATTTTGAAGATGTTATCAAATTAAGATATTAATTATGGTCCAACTAATTACACCTTGAATTTAGCATTGAAGTCTATGGGCAACGTATGTTTTAATAAGATATTGTAAAAAGTAACTTAAAATTTGTAAAACTCTCTTGGTTAATACATGCATAAACGTTCTCTTTTTTAAAATATGAAATAAAATGAATCATTTACCGCAGATATTTTTACGAAATTAAAATTTTCTTTTTTTCAACACTCTAAAAAAATTTAAGGTGCAAAATGACCGGCTTCTTATTTGTGGTCAGTCATGTGAATATGGTTCATTTCACTTTTATTGTTATCTAGCAATACATATTTAACTGGTTTAAAATGATTCAAAATCGTTCAACATCCCTTCATTAAACATTGAATACCTTAAACTGGCTATGCCTGTCAAAACCTCTAAATAGTATCATTTTTAAAACTTCAATGCCTTTTCTTTTATAGAGTGGGTCTGAGCTCCATATTTTTAGCTCACCGAGACGAAGTCGAGGGGAGCTTATGCTATACCCCCAGCGTCGGCGTCCGGACCTGTTTAATGTTTTTGTTGCAGGTCCTGTATCTAAGATATTACTTGTCCTATCTTCACCAATCTTGCATGGATGGTGCATCTGGACCTACATATGGACTTGAAAGACTTGGATGCTGAATTTGGGTCCTAAATTTCAGATGCTGGAGGAGGTTAAGGTTTTTGGAGAAGGTTAAAGTTTTTGTTGCAGGTGCCCTTTGGTAGCAATATCTAAGTTACTACTGGTCCTAATTCACCAAATTTGCGTGGATGGTGCGTCTTATAATACTGATGCACCAGACAGGCTTGAATGCTGAATCTGAGCTATGGGTTTTGGATGCTGGAAGAGGTTAAGGTTTTTAGAGCTGGTTAAAGGTTTTGGAGCAGGTTGCCTCTGATGATTATATCTTTGTTACTACTGGTCCTAATTTCATCAAATTTGCATGGATGATGTGTCTTATGAAACTGATGCACCAGACAGGCTTGAATGCTGAATCTGAGCCATAGGTTTCGAATGCTGGATGAGGTTTAGTTTTTTGGAACAGGTCATGTTTTATAGATAATAGCTTGCATGGTTGATATAACTAAAGTATATTATGAATGAAACGCAGAGGTAGCTTCAGATGCAGAGCCTGATCTCCATTATCAAGGATGCTAAAAAAATCTCCAACCTCACTCAAACCTGCTTGTTAGATAGATGTTTGTTTTTAAATAATATAACATGATTCCTTTAATAAAGTATTGTATAATATACACTATTGTTTAATAAGATACAATATAATATCATATGTTATATTGCAAAAAAGTTATATGATACGATATGATATAGTATCAACTTTTTCGATTTTTTTATGATATAATATTGTATTATGATATTGTTATGTATAGAATTGTATATTATAATACAATATTTCATGATGTGATATTGTATTATTAATTTAATATATTATCACATGGTAATGTTACTTATGATATTGCAATGTATATTATTGTTTCGTATGATACGATATTGTATATAATATAATATTGTATCATACAATATTGTAAAATATGATATTGGTTTCTATAATATAGTTTTATATCACATGAAATTGTATTATATGATATTGTTATATATGTTATTGTATCACATGATACAATATGTATAATATAATATTGTATAATATAATATTCTACTATATCGCATGACATTGTATCATGTATCAAATTTTACTGTATCGTATGATACAATATCATATTATGTATCAAATATGATACAGTATCATAAAATATAATATGAAAATCATACTATATCATAAAATATTGTATCATATGTTAAAATATTATTATGTATTAGTGGTATGAAATTGTATCATATATAACTATATTGTATTATATATTATGATATTGTATTATGTGATAAAATACAATTATTTATAACACAAAACAATGTCATATCATATGTTACAATATCATATCTCATCATTGTTTATTACAGTATTTTATTGTAATATATGATATATATTGTAAGTTCTAAAGGATGCAATATTGTTTTTAACCGGGTTTTCCAACGGAAAAATCCGGTTATTAAAATGGTGAAAATGGCGGTCGGGCGGGCGGCTGCCAAAAGGGTACCCTCATTGTACTGATAACTCCTCCTACAGTTTTCAAGATAGGAAGTTGTTCTTTAGCAAATCAATTGTACCTATATCAGAGGTGTGCATATTGCTAGGATTTTGATTTCCGATAATTTATGAAAAAAAATACCAGGTTTTGAACTTAGTCATTTTTTGGCAAAATATTGCATATAGGGTACCCTCATTGTACGGATAACTCCTCCTACAGTTCTCAAGATAGGTAATTGTTCTTTTGCAGATAAATTGTACATATATCAGCTGTGTGCATATTGCAAGGATTTTGATTTCCAATAATTTATGAAAAAAATACCAGCTTTTGAACTTAGTCATTTTTTGGCAAAATATTGCATATAGGGTACCCCATTGATCGGATAACTCCTCCTACAGTTCTCAAGATAGGAAATTGTTCTTTTTCATATAAATTGTACATATATCAGAGGTGTGCATATTGCAAGGATTTTGATTTCCGATAATTTATGAAAAAAATACCAGCTTTTGAACTTAGTCATTTTTTGGCAATAATTGCATATAGGGTATCCTCATTGTACAGATAATTCCTCCTGCAGTTTTTAAGATAAGAAGTTGTTCTTTTGCAAATCATTTGAACTTATATTAGAGGTGTGCATATTGCTAGGATTTTTTTTGTTTCCGATAATTTATAGAAACAAACAGCTTTTGAACTTAATCATTTTTTGGCAAAATATTGCATATTGGGTACTCCATTTCACTGTATACGGATTGACATGGATTATGGATACAGTTCATATAAATGAAAACCCAGTTTGCTGTCACATTGACAGCTTTTCACTTGTTTATATTATTGTATTGATAAACATTGTATCTTATAATACCGTATGAAATGAACATATTATTATCATACAATGTTAACAGAGGATATACGATATTGTGTCAAAACAGTACATGTATCTATGAATATCCAAGATCATAAAGTATGATTTTCATATAAAAATATATATAAAGGTGGTCTCATACAGGTAATGCCTCATAAAGGTGATGCCTCGTTTCGGTGAGCTTTGTAATCTGTGATTACCTATGTTTCCACATTAATATCGACCCATACTACCTTAAGTTTAACCAGATTGTTAATTTTGCCCCTATGTATCACTATATATGGAGCCACCAATATATAAATAGTGCCTGTTTGGGAGGGTAACAGTTGAAATTGACACCCCGAGAAAACCATTGTCAACCGACGCGAAGCGGAGGTTGACAATGGTTTTCGAGGGGTGTCAATTTCAACTGTTATCCTCCCAAACAGGCACTATTTATTTTGTTATACTGAATGTCTTAATGTTTAAGAAAATTTTACTGCTTTTATATAGGAATAACGTGAATTCTACAGCGAACCGTACGCGCATAATTTTCGCGCATGTAACATTTTAATGTTACCCGTTGCTAAGTGCGTTGCTAACGCTGAGGGTAATAGAAAATATTATTAACTGCGTCTTAACCAATCAGATTTCAGTATTTAACATGAAAGTATAACAATTTAGAAATATCGCATTTCTCCGTATTTAACAAGACAAGTGCTTCCTTAATTGTCATAAGTTTTCAGATTATCATAATGTCAAAATAAATTTTGGGATCATTCAATAGGAATATATTATATATACAAAATATATGACAACTACATCTGTTCATGATACTTTAAAATCATTCAATATATTCATAAAGTTTTAAATTGCAAAAATTGAACTCGGACGTTTAAAATATTTACTTTTGTAAAATACAAATTTTATATTTGAAAAGATTCCATAGATGTTGTAAACGAATGTGCCTCGCAGTGAACATCCTGAAATAGTTAAACATATCTAGCTAAAATGTGTATTTATAAATCTCATATTCTAACCTTAATACTATGGGCACACATATGTCTTTACTGAAAGGCCTTTCATATACCCCGCGAGTTTAGTGTATATAAGAATCATCCTGTCCGTATGTATGTCTGTCTGTCGGTTTGTCTGTGCAATCGTGTCCGGTCCATATCTATCTTATATAGAAACATTTGAAGTCCCTACTTCACACAAAGATTGCTTATAACTGAGGTTGTGTCGGGATTTTGACCGAAGGTCATTTGGGTTATTTGAAGGAAAATGCATAATTTGTGTCCGGTCCATATCTTTATTTTGGAGAAACTTTGTAAGTTCCTACTTCTTACAAAGACCTAAGAATGAGTCACAGTCACATCATCATTCGGGCACGTTCAATTTTACTGGGGGAAAAGTGCATAATTGGCGTCTATTCCAAATACCATTTTTTGATTGAGAATCATTGGAAGTGCCTTTTTCTTATAGAGATTATTTATGATCTTATATTGCCTGTGACTTGGAAATATGTCCTGACTTTAAGCTTTTGTCATTTGTGCAAGTTCAAGGCCATTGGAAGGAAAATGGTGCATAAATTACTTTCCATTAAAGAAATATTTGTTCATTATATTTTTTAGCGGAGTTTCATTTGTGAGATCGCTTGCTGTACCTTAGTTGAATGCAAACTTGTTTTAAAAACAAGGGATCAAACATAATGATTGTTAAAGAAAAATTATAAATATATATGCAAGGTATTGAAATCAAATTATTTGAAATAATCCTGATTAGGATTCTGATTTTGAATTTTGCAATAAAGGGAAAAGAGAAATCAAAATACTTATCATAAACTTTTTTAATCTTTAAATTCGTGAAATGTTTTTCCCTTCCACTTTCCAGAAAATAACTCGGCAATAGTGCTTTGTCTTTTTTTTCCCACGATGTGTAGTGTTTCTATTTCTAATTTTATTAAAATATAGGTCATAGAAGTTTGATATCTTGCAGTTTTGTCTTTAAAACCGAATGAAATTGATATTATAAAGCATTCAGTAATTGTAAGTTATTATTTATTTATTTAGATGAAAAGAATTATATTCATTCCTAGTTTCTTAAATATGTTAACTTTGGTGCTACATTAACAATTGTTAAATTATTTACTCTTCAAATACCGTCCATGTGTATTTTACGAAGTTATATTCGTAATTTATATTTATATGTTGAACACCTATAATCAAACTTGTTTAAGTCATCTATACTTGTACACGTCTTGAGCGAAAGCAATGTACATGACGTCTGAATTTATTAAAAGGTCTCAAATTTTTAAAATGTTTTTTTAATAATGCGGTTAATTTGAATGTCCTTGTTTAAATATAGAAATCATGATTTTATCATGTTAATTCTGTATACTTTATTAGAAAAGAGTGATTTTTTAGGACGTTGGATTAATTTGAGAGTTATTACTAGTTTTGAAATCTGAACATGAGCATGGACATTATACCTCGGACTCCTTTTGAGCGATTGGCACC
Source organism: Magallana angulata (assembly GCF_025612915.1). Classification (NCBI taxonomy): domain Eukaryota; kingdom Metazoa; phylum Mollusca; class Bivalvia; order Ostreida; family Ostreidae; genus Magallana; species Magallana angulata. The sequence continues at coordinate 28,099,441 of NC_069114.1, forward strand.
ACTAAGACGCAATTACAACAAGCGAATCATGACATTTGATCAGCGATGGCCACCAGGGGTACCAGTCTCACCTCGAGATCTGGCAAAAGATGGATTTTATTACACAGGAATAGATGACAAAGTGCAATGTACACACTGTGGGGGGATACTTAGTGGCTGGTGTGAGGGTGATATTGTGGCTTTGGAACATCGCCAACATTTCCCAAACTGCCCCTGGGTCAAGCATGGTAGTTTAATGTTGGAAGCCTTTGCCCCTACTATTCCCACGTATGATGTTGAAGACCTGGCAATCGGTCAACCAGCTATGCCTATAAGGGAAAGCTACGAACAATATCAAAAACCTAGTGTTCCTGGACCTAAATTCCAAAACTATGCCATGGAGTCGGCTAGAAAGGCTTCATTTAGAGGATGGCCTACCCAGAGAACCCTAAGACCTGATGATCTCTGTAAAGCAGGTTTCTTTTATCTTGGTAGGTAAACACATTTCCCTTTTTGGAATCGTTGCCTTTATTTTATTTTCTCTTAATCGTAGACACCCAACGTTCAACTATTTCAGATAGGTGTTGTGTTCAATCAATAGACATCTAACATTTTTTAACAGGAGAGGGAGACAAATGTAGATGTTTTTACTGCGGGAATACTTTATTGAAATGGGACCCTGAAGATGACCCTTTGTTGGAGCACGCTAAGTGGTTCCCTGACTGTGCCTGGTTGAAGTTGGTAAGGAAGGTTTTCTTATTTATCTTACCTTATTTATCTTACCTTGTTACAAATCAGAGAAAATGATAACATAAAACCATCATTTATGTTTGTTTTCACCTTTACTGGATCTTTTAGTTGAAAGTTTTATATGAGTTTGAGTTTATTAACTTTATACAAATATATAAAATGCTAATAACACTGTGCCGGATAATTATGCCAAGGTTCCTTTTTTACACTCGTCTAAGCAGCATGTATCGAAAAGATCAACTACTTTTGTTGGGAGTTGATTTTAATCAACTCTCCTATGCAGTTACTCAGACAAACCGAAAGTGAAACAGTGTTTGGACCTCAGCACAAATTATTGCTGCTGACCAGACTTAGTTCTTGAAAATAATTGATAAATTCGATGTAATGTATGCTTAAGCATTGTTTTTCAAGGAAACTTATTTATAAATACCTTGAAAATAGTCAGATTTAAAATGGTACGAACAATTTAAATATTTTTGTAGTCGTATGTATTCCTACGCCAGAGTTCAATATAGTCTCGTTCAACTCGACGCTCGGCTGTCTCCGTAAATCCTTGTCGGAGATTTACGGTGTCAGCCGAGCGTTTGGTTGAACGAGACTAGAGTTCAATATTGCTTGGATCCATACAATTTTCGAGAAATATTTCTATTACTGATACATAGTTTGATTGAATTAATTTTATCTTTAGATATTATTTAACATGATTCATATGGGGGTTTCTCGACATTCTTGTCGAAAAAGTCCAAAAATTCATATTACAAAAGTGTACATGTAATTGTCATGCAAAATAACATATCATTGATTTTAAAATAAATAAACATCGACAAAATCAACTCCTGTCAGTTCTTTAGTACTTTGATTATCAATGTATCTCACCTGTCAGGTGAAAATTTTACTATTAAAAATATTTTCCTATTTTTCCTGTAAATTCCGATAGGATTTGAACAAAAGTTCCAATGGATTTTAAAATCCGATAGGAAATCTTAATTTCCCATAGTAAAACTACCTGTTAATTCTCCTATGGGAATTATTGTTTTCCTATGGTATATTAGTTTTAAAGGTAAATATCTAACCTGCCAGGTGAGACACACTAGAAACCAAAAGTGGCTACATACTTACTAGACAATGGTAAATCATTTCGTGTACATAGTTTTATACGAAACTGCATTTTAAGTGGATGCAAAAATGCCACTTTGGCACTGGCTAAATTATTCGGCCCAATGTTTAATGTGATTTCTTAATACTATCTGACATCTGGTGTACCAAATACGTTTGTTACATAAAAAAATGACAATAACAAACCGTCAACCATCTCAAAAATCCATACAAAGAATAAGCTAAACAAGGAAGTCGCGGCGTGGGGTCAAATGTACTTCGTTAAGTTCTCAGACAAGAATAGATATCTCACTCATTACAGTACCAATATTTGACGCTCATTCATTGTCTAGACTGGAAAACCCGGTTATTGTGTATTATGTTATGGTGAAAATGGCGGGCGGATGGGCGGCTGCGGAAGGATATCTCTATTGTACGGATAACTCCTCATACAGTTTTGACGATAGAAAAAGAAGAGCATATTACTTGGGCGTTGATTTTTTATAATAATTTATGCCAAAAATACCAGATTTTAAACTTAGTTTTTTGTGCAAAAAATTTAGAATACCATATTTCTTTGGATAGGTAGTGTTTATCAAATTAGGGTTGACAAATGGATTATGGTTAAGTGATATTTTGATTGTTCACGTATAGTTAAATAATTCTCCTGCATATTATGTTTTATTGATTAAACGATTACGTTTAGAATGTTAATAACTCTTATTAAAGTCATTGCAAATCTATACAGCATGGTACAAATATAACATGCATCTTTTAATACCGGCATTCTTCTATTACTATAAGCAAACAAAGACATGATTCAAAAAGATTGAATAACCATTGTTACGCAACAGCTTTCCTCAAATTTTTTTTGTCATTTCGTCGTGATGATTTGAGTTTGCTTCCTCATGAAATCGTGTGAATGTGTTATATATATATATGAATATGAGGAAGAAAGCCATTTTAACATTATTTTTTTAAATTAGATTAAGCTTTAGGTTAAACGCCAACAATTGATCGAATAAAGGTGATTTTACAAATGTCATGATCGATTTAATAGTCCATTGTTTATTTTAATCTCACAAATTCGGATGTATGCAATATTTATATTAAGTAAAATAAATGAGGAATTTCTTTATTCTTTTCACCAGAAAATAAACACCGTTCAGCATGCAGAAAATAGCTTTGGTCCAGTAGGTATGTGAATTAAATCCGTAGAAATGAAATACTTCCGACACATACATGTATATCTTGTACCTTTTCTCTAATATTTTGGTGTTGCAACAAGTGTAAGACGAAATCATAAATTGTAATTTTTTTGTGTTATACTTTTGACAACCAATCAGAACAAGATGAGAGATATGCTAGCAGAGCAACCAATCAACCCCATGAACAGACAAGAACCAGTTTATCCAATGAACCGAAAGTAACCAGTCAACCCTTAACGACTGAGGATGAGTCAGCTGAAAGGAAAAGTGAGTACTATTGGCTCTTAAAAGAAATATTAATGTGTGACGTAATATTGACATGATACATTGTATATCAGCGAGTCTTTAAAAACACTTTGTATATCAGCAAATCTTTAAAAAGGAAATAAAGATTAGCTAATTTTGCTTAGCATATACAATGTATTAGATTTTTACTTATCATAAACTGTATTTAAATCAACTGGGCATGTAAAAAGTTTTTGTAAAAAAATAATTAACATTAGTAAATGAACTTTGTCGTACATCTACATATTAAGAAAGATTATTTTGTTTTATTCTCAATTGTAGAATTAAACGAAATATTGAGAGAGAATCAAAACCTCAAGGAACAGAGGCTGTGCAAGATATGTCTCGATGATGATGCTGGGGTGTTGTTTGAACCTTGTGGCCACATTTGCTGCTGTACCAGCTGTGGTGTTCCCTTGCAACAATGTCCTATTTGTCGAACATCAATCACAAATATAATCAAGGCTTATATCTCATGAACACTTTTATACTTTGTTGGTGCATGTAATACCAAATTTATTAATTTTTTTTTGTTTTTTTTTTTTCGCTTTTTTGGTTTTTTTTTATTTTTTAAGAAATGAACGTGAAAAACTTCATCGAAACCACAAAACAGATCTTCCGAACTTTAGAAATGAATTTCTGTATAAAGTGGTCCTGTTTCCAGATCAATTTTATATAAATCAAATTTTATCATTTATCATTACATCTTACTGTCTAGATGATGCTTTGTATACAAATCCATGTCAAGATTTGTTGATCATACAATTTTGTCCAACTCCCATCTACTTATTATTAAGCTAGCGTTGTGATATATTTACTTAGATATTTCAATTAGATTTGCATGTTTCTGTATTCTATTTTAATATACCATAAATTACCATTATAAGTTCTTTAAACTTTTATGATAAAATTTAGAACACTATTTTTGCATTCTAATATACACTTTTGGGGTCATAATATGAATAAACATGACAAATATTCATCCAATTTTGATACTGGTTTATGATTTTCCCATGGGAATGGTATATACTAGTCCTTTTTTTGGTTTACTAAGTTTACTTGTGATTCAAAAGAATGAGATGAAAATGTAAAAAAAATAATAACGGAAAATGAATTTTTTTCAATACTAACATTTGACAAACATTTTTAAACCTATTTTTAGCAGTGTATGCATAGAGGAAAGCAAAGTTACAATGCTTCTTTTAATTGATTTCGTTCCTAATAACGGTTTCAAAAAAGATGCCAATGTGCCATATATATAGTTACATGTACCTTATTGATAAAGTAAATATTTTCATAAATAGCTCCCAATGACGCTTTCCTTTGTTACAATACAGATCACTTGGAAAATACATGTATACAAATGCAAAGTAACATACCATGCCGTACTTGCTATTGTTTCTTAAAGCATCATACATTTTAAAAGATCTAATTAATTGTTTTAAAATTTAATGCATTATTTATTAGCTATTAGAATTGTTAAAGGAGTCAGTGTTTTGAAGAGAAGAAGTAACTATTCAATATTGTATGATGATCAACAAAAGTAATTGATTAAAATCCAATCGGAACATGATAATTTTGTTTTACATCAAACCATCAATAGTCATTTCAAACACTTCCTTTAGTTGCTTAATCTAAAGTATCGTCCTTAAAAATCATCATATTGTTTTTAAATTGTATTCCTATGTTGTTTTTAGATTCAATTACAGAATACCCAAAGTTTACATTGGTATTATAGGTGCTAGAAGAGAAAAAAAAATGGTCATCATTAAAACCAAAATAAAACCTCTCTCTTAAAGACATTTTATAATTATTCTTTTAATGAAACATTCATAGAAATTTCACACTCCCTAGAAGTGCAACAATTTGATCTTTTTCCTTTAACAAGGTGTTTTCATTTTTTTTTTATAGAAAGAAATAGATTATAGTGTACTTAATTAAATGTTTTGAACAATCTAAGATTGATTTTTAACTGCGTTTTCCAACGTAAAAATCCGGTTATTGAAATGGTGAAAAGCGCGGTCGGATGGGTGGGCGGCTGCTAAAAGGGTACTCTTATTGTACGGATAACTCCTCTTACAATTTTCAAGATAGGACGTTGTTCTTTAGCAGATCAATTGTTCATATATCAGAGGTGTGCATATTGCTAGGATTTTGATTTCTAATAATTTATAGGGAAAATACCAGCTTTTGACAAAATAATTCATATAGGGTACCCCTATTTTACTGATAACGCATCCAACAGATTTCAAGATAAGTCGTTCTTTTGCAGATCAATTGTACATACACGTATTAGAGGTGTGCATATTGCTAGGATTTTGATTTCTGATAATTTATGAAAAAAATACTAGCTTTTGAACTTAGTCATTTTTGGGGCAAAATATTGCATATGGGTGCTCCATTTCTCTGGATACGGCAGGTAGCGTTTATCAATTCAGAGTTGACATGGATTAGGGATACAGTTCACTGTGAACAAAACATGGTTTTTTGTCACATTGACAGCTTTTCACTTGTGTTAAAATTGTAAGGAAGAAGACGGAAATCTTTTATCACAGTTTAATGTGAACACAGTGTATACTGTTACTGTTTACAATGCGTTCTCACGAAATGTGTAATATAGGCCTATTTCTTAGAAGATTAATTATTCATTAATATTTATGATCTTTTAGCCTTAATCTATCGAAAAATGAAAAAAAAGACCTTTATCACTACGCAACGATAACACCCTTTCTATTTCTAGCAATGATATTTTAAACTCACTAAAAAACTTTACAATCAAAGAAAAGCAAATGCAAGCCAATCCTAATTTAATAGATTTCAAGCCATATGTATAGGGAAAAAAACAAATGAAGAAAATATCTGTTTTGAAATAGACGGAATTAGGGTTCAACCTGAAAAGGAAGTAAAATTAGTTGGTGTTACCATAGATTTCGAACTTAAGTTTAGCTCTCACATATTACTATTTATCATAGTTTCATAGCGTCAAATTTTAACTTATGTCCATTAGTTTGACATTTCTGTGGTAAGAGAGAAACGTAAAAAAGGGAGAAAAAATAAAGGAAACGACATAACGATTTGTCTACGACGATTACATTAAAGGGACTTGGGCACGATTTGACTTAAAATTTTCAAATTTTATTTTTCCATTTTCAATGTTTATACTGATAAATATAGAAGTTTATAATGCTATGTCAAAATTTGAAAGTCAAATATCAAGTTATTAGCAAGATACACAGTTCATAATTCTTTGTTTTGTAAACAAAGCTCGACTATTGTCATTTTTACATATGTGTTGTATTTGTGTAAGTTTCAATCAAATATATCTTTCTTTTGTTGATAATAGTGTTTATGAAGATATTGAACAAGTTTAAAATGTTTTTTTACATGTCATTTTGTCTAAGAATGGTAATTCTCTACATAACATTTTTGTAAACAACTATAAGACTTGAGCTTTGTTTACATAACAATCAGTTCTTTCCTCTGTATCTCGCTCGTAACTTGATTTTAACATTCAATATTTTGGTCAATCATTTAAAATGCACCAGTAAATCATTTTAAACATAAAAAATAAAAATAAAAGTTTTGGTCTCAAATCGTGTCAAAGTCCTTTTAATTCATATACTAGTAGTTATTAATAACTTCCTCAAAAATCAAAACTACCATGTCTTAAACTCCGGCGTTTCAGAACAATGGCAATAGAGTATTTTAAGATTTTAAATAAACAAAGTTCTTCTTACCACAGAATTTTATCCAAATTAAAGAAATGCCATATTCTTTTAGATATACAAATACAGCTGTTTTACCGATTGTAGGATCAACAACATATAGTCTAAAATCTTTTAGATTTGAAACTGCAAAATTCTGGATTTCTCTAACAGAGTCATTTAAAAATATTATTACTTTTAATAAATTCAAATCAAACATAAGTACGGAATTGTATTGTATGGAAACTACTGTTAGTGAATGTTGCACTTGTCGCTTTTCCTTATAAAAGGTTTGAATTCAGAAGGTCTGAAGTATTGAGGTGTTCATTGTCTTAGAGTATCATTGCGGTATGTTTTTAGTTGTGTAATATTGATATTGTATATTTTATGTTGTAATTATATGTAATGGTATCATGTGGTCGGAAAATAGCTCCTCGGAGCTAATGTTTATTGTTGTAAAACAAACCCGACTTTAAAAAAATATTATATCTTAAGAAGTCAAAATATTTCAGCTTTGGGATAGGATATACATATATTTACATCCTTCAAATAGTTAACAATCTTTATTTTCCATATCGCCATTGATGTAGTCTGTAAATACCCTGCTAAAATCAAGAAACTGCACAACATAACCAAATGTGGAGCCGCTGTCAAATAAGTAACGTGTAAGGCCTTTCCATCGTGTAACAAACTGATCAAAAAATCGATGATTTGTCCATTTATATCATCAATTTTAGGAAATGTAATTATATTTTGTCCCTTGTTGTTACTACTGTAGAAATTTTTTTATCACCCGCATCATAGAAAACCCGTGACAATCTTGCATAAGCTTTCACGCCATATACATGTGCCAAATAATTGAAGTTTTCTCGTACCCCTAAATATTTATTATATACTGCATGAGTTATTATATACCTCATGAGTATATTATCAATCCACAAAGTAAAAAATATACTTTTTTGGTTTGGGAGATATTAATACTTGTCAATATATGAAAACATTCCGTTGTAATGCATACGTAAACATTAATGCGATTGGTGAGATTTCCAGCGAAAAACAGTAAAGGAGCCAATCGAAAAAGAGCAAAAAATAAGACACGAAAACAATAAAAATTCAGTGAGTTTGTCTACGCCAGTAATTAATACTTGGCCGAAAATTTCCAATGATGCATGACTGCCTATATGTCTAAATTAAATGTATTTTGTATGCAATAACAACAACAAAAATCATTGTTCAAATTAATACTTTTTTCATGCGAAAATATAATAATAATCAATTATGTTGGAAAGAAATAAATATATCTAAATTGAATAACAAAGCTTTAAACAATGAATGGATCCAGAACTTGGTCTCTCAGAGAAGAATACATTCCAATATGTCTAAAGAGATTAGGCTGGATTAACAAAGCCTTTAAACCCGGATTCATCTCACGTAACTTGTCAATAGCCGTGTCTTTTCCAAACCCTCTTTTACATGTTACTGACTTTAAGTATGACGAGATGGTTTGAAAACCTGACTTTGTGTAAACAATGGCTGGTGTACAGCAAGAGGGAGCTGGTGTGATCTGGTAGAGGTACTTTGACAGCCTTCTGATTGCTGTAAAATTCTGTCTGCCAACAGCCAACACCAGAATGCAAGAGTACACAAAGAAGCCCAGCCATATGATTTTTCTGTGTTTTGCTTCGACTGGATGGATGATCAGATAAACTTTCACAAAACATGTAGTCAGAATCAATCCCAAACAAAATAATTCTGGTAACCGTTCCCTCTCTAAGCTGATGAAGCCCAAGAGGCGATCTGGATGATAAAGCTTGATAAATGTGATGTTTTGTTTAGGTGGATGTCCTCCACCTAGCCCCAATTTGTACAGATGATGATCAATAACTGTTATCATATCATCATTGGGTAATGCATCATCTTCCATTAGGAGAAGATTTGAAACATTCTGTTTGAACGTTTCCTCTCCACAGAAGGCATAGTCTTCCTTTTCCTTTTCGAGGGTCTGGTCAATGGATCTTTGAAATGGTAGTCTTGAGGATGAGTTCTGGAATCTGTTGAATGTTGGCACTTTGCGAGTCAAAGGTTCTAATTCATAGTAAGAGGATGGTTCATCATCAACATTACAAATAAATAAACTGTATGACAATTTCAAATGCTTTGCTTTGTGAAGGAGCTGAAGAGATTTCCCAACAACTTGTGTTAAGTACTTAGGTTCATATTGATCCAACATATGACGATTTCTTGATACGGTTATAATGGTAATTCCAACACTGATTTGACTTTCTTGCGTAAGTTTGCCCCTTCCATCATATTTGGCAAGAAAGGACTGAGCCTCAGCTATTCTCTGGTCATTCACATTCCTCATTAATTTCTGGGCTTGAGACTTTTCTTTGCGCCACAGTGTGTCATACGCTGTATATCTGTATCTCAGAGAAAGCAATGGCAGTCCAATAAAAAATGTCACTACAGTTATGAATACTAAATGTTTCACAAATTTGTATTTGAAAATTGTTCTGCACCATCTCAGCATCATACACAATCATGTAGGTTTCTTTTAAACCTGAAAGAATTAAATCATGGTATTAAATATGTACATTTTCTATTTCTGATATTAACTTGTGTGACAAATTCACTTGCTTCTACAGTACTTTGACAAATAGCATTATATGCACGTTCTTCTGTATAACAGTTTTTTTCTTTATTTACTTCTACAGTACACAAACAAGTCTGCATGGAGAAATTAATATAATGATGGATATGACAGCCCAGTGGATTAATGATCAAACCTAACCCCCTTGAATCTCAAAAGTTAAGAGCTAGCTCTACCACTCAACTTCTTTGGCACTGGTTTTCAAATAGGTCTGATCTTAAAATTTCTCCCCCTAAAATAATCCTTGCCCTTGCCCAAAGTATATCAGTGAGTCCATAGTGAATACCAGCGAAGAACTAGGCTTAGAACAAGTAATAACCTGCAAGACAAGAGGGGATAATATCCTAGATCTACTATTTACTTCCCACCCAACCCTGATAGAAAAGATTAGGAGTTTACCACCCATTGGCAAAGCTGATCACGATGTTATCTTATGTGATGCAGCAGTGGAACCAGTAAGATCGAAACACCAAAGAAGAGAGACCTTTCTGTGGAAAAGGGCCAATATGGATGCCATCAGAGAAGAAATAAAAAACAACTATAAGGAATGTGACAACATCAGGGACATCAATCTAATATGGGCCAAGTTCAAGGGTATGATCAATGACTTGATGAGGAAACATATACCAACTAAGTTTACTAGATCAAGGCCATCACATCCATGGATTGATACCCACCTAAACAGGCTCACAAGAAGAAAAAATAGAGCACATCAAAAAGCAAGAAGAACCAAAAACAACAGAGACAGAAATCGATACAACAAACTGAAAACATCATGCCAGCGAGAGATACGACTGGCAAGGGAAAAATACCTACAGGAAGTGATAAGTGAGGATTCAAAGAGATTCTGGTCCTACATTAAACATCAAAAACAGGACTCCAGCGGCGTGTCTCCACTTAAGGGTCCAGATGGACTGCTCCATAGTGACACAGTGTCCAAGGCAGAAATCCTAAACAACCAATTTCATTCGGTTTACACAAAGGAAGACCTAGCAGACATGCCATCAAAAGGAGATAGCCCACATCCTTCTATGAACAACATCCGCATAGGAAGAAGTGGTGTATGCAAGCTCCTGAAGGGCCTAAATGTACACAAAGCAACCGGACCAGACACAATTCCAGCGAAATTCCTCCAGGACTTTGCACCAGAACTAACCCCAATCATGACAAAACTGTTCCAACTCTCACTTGATACCGGAAAAGTGCCAGATGACTGGAGGGAAGCATCTATTGTCCCCATATTTAAGAAAGGAGAGAGACACTTAGCCTCAAACTACCGCCCAGTCTCCTTAACTTCCATATCATGTAAGTTGTTGGAACATATCGTACATAGCCAAATCATGGATCACTACGACAGTAACCATATTCTGGCAGACCAGCAACACGGTTTTAGAGCAAGACGATCATGCGAGTCGCAGTTGTTGATTACAGTGGACGAGGTGGCCAAGTCACTGGCCCATGGAGAGCAAGTAGACATAGTGTTGTTGGACTTCTCCAAGGCCTTTGACAAAGTGCCACACCAGCGCCTCCTACACAAATTGCACTTCTATGGTATCAGAGGTAACACATGGAACTGGATCAAGGATTTCCTTGCGAAACAGACACAGCAAGTCAACTTAGAGGGTCAATCCTCTACCAGAGCTGATGTCATCTCAGGGGTTCCCCAGGGTACTGTGATGGGACCATTACTATTTCTCACCTATATCAATGACTTGCCGGAGCGTACATCATCAGACGCAAGATTATTTGCTGACGATTGTCTGCTTTATCGGAAAATAAACTCCAGAGCCGATGCTGAGCAGCTCCAAAAAGATCTGAAGTCACTAGAGAAATGGGAACGAGAATGGCAAATGGAATTCCACCCCCAGAAATGCACAGTCATCCATGTATCCAGGAAACAACGTCCCATAACCAACAACTACCTCCTCCATGGCCACACCCTCGAATCAGTCAGCCATGGAAAGTACCTAGGTGTAACCATAAACAACAGGCTGAACTGGACGGAACACATCAACAATGTCCGAGCCAAATCAAGCAAGACCCTAGGTTTTCTCCGTCGCAACATACAGGGATGTAGAGCCGACATTAAATCAGCTGCTTACAGTACAATCGTCAGGCCCACCCTGGAGTATGCAGCGACTGTCTGGGACCCATATCAGCAAGCCCAAATACAACTGTTGGAGGGTGTCCAGAGGAGAGCTGCAAGGTTTGTCAAGGGCAACTATTATGTAAGAACACCAGGCTGTGTAACATCTATGATGGAGGACCTACAATGGGAGCCCCTCGAAACACGCCGACTAAGATCACGGCTCATCATGATGTATAAGATCAGGAACAACCTCATCGACATCCCAGCAACATCATATCTAACACCAGGGGATACTCGCACAAGGGGCAGCAAATACCGTCAGCCACCAACATACAAAGACGTGTATAAGTTCTCCTTCTTCCCAAGAACCATCAGGGACTGGAACAGCCTGTCAGATGACGTTAAAGAAGCCAGTACCATCGATGGCTTCAAGAAGCAGCTAAACAACACCTTAGCTGTGTCCTATGACCCTTAAGTGACATGCAGACCATTGTTTTTACCCGATTTTAACTGTAAATAGGAGGCTTTTAGCTGTGTTCGATGCGTGCTATAACACTCGGAAACCGAGGCCAGCACATTATAGGAAGAAGAAGAAGAAGAAGATCAACATCCCTGGTCCTGGGGCCATAAAGCTTAGATTTGCCAGCCTTTGATCTTAGTCTCATTTTCAACTATTAGCATATATAGATTGTTTATGTAAAAATGACACTTAGATCAAAAGGTAGCTCATCGCCCCAGAGCCAGGCTGGGAAGCAGAAGTAAACATATCATATCTGATGTTTGTTCCCTGCACCAAACTTTCATGTAACAGAATGGGAGACATAATTAATGACAGGTGCTCGACATAATAAGCTTGCCAGCTAGTATCAGCGCCAGCTACTATATTGCTCTGACTAGTGATCGTACTAGACTGACTGTCACATTTCTTGCTGTCAAAGGTTTCCCCTGACAGTTGTCAATGTTGTCGGTGAATATTGCAGATAATTCTTTATAAGATTTCGAATTTCCTCGAAACCAAGGGAAAAATCACAGTTATCATTCCTTCGAGTGAAAAATTTAAAAATATTTGGAAACAAAGTTAGTTGTAACGCATTAACCTGTTATTTTTGGTCAGCAAACTTAATCTGTGTCAATCAAAAAATGATTGCTGCATCTGCATCCTGTTTTACCCGATCCGGGAGTTAGCGTTTTCATTTTCACTTTTACCAACATGATTACACTTTTCACTTTCGGTTTCAGGGGTTTATTTCTCTTAATTTTATATAAAAATTAAATGATTATATAAAATTGAAATTATTGTCTTTGTATGATAACTCTATACTGGTAAATTATAAAAAATATTAATTCATAACGTCAATAATAAATTCCGGAAATTTCTTCATTACTTTGTTTTCATTTTATTGTATCCGAAATTATTTACAAATGCCCGGATAATGCAAATAAATTTTCGATATGGCTGTACATCAACAGGTATTTCGATAATATAAATTTCTTTTATGAGACATAGACTGTTAAAATTGCATTTTAATGATGGCATGCTAACAGAATAGGCCATGTTTCATTTTCTGTTCATTTCATCATCGGGGTTGGTCAGATCGAATCTTTAAAACTGATCATACGGAGATTTTACAAAAAGAACGAAGATTGTGTTCATTGCAAAACTTATTTAGACAAGTACATATTAATTTAGATGAGGAGGTTCATGTAATAGGGTACAAGCAGGGATGTATATACTAACATGTTTAAAATTTAGATACTCATGTGGCATTGTACTGTAATTTGTACATATGAATTCCATGACAGTTTTAGACTATTTGTATAAAATGATAGCTAAGAAAACAGGGGCGCGGCGTCAGAAGGTATTTCATATTGGGGCAGCGAATTTGAGCAAATAGGGGGAGGGGCGATCTGGATTTGACTTGAAATGAAGATATTCTGTGATGTGTCCAATATTCTGAATTTGATAAATTATCTTGTCATAATAATCCAACTAAACAAAACTAATCTTTCATTGCCACCATCATTTTATGTATTGGGCGTAACACCAGAGCACATATGTAACAATATCAAAAAGTGGCAATTTTAAAACTCGGGACCTGCGGGCTAGTAGATCGCAGTTATACTCACTGCGATACAGAGATAGGCATCCAATTTTGGTGACATTTTTAATTATTTTTTTCAAAATTTATTTAATTGCTAAACACAACTCTTTTCTACACGTGGTAACAAACAAGATAAATGACTTTCACAAGTGTTAAGGACTTTAAGAAAAGTACACTCTTTGAACTTTTGTGTAAAAAGTGTTCATTTACAATTATTCCTTTTAACTAGATTATATTTTGGATGTTTTATCTTTTGAAGGGTCAAAAAATGGATGACATGACAAGAATCCTCCCATCTAACTGTTCTAAGGTTTTCATACAAAGAGATTTCTCAGATGGAACTGCAGTGAAGTTTCAGACAAAATTTCCGGCAGAACTTGATGGAAAGGTAAAACTTAAGTACTGAATTTCAGTTTTAAAAGTCCCCCTGTGATGTCATATCGCTTATCATGTGTCCCCATATATGATACTACCAACTTGCTCCTTGTATCATACCTAAAAAAGCACCTAAAGGATTAAAATATAACAATGTTCGAAGGAAAAAAATAATCAACCAAACAAATTTTTTTTTTAAAAGTAGGACTAAAGCTGTTTCAGTGAAATGCAGTCTGAAAAATGTTATTATGATTTTGTGTTTTAAAGTGAGTAATATGTAATGAAATTCATTGACAAGTTAACCAGAAATTAATTGTTACTTAGTGAAAGAGCTATCTCATGTTTATTTTTTAACAGATTGAAACAAAAATATTTGAAAGTACGATCAATACCCTGAATACGATGTTTTGTGAGGCAGAGTCACTGAACAGCCGGAATTATTGTGAGAGCTGCTTTGCCTGTCTGACAGCATACCTCAGTTACCTGTGTTTTGACACACATTATGAAAAAGTAAGTTGACACATGTATTATACCTGTTTGAGCTCTCAAGCAATGTATACATGAAAAAATAATTTCATTTCTCAAAAAAAGTTATGGGACTGCACAAAGCTTTATATAAAGATTAATTTCTACTTCAGATTTCATACATTAAACTTAAAGATATGTGTATGATTGTGATTTTTCCTAGATATTGAAAAAGATCGGAAAGTACGTAGCCGAGCAGAACCAGACTGTTTATGTCCCTAGAGGTCTCATGTTGGTGGATCCAGTGGAGCGGGGATTGAGAACAGTAAGTGGGGAACATTCAGGGCTCTACATAATATATAATCATCAAGATGAAAATTTGTCATTTTATACTGTATACAGGGAAATATTCACCCTAATTTTATTTTCACCCTTTTCGCCCTAGTTGTCAGCAGGCAAATTTAAAGACTAGGCATATTTCAGTGTCTTAAAAAATTATCTCTCTTTGAACACACCTATGTCTGGGCGAATACAAGACAGGGTAAAACTGTTTGCAAGTGACGAAGGGCGAAAAAAAAATAAACAACCCATTCAATATCTAGCCATGCTTTTATCAAAATGAAAATATGTCATTCCTTTTCAATATCTAGCCATACTTTTATTTAAACTTACTTGAATACTATATATTAGAACAGGCTAATAGGAAAAGGGAATTTGATTTTCAAATGAAAGAGTAAGAGTGTTAATTCAAATCATGATATGTTCAAAGTGAGCTTTGTTATCTTTGATAATGCAATGTCAATTTTACTTACTTCCACAATATTTTCAAATTTTTGGTTTTGATTTTTTTATCACAGCCTCTAGAATTAATACTTTAAGTAATAGAAGCTGCACATTTCAATATGAAATTTTCTTATTTTTTTTCAGCTGGAAATTTGCATATTAAATGAATCAAATGGAAGATGATGATGATAATGTTGACGATGATGAACTTTTCAAGGAAGATGTGTAAACAAGTGAAGCAGTTGCCCTGAAGTTCTTTCTTACTCTGGTACTAAATGTTGTGAACAGTGCGCTGTGTCAGCTATATTCTAGCCCTTGTTCATCACTCATCATATACAAAGACTACTCGTTGCAAGGTCATTTTATCATGATATGCTTCTGTTTTAGCTGTCATATATATAGGCTCGTTTCCTTTTAAGAATGCCATAAAAGTTATAAAAGTGACCTCAAAAGCAGTGGACCATGATTTAGAAATGGCTTTGAACAGTATTTTTATTGTCTGCAACATTCCATCTTTTTAACTTGTAGGTTATTGGTTGTAAATTTCTTTGTAGTTTGACTCTATCATCTATGTAGTACTCTATCATTTGTTTGTTGATATACTTCCGTGAGACAGCTGGCTGCTCATCTAATTAAGAATATGTAATACCGTGAATTCAAGGAGGCTGGATGGTCAACTAATTCACCGTCAGATCAACCTTAAAATTTTTTATATGATTTTTTTAAGCTATAAACGTCTAGTATTGTTTAGTGAAGAAAAATTCCTAATATTTGAGTTTAAAATTTTTTTAATATTTTCTTTATTTTATCTTCATCCTAAAAAAGTCTGAACATGGCCACACTCATCCAGCCTTTTTCACATTTCTTATTTATTATCTTGCACAGAAACACCCTTAGTCAATTTTCCATGACTGAAATAGAAGGTTTTCTTTAAAGACTGAACACTGCAGTTCTGTTTTGTTTCCTCGCAGTGTAGAATATTTTGTAAAGAAGGATATATTGTTGATTGAAAACATTTCTAATATTAACGGCTCCTCCGATGTGCAATTTTGATGACATGACTTCATTATTGTTTTGTGCTATTGTATTTTAATATGCTTATCTAATGCATACAGTATTGAAAATTTCAAATACCCCAGCCTTGATTTTAAAAAAAAAACCCACCCTGCTGCTCTATTTTCTTACACACTCTGTATTTTTTAATTATTGTGTGTCATTTTTGAAATTCAGAGGTTCATAATCATGTCACTAATTTGTCGAGCAATAGTTACTTTCCTGAAACTGACTCTGATTTTTCATGTCATAGAAACAAAAGAAAGTGTTAGTATGTCAATAGCAAGAAAAGGAGTTTGTTCATAACACTCTTTTTGTCTCAGATTTAAAAAAAATCTATTGATCCAGTACAAATATAATCAATGTATGGGATTCTTCAAATAGATGTTGGCTTACATAATCATGTGTCTTCTGAGAAAGTGAAATAATTTAGCCTTCTAGATGCATGTTTGTAACACATCCATTTTTCGCTGTAAGAATTCTGCATATTCAATTCCTTGGCATAATGAACCATTTTGTAATGTAAATATTTATACTGTACATATATATGTGTTGATCAATCATTAAGTGCAATCTAAAAACAGGTCAGCTTATACTTAAAAAAAAATGTATAATGAACTGTGTGTATTTTTATCAAGCAATTTTATTGATATCGCTTCAGAAAGCGTGATACTTTATGTCTCTCAAAACAACATTAATATTTGCGTAAGATTGAACACTGATATATAAATAACTAGTCCCATTCCTCTCTGAAGAAAGATCGCTGCCTTGTATCTGTGTTTCAAAGGTCATACAATCATGTATAGTAGACTGTTCTTTGACATTTTTACTGTTGAAGTCATACTGTATCTGATGATATTTTTATTTTCACTTTTATCTAAAATTTACTTGTATCTAATGTCTTCAAGTAGATAAAAGTATAATTAAGGAATTTTTGTTCACTTGCAAAGAAGTTACCTTTTGTGACAATTTTGAATAAAATGCACACTATTTCAACATGTTTTGTGGGGCAAATTATGACAGATATTGACAATGTAATTTTTTTTCCTTTTGAGAAAAATTATTAAAGGTCTTCATCCCCTTTTTTTTAGATGAAACCGACAAAAATAAAATGTACGTAATACAAACAAGTTACACGTTAGTCTGTGGAAACCAAAGAGTGGCATTTATGATACAAGAGTTTTGTCCTCTTGCCATGAATTCTGCCGATTATCTGAAATTTAACGGCTAAGATTTCAACAACATGCACTACTTATATGATGGTAATCAAACAAGATCCGATAGGTTGACAAATGGGAGGGGGAAAAAACCAACTGACTTCTAGCTGTCACTTTACATCATGATAGAGGACGATGATACGGTGTCATAATTATTAAAATCAAGAATAAGAATCAATATGATTGTATGTTACCATCAATTTATTTTCTGCCTTGATAGAGGTGTTTTTTTATTTCCAAAACAAGAAAGCCAGTAAATTGTAATTTATTGAAGTACATGTACATGTATTCGGTTTTTAAAAGTATATTGTAGAGAAAAAAAAAATTATGTTTTATCACAGTGCTTGTGTTGCTATTTATCCTACATGTACCATTCATGTGAATAAACTGTACATTGCTTATCGGTTTCACTATCTTCTTATCGATGTTTACAATTTGTTGAAAATCTTGACTTCATATTATAACAGTACCAGTGAAACCCCACAGTTTGTAGAAATGAGCACCGAGAGGACTCGGGGCTTTCTGACCATGGAATCACTGGATACTAGAAGGCTCCAATTTATTGTTTTAAGGGAAAGGAAACTAAAAATATAGGTCTAAAATAAAATTAAAACAATCTAATAAGTTACATGTAAGTGTCCATTCTTATTAATAATGGATAGATTTTTTTCGGTCCATTTTTAAAGATAACGGACAAAAAAAAAAAAACGGTAAAACTATTCCCTTACTATATGGCTACAGGTATTAAATTTGTCATCAACAAAACGTATTTACTGACTAACACATTTGGAAATGACATTTGTGTATAGCGTGACCCAGAAAGGAAACGCTGAAATGCAAGTTAAAATCCAATAAAATCGTATTTATCTACTCTGTTTTGTAGAATCAAAATTAATCATATTGATTGTAATTGTAATCAAAATCACGTCAGAACATAGATATAAACAAACTTCATTGCAGATCCTTCCAGGAAAAGGTCCTAAAATTGAGTTTTAACCTTGAACGCCCCTAGAAAAATTTCTGCATCCAAACCTGTTCATGATCATGGCTTTTTTAACTTTGGTTGGCTTATTTATTCATTTTTATCAGAGGATGCCATTATTTATCACAGTATTCCCGCCCTTCATATCCAGATTATCACTAAGAACAGTGTCAGCATTCGCAATTCTTTATTATTAAAATCCTTGCAGTTTCCGTAAAAAAAAACCCGCATTCTCCAACAGAGAATCAGATGCTGATATTGCTCTGTTAAAGATTGAAGGAATATAAATTTTTCAGCAAATAACTTTTTTTTAAACTGTCCACCATTTCGCACATTTTCTATAGTTCAAGTGTGTACAAGTATTTGGTATAGTTGTAACACAAATCACAAGTGTGAAATATTTCCCATCTTGAATCTAAGATCTATATGAAGATGGCAATAATGATATATTGATAAAAGCCATGCTGTGGTGTAGGTAGAAATTACCGTTTCAAAGGCGTTTTACACAAAAACTCTAGTAATTCGTCATCGTTTCTGTATTGAAAAAAAAACAAAAAGACAGATTACTCTGAAAGAGTTGTTGACGTTCTTTCATTTAATCAAATACAGATTATTAAAATTCATGTAAATATTGTGAAATGTGTCAACAAATATTAGACTTGTGTTACTAATAACGTTTTATTGATGTGCATGTAAATACATATTAAGATAAAATTGAATTTCTCAAATTTGTTGCTGTATAAAATAGCTGTAATAAAATTTGATATCATTTTCACATGTATGATTCCTATCACATGTCTGAAAATGTTATTCGGGGTTCATCAAAGGACATTAAACTTAAAACCTGGAGCATTCACCTACAGACAAGAACCTATATATATCCACGCATTTTTTTCAATGAATTTTTATCAACCTAATCCTGATAAAGATCGATTGATGATCTTTTAAAATATATGACAGATTTCAAAACTGTCCATTCTGAACAGTGTATACATGGTTAATTTCGCCCCGTTTTATTTTCGTTCATCTACACTTGCAAAAGGCTTCGCCCAGTCTTGAATTCGCCCAAATAAAGTAGTTTTATAAGGTATATATAAGAAATATTTATATTTGAGACATTAGAATTCGCCCAATGACAACGGGGGGGGGGGGGGGGCGAATATTTCCCTGCATGCATACAGTACGCATTACTCTGAGCACGTGTACGTTTTTTAAAGACTATTGTGTGTGATCAAAGCCCGAAAAGGGCTTTGTGAAAGATTTGATCAAACCCAACCGTATTTGGTCACCTCATAATATCCAAAAATGATTCCTTATTACTTATATTCATATAGTTTTCAGCAATTCTGCAATTTGATATTAAAAAATCATAAAACTCATGATTTCTTATTTTTCTTAAGTAATGCTACATTAATTGAAGTTATGGCAGGTAATGAGTAAAATAATTCATATGAAACTCATTAAGTAAATTAGTGGAGTTTTTTTTTATTTTACATGAATTTTTAAAACAATTATTGAAAATATGGAAAGTTTTTGGTTCAATTTGATTTTTTTTTTCACCGAACTTAATTGAATGCCATGAAAGCAGCTGATGTTTTAGTAACACATAATTTTGTAAACCGTATTGGAATGTACAACTTACATATGCCAAAAAAAGTTGTATCAATAAAAAGTTTGGGTTTAACAAGAAAGTCGAGTAAACAAAAGAAGCTTGCCCTGAAGTTCTTTTTACTCTGATGATATGTTGCCTGCTATTACTCATGTAAGTTCGTATGTTACAATTAATATACATGTATGCCCTGTATATAACTCGAAAGATTTATACATGACTACACATTTCATCGTATAATTTTTTTCTTTGCATCAACGTATCGGGACGCTAAGAAATATGGCCTCATGGGATTCCTTTGATATCAATAGATATAATAAGATGCACTTTGGTTCACCTTACAGTATTATACATTATTCAACCCATTGCCATAGCAACAACCACGAGAACTGAATTGAGTAATATAAATGTAACTGGTTGTCTGTGACCAGAGAAGACCCCAGCACTTTCACACTGTTCCTTTAAGAGGTCTAGATGGTCACTGCCATAATTAGACTTTATATGTCTCTTTCAGAAGAAGAGCTCTTTATAAAGAATTATAGGAATTTGAAACATTCCAACTTTAAGGTGGATTGTACCTCTGATAAGAGAGATAACTTCTGTAGAAAATAATATCCCTTTGTTTCTGTTAACTCACAATTATTAAGGCACGTAACAACAAGGAAGGTGGTACTGGGTCCCAATTTATGTTGGAAGGCGATACACTTATTTAAATTCAAATATAGAAAAAGAAAATTTCTTAATATAATAGTTTATCGTTGTAGCTTAACAAATCATTTTTTAAAAAGACAGATCTTATGGTTAATTTTGTTGACCATCCAGTATCCTTAATATGCATGTTACTTCAATATTTGTATTTTGTTGAAAATAAATTTAAAACAAAATAAAACCAATCTTTTTGTACGTCCGCATAATTTTATTCTTAACAAAATTTAAAATGTCTTTATTTAGAAGAAAGAATCCATAAGTTTGGGAGCACAAATTTACATTTGTTACACAAGTTCAATTAATTGTTTTAAAAGCTTTTTTGTGTATCAAACATCATGAAACCTAAAAATTTAAACTTGTAACAGGAATAAAAAAAAATTGCGTCCCAACATCAATTATTTTCTGAATATCACAACATTCTACATTGTGTAAACATACATAAAAACTGTACAATATATTACAAAGGTACGTAAGTTTATATAACATTTAAGTGATAAAATATACATGTACTAGTATAATAAAGAAAAATGAAACCCTATATTGTCATATGAGTGACTCATCATAGACTATAAATTTCAAACTTAAAAGACATGCAAAGATATTACAGACTGTAAAATACAATAAACTCAGTTAAAAGGAAGTGAGGGGCGGGGGTCATAAACTTTACAAAATTGAAAAAGATACATTATTCTTGACATTATGCTTGTATACAAATGATCAACAAATTACGGCTTATAAAAATCATTATTACAGTTTACACAATTTTTTACACATGTATATTTTTTATATATTCACTTTTTTTCCAATTTTCACCATATCTTTTTTTTCAAAAATGTTCATAGGATAATTTTACGTTTCTATAATAACAAATTTCGAAATTTACAACTGGATGTCATACTCATTTTTCACATCCAGTAGAAGCAAAAAACAAAACAAAACAAAACGAATCCATCGAAATATCTTTGGATGAAGATGAAATTGATCATTTCACATTTTATTTATAAGGCTACTTATGTTTTGACTTCGCCTTTAAAGCGGTTTTCCTCCGGATCAAAAGCTGACTTTAAAGCAGTTCTTAAGGTTTACGCACTATAACCAGAATTATTGGATCTTTTGGCCGTTTTGGACTGACTCTTGGTCAAAATATGATTTGATTTGGTTGAAACAGCCGAAACAGAAGCCGTTTCTTTTCTACAGAAAATAATATCTAACGCTTTACGTCTGAATTTTTCACTTAAGGAAAGGTAAATTAAGAATTCAATTGGTTTGGCAATGTTACTTGAAAGAGCGCTGAATATGTACCACATGGAGTTTGCTTCTCGAGCCTTTTCAATGTCACTTTGTAGGAAAGTTGTAAAGAACGGTACCTGTTGGACATTATAGCTTATCGAAAGAGCAATTGAGACTTTGGTAACAAGAATATAAGGAACACTTCGTTTACGTGCCGTTACATTTACGGAAGCAAGCCTTTTCATGTGATTACGAATTTGAACCATTAAGACTAAAGTTAAAATCCCCGTCAACATGTTGGGCAATAAATTCACATAAACGGTTGCATACATA
The DNA here is from genome assembly GCF_025612915.1 of Magallana angulata. Classification (NCBI taxonomy): domain Eukaryota; kingdom Metazoa; phylum Mollusca; class Bivalvia; order Ostreida; family Ostreidae; genus Magallana; species Magallana angulata. The sequence goes on from NC_069114.1 coordinate 28,122,058, forward strand.
ATGCTAACCCACCCAAATGAAGCATGATCGAATCCACTTATGGACGGCTCTAAGACACAGCATTGAATAACTTGAAACAGTTGACTTCCGGGCTTAATTTGAATGGCATTTAAAGGGGTGAATGTATATTGCATCTGATTTGGAATAAACGACAGAAAGCCTATTACAGAATGACAGACGAAAAAACTGCCAACAATTTTAGGAAAGTTAATTTCCTTCATCTTCAGTGGGAAACCAAGCACCAAAACCCTATGGAACGCCATGGATGTTTTAAGCCACATCGATGTGCCATGAATTAAATATAAGGTGTTGAACATCGCCATATTAATTCGACATTCAGAATATTTAACATATCCAAACAATTCATTCAGAAGTGTTAAACGAAACAGAAAAGCGTGCATTCCCATCATGAAAATGTTGTCAATTGTCATGCAAGCTAAAATCCATTTCTGAGTAGTTCCAAATATTCTTGCTTTTACGAAAACGATAACAATGAAGATATTGACGAAGATCGCGATAGCCACCAGAAGTGGAGCAACATACACGTAGTATTGCACCCAGGAGGACATATTAAACGTCAGACATGAGTTTTCCATTATGTAGAACATTCGGAATTTTTGAATTATACCCTTTAATTTGTCCAGATAATCAGACGTATTCATGGCCATTTTATTTCTCAGAATGAAAAAATCACAAAACGTCCACCGTGGAAAATCTTAAACTATAATCATGTATTGCACAGCAACCGTATTTAAAGACATGGAGATTCCATAACATTATGAGCGTGTTTTATTAAATTCGTGTTATATGATAATCCGAGGCGAGCTTTATTAACTTTTGCGCATTAGTTTATCTATCAATTTATTTTGTATTAGTATTTGTGCACACCATCTGATGACGCATTTGCAGGTAAAATAATTAATCAAGTAAACAATAATCGCATTTTTGTTATTGTAATAGGGAATTTAATATTTTAAAAATAGAGATATTGAAGGATATTGAAAGACGTCTGAACATAATAAAGGGATCATCATATGCGTAGTAATGTACGAAAGAAAACCAGTTTATTTCCAGACATTAGTGTTTTATAAATTTGAACATTTTCTTTTACCCTTTTCTTTTTCTTCTAAACGTTCTAAAGTATATGCCAAAACAAAACGGATCTTATTAGATATTTGATTTTTAAAAAATTAAAATCTAAATAAATCAAATGTCTTAATCCATAGAAACATTCAAGAAAGAATTACTAGTATATTGGATTGCATTTTAAAAATAATAAATGGATTAGAGGAAATTCTATTTGATATTATTTTCACCCATAAATTTCATTGAATAATGAAAACCATATATTCAATATAAAGAAGAAAAGTCATCGTATGGAATATGCATCAAATTTTTGTTCATTTAACATCCTCAAGTTTTGGTTATACAATGATATTTAAGGTAAATACGCAATAAAGATGACTTTTCAACATGCACCAAATCAGCTGAGGCATTAAACTTGTCGTCTCTGTTATCTCATAATGAAAAAAAATGTTTGATTTGAACATATTTTTATTGTACAAAAATACAATTGGGATTGGGCACAAGTTCCATAACTTAGACCGCCCTCTCCCAATGTTCATTGCAATATCCGTAAACCATGCAAAAATCAATTTCTTTGACTACTTACGGAGGTTGAGATGATGCTTAGTAACAAAACTTTGATGAAACTGGGAAGCTGTCATTACTAGATTAAAATTATGGTTCCAAGCCATTGATGTTTCATCTACCTATTAATTCTTACATATCTTTGGATGAAGATGAAAAGCGGTTTTCTTCTGGATCAAAAGCTGACTTTAAAGCAGTTCTTAAGGTTTACGCACTATAACCAGAATTATTGGATCTTTTAGCCGATTTGGACTGACTCTTGGTCAAAATATGATTTGATTTGGTTGAAACAGCCGAAACAGAAGCCGTTTCTTTTCTGCAGAAAATAAAATCTAACGCTTTACGTCTGAATTTTTCACTTAAGGAAAGGTAAATTAAGAATTCAATTGGTTTGGCAATGTTACTTGAAAGAGCGCTAAATATGTACCACATGGAGTTTGCTTCCCGCGCCTTTTCAATGTCACTTTGTAGGAAAGTTGTAAAGAACGGTACCTGCTGGACGGTATAGCTTATCGAAAGAGCAATTGAGACTTTGGTAACAAGAATATAAGGAACACTTCGTTTACGTGCCGTTACATTTACGGAAGCAAGCCTTTTCATGTGATTATGAATTTGAACCATTAAGACTAAAGTTAAAATCCCCGTCAACATGTAGGGCAATAAATTCATATAAACGGTCGCATACATAATGCTAACCCAGCCAAACGAAGCATGATCGAATCCACTCATGGACGGTGTCGTATAATTTAAGGTCCGCCCTGTAAAATGGTCCGGGGCGGACCCTAAATGTTAACATTTAAGGTTCGCCTTCGCTTTAAAAGGGTCCGGCCCGTATAAGGAAAGGTCCGCCTAACGTAAAAGGTCCGGGGTATATATTTTTTCATTTGCATTTTTTTTTTTCAATTTCGCGTATTTTGTTATAAAATAATTGGTATTGTTTTGTACTTTTTTAAAGGGAGTACTTACCCGAGATGAGTTCGTATAAACATCCATCACGAAGTGTAAATGAAAATGGACAATTTTACATGTAGTTAAAACTAGTTTAAACCTGTGGTTTTTTTTATTTCAACATAAATTTTGCCAGTCGATCTTATATAAACAGGAAATGAAACTGATTGGTGTCACTAATTAAACAATGGCTTCAGTCAGGTGTTATATACACACACACCACCCTGCAGGTGTGAAGGGTTCACACCTTCAGGTGTTTGCTTGTTTGAAATGATCATGTAAACAATGGACATTTTATACGTCCTCTTTTTGCACATCTTTCCAATATGATACACGCTTAAAAACGTGACCCATTACAAAATCAAATATTTTTAGAATTATGTTAAATACCGATACCCGCAAGCGGTACGTATTATTGCTATTTTTTCATTTGTACTAGGACACATGTGCAAGTTATGCTAATTATAATAAATTGTTCAATTCATTGATCCTTTTTCCTATGATTATATTTTTGGATCATACTTTTGCCTTTGTTAATATCAAAGAAGAGGAGTATCCAAAGGAATTGATTTGTTCATAAGAAATTAAACCCATGTAATATTAGCAAAAAGGGCTGTCTTAGCATTTTGTACATGTATCTTTAAAAAATTTAAGGTGATTCAGTTTTAAAATTTGTTAAAAAGAAAATATTTGTGTGAAAAAGGCAAATGTTGACACCCCGGTAAAATTTTATTTTAAATTCCTGCTTGCTACACCCACATATAGCATTAAATTTTTTTTTCACAAGTATCATATAAACATTATGAAATGCATTTCTTGGCCCCTCCCCCAATTTAAAGAATAAAAAGGCCATTAGATGAAAATCAATACCGTCAGACAAATATCCCAAACAAAGCTTAATATTTTAAGATTATTTCAACGAGACGGACAATTGTTTACAATGGATTTCAGGCCTTTGTCACATCTTTAAATAGTAGTCGGATATAACTGCATTATAAATATGTTTTACTACAGTAACTTCTCTTACTAAACATTACATTAATTTTAAGATCTTTTTAGGGACACAATGCATTTATATATACATGTACCGGGTCTCATTCCTTTAATTGAAATATCTTACGATGAAAATCAATTATTTAAATACTATCATAAATAATGTGTAACTACTGTGAATAAATAAATAAAAAACTTCCCTGAAGTCAGTTTCATGTCCACTCATACATTAAGAAGATCAAGTGAAAAATACCACAACAAGAATCAAATGAACAATAATTGCGGACCTTTTCTTGAACTATATTATTGGGTCCTACCTCTAAAATAAAAGGTCATCGGGTAAAAATACTGTGAATTATATTTACATACATCATTTCAATGGGGGTTGGGGGGGGGCTTTTCTGTACAATGATATTGTATCCTACCCCCTAAATACAAATGTAACTTAGATGAACATCAAAACTTGTTCAATATGTAATAACTACTTGTACTTAGTTCATTGTTTAGCTACAGGTGTTAACAAGTTTTTCTCAACGCGTGGATCTTTTCTTGAGCCTTAATATTAGATCCTACCCCTGAATTAAAAGATCCTCGGGGTAAATCAAAGTAAGAAACAATACGCATATTGATTATCTGCATCCAGTATTTCAACGGCGGGCGGACCTTTTTTTGAGCCATAGTATTGGGTCCTACTCCTAAATTAAAAGATCCTCGGGGTAAATCAAAGCAGACACGCATAAAAAGGGGGGAATTTTGAATTTTCTTAAATCCCTAATCCGTGGGAGGGGGAGGGGGAGAGGGAGGGGTTGGGGTGGGGAGGGTGGGGTTGGCTGGCTGGCGTGGTATAACTTCAATTGCACTCAAAATTTCCTTCTTTTCAAGCCAATTTTTTATACATAATCTCAAAAAAGTGGGGGTTGGGCAATTCCATGGTAACTCAATTTTTTATATGTAAATTTAAGAAAATTAGTTGCTGCGAGAAAATTGGGGTGGGGGCAGGCCCCCTGCCCCCCCCCCCACTCTGCTACGTGCCTGCAAAGCAAGAGTCAATATGATTAATTGATTATCTGCATCCAGAATTTCAACAAGCGGATTTTTTTTCCTGAATCATAATATCAAATCCTACTCCTAAATTAAAAGATCATATTTTTTGAATCGGGGCAGATCTCATCTAGTGGTGTGAAATTAGGCCCCTTTCCAACATGGAAGTCAGAGAGAGAGAGAGAGAGAGAGAGAGAGAGAGAGAGAGAGAGAGAGAGAGAGAGAGAGAGAGAGAGAGAGAGAGAGAGACTAATACAAGCCTGATCTTCTTTGACACTATCTGTTTCAGTAAGGACGTCTATTTTTTACTCCAAGGGGATACATATTTTTCTTCAATTAGTAAGGATGTTACTTTTTAGGCAGTTAACAAATAGATTAATATTTCTGCTTAAAAACACTTTGTAACATATCACAGATTATATATCTTGCTTCTTATATTTCTTCCTCAACGCAATTTTTGTAAGTACGCTGTTAGTTCAACTTTAATTTTTCATAAATGAGAAATCCTAACTTGGACATACCAAAATTTATCGATGGAAAAGGATTTATCTATTAAGTGTTTACTCGTTTCAAAATCCTGCATTATTATGCATCATTATATACATGTAAAAATATTGGACGTTGTAAATAAATGAATATGGAATCAATCTTTGAGAATTTTGAGATGATCAAATACGGTCGGGAATAAACACTTTTTTTGACAAAATTGCATGCATATTATGAGAAAAAAAACAGAGAGAGAGAGAGAGAGAGAGAGAGAGAGAGAGAGAGAGAGAGATGGTGATTATTACCACAATATCAGACTTTTATTACTTTTTTAAACTAGTCGATTGAATAGAACACTCATAATTCGAAAAAAATGTATAATAATATTGTAATATTTATTGTGTGGAAGATGAATTTAATTTTCTATTGGTGTGTCATTCGTATGATCTTTTTCATAAAACATATATAAAACCATATTTTTGGAGGAAATCTTCAATGTTCAAATTTATGCAACTTTTAAGATCAGAAAAGTTCCAAATTATGAATAACCTTGTAAAGTATACAGATAATAGTTTAAAATTTATTACAAAATGAATTGCTGGCATAATTTAAGTACATTGTCTATTCTCCTGTTCCACTTGCATATCTGTACACTAGCGTCGGAAGCAAATTGAAAGTGTGTGTGGGGGGGGGGGGGGGGGGGCTAGACTAATACTCAGCAATATTAATATAAAAAAAAAACCACCTTATTCCCAAAATCATGAAAATCCTAATCCGTGGGGGGGGGGGGCAATTATATTTCCTGCGAGAAAAAGGGGGGGGGGGGGCTGAACCATCTATGATGCTATGTGCCTAATAGTTAGGTCTTACTTTGCAAAAAAGTGTGTGTGGGGGGGGGGGGGGGGGGCTCAGCCCCCGCCTAGCCCCCCCCCCCCCTGTTTCCGACGCCTATGCTGTATGTTATATGTACATGAATATGGATGGGCTGTTAAGCCTAAAGTGAATAAAGAAAGAATAAATAAACACTACATGTACCTGTAGTCAATCAAAACATGCTTTTTGATAATAGGTTCATGTGTCTTCTATATAATTAACTTCCTTTTGTTTTTTCTCGCCCTTATAGTTACCACAGTTACGTATGTTCACTATATTGTCAACGTATATCCCTTTTGTTCAGGTAATCCATATATGCAGCCTCTTATTATTCATCATACACTAAATAAATGATAAATCTACCTAGAGATGTATAAATTATTAGTATATAATCATACGTTCCTGACCTACTGAAAATTAAACGAAGCACGAGCTAAAGAGACAATCTAAGTTGTGAAGAACACTGCAGCGGAGACATTTTTTCTTTCTCAGTTCAGGGGTGTATTCTGATTAGCACAGGTGTGAATGCCTGCAGTGCTTCTTTTACACGTGTTCACCTGTCGTGAAACCCTCTGTTTATACATATACACCGGAAGAGATTTAAAAACAAAGGGACTTAATAGTGTGTGCAAATTATTGTCAAAATACTCCTGGTTTTCTTTTTTTCAGATTCTTATACAATTGGTCAAAATCTAACCCGCTAACAATATTTAATATTCCAAAAGTAATTTAATTAGTAATACGGTCATACATGTACGATACGCAAATGTCCTATTGGATTACATAAACAAAGACATCTTTAAGACACATGTACAGGAGCAAAAAGAATAATTACTTTAAGAGAACTTTTAGTAAGTGACTACGGGTAGGACCTTTTCTTATAGGGGAAAGCCGGACCCTAAATGTTAACATTAAAGGTCCGGCCGGACCATTTTACAGGGCGGACCTTAAATTATACGACAACGGCTCTAAGACACAGCATTGAATAATTTGAGACAGTTGACTTCCGGGCTTAATTTGAATGGCATTTAAAGGGGTGAATGTATATTGCATCTGATTTGGAATAAACGACAGAAAGCCTATTACAGAATGACAGACGAAAAAACTGCCAACAATTTTAGGAAAGTTAATTTCCTTCATCTTCAGTGGGAAACCAAGCACCAAAACCCTATGGAACGCCATGGATGTTTTAAGCCACATCGATGTGCCATGAATTAAATATAAGGTGTTGAACATCGCCATATTAATTCGACATTCAGAATATTTAACATATCCAAACAATTCATTCAGAAGTGTTAAACGAAACAGAAAAGCGTGCATTCCCATCATGAAAATGTTGTCAATTGTCATGCAAGCTAAAATCCATTTCTGAGTAGTTCCAAATATTCTTGCTTTTACGAAAACGATAACAATGAAGATATTGACGAGGATCGCGATAGCCACCAGAAGTGGAGCAACATACACGTAGTATTGCACCCAGGAGGACATATTAAGCGTCAGACATGAGTTTTCCATTATGTAGAACATTCCGAATTTTTGAATTATACCCTTTAATTTGTCCAGATAATCAGACGTATTCATGGCCATTTTATTTCTCAGAATGAAAAAATCACAAAACGTCCACCGTGGAAAATCTTAAACTATAATCATGTATTTCACAGCAACCGTATTTAAAGACATGGAGATTCCATAACATTATGAGCGTGTTTTATTAAATTCGTGTTCTATGATAATCCGAGGCGAGCTTTATTAACTTTTGCGCATTAGTTTATCTATCAATTTATTTTGTATTAGTATTTGTGCACGCCATCTGATGACGCATTTGCAGGTAAAATAATTAATCAAGTAACAATAATCGCATTTTTGTTATTGTAATAGGGAATTTAATATTTTAAAAATAGAGATATTGAAGGATGTTGAAAGACATCTGAACATCATAAAGGGATCATCATATGCGTAGTAATGTACGTAAGAAAACCAGTTTATTTCCAGACATTAGTGTTTTATAAATTTGAACATTTTTTTTTTACCTTTTTCTATTTCTTCTAAACGTTCTAAAGTATATGCCGAAACAAAACGGATCTTATTAGATATTTGATTTTTAAAAAATTAAAATCTAAATAAATCAAATGTCTTAATCCATAGAAACATTCAAGAAAGGATTACTAGTATATTGGATTGCATTTTTAAAATGATAAATGGATTAGAGGAAATTCTATTTGATATTATTTTCACCCATAAATTTCATTGAATAATGAAAACCATATATCCAATATAAAGAAGAATAGTCATCGTATGGAATATGCATCAAATTTTTGTTCATTTAACATCCTCAAGTTTTGGTTATACAATGATATTTTAGGTAAATACGCAATAAAGATGACTTTTCAACATGCACCAAATCAACTGAGGCATTAAACTTGTCGTCTCTGTCATCTCATAATGAAAAAAAAAATGTTTGATTTGAACATATTTTTATTGTACAAAAATACAATTGGGATTGGGCACAAGTTCCATAACTTAGACCGCCCTCTCCCAATGTACATTGCAATATCCGTAAACCATGGAAAAATCAATTTCTTTGACTACTGATGGACGTTAAGATGAATCATAGTAACAAAACTTTGATGAAATCGGGAAGCTGTCATTACTAGATTAAAATTATGTTTCCAAGCCATTGATGTTTCATCTACCTATAAATTCTTACTTGGCAATTTTTTCACGAGGGAATACTCTTTCATGTATTTTGCTTCCCTGGCAAATACATAAACAAAATCCACTATTTAGAAAAGGTACTTATTCATTAACTAATTTGTTGGTTTCAAATTCATTTACAAGAATCGGTATCACAAATTAAAATAAATATTTTACTGTTGTCCACAATCATTCTAGCTTTCAAACTTTGGAAGTGATAATCAATCTTAACCCAATAAGACAACGGTGGATAAGCAAAGAATTCTGTCTTTACTCTCTGAACTCTATCTTGCTTTTATATGAAAAATTAACAGGAAAAAACAAGAGATGTAAATTTTAAACAAATATTTTTTTTTACAACAAAATCCGTAAATACAGTTAAAATTTAGAACGATTAAAAGGAAATTGTTTCAAGAAATTGATCTCAAATGTATTTTTAAAAATACAATATTATTCTCGATTAAATTAATGGCAATGGAGAATAATACCCTGAAGATGTAGATACTTTAACTATTTAGGAGGCATGTGTGATTTGAAATAGTTCAGCCATTGTCGTAGAGATATGGTTTAAAGGCATCATATATAATCTGAGCGTTTTCATTACGACTTTCGTATGGAAATCATTTACATTAGTGCATGCTGTTCGGAAAAGCATATGACGATCAATCAAATCCGAGCGCGCCGAATCAGCTCAACAGGTGGGAGGTATCACTCGTAGCAAATAAATTTATTCATTATGATTTAACTTTTTACGATTCGAATCAGAAAACAAGGCACATTATTAAGTAAAATAACATTCATTTGTACAAAATTTAACCGTAATGCCAAACGGATTAATACGTGTTGAATGCATGTCGTATTGTGACGTAAACAATTTATGTTATACGATATACTAATATATGATGTTGTTTATCTATTCAAATTAGATGTTACAGCCAGATATATATATATATATATATATATATATATATATATATATATATATATATATATATATATATATATATATATATATATATATATATATATATATATATATATATATATATATACTGTAAATTCCTAATTAAACGCGAGGAATTAATATCCGCTTTAAATCGCGAGAAGCCCGTCTTGCGAATTTTAAAATCTCGCTTTTAATTTTCAAACATATCTAAACTACATGAAACTTTAAAAGTTAGCTTTTTCTGGTTGAATGACACCCCATAAGATTGCAAGCCATAAAACACGCATTTTAGATAATGTTTGAAAGGTGAGATGATATACTGGGTTTTATTTATTGCAGTTATTATTACAAATACACGAGTGTTTTATTTCGTACATGCATCAGGAAATCGTCTGTTGTATTTGCTAGTCACAACGTCAAATGATTATTGAATGACGGCGGAAGCTGCTCTCCATGGTCAAAGAGAACGAACTAGTTGATGCATAAGAATTGACGGGAGCTGTACTACTTTTCCCCTGCAAGTATGGAGAACGCTTCCTTAAACATTCACAGACACATGTAAAATGTGAAGAGCATGAAATCATAGGAAGCAGAACTTGGAGAATATTGTGTACGATCATTCTATTCATCATCGTGATATTAACTGTGTACGGTAACATTATCCTGATTGTCAAAGTGGTGAAAAGGAAGCAGTTTCATAGAAAAATCTATGTGTTTGTTGTGTCCCTGGCCGTAGCGGATGGTTGTGTGGGCCTGCTCGTGATGACCCCTTCCATTGTCCACGGACTACTGGGTATAGCACTGGTCAGAGAGACGATGGCCGACCGTGCACTGTTCATGTTAGACTGCTTGTTCACAACGTCATCTGTGTTACACTTCACGTGTATGAACATCGACAGATTCGTGGCCGTGAGCAAGCCGTTCAAGTATTTCCGAATCATGATCAGGAAAGTCGTAGTTGTACTCATTTGTCTATGCTGGCTCGTGTCTTTTTCTCTTTCTTTGACCATTATTTTTGTCACCGAAGAAAACAAGTGCGAAAACTTATTCATTGTTAAGGGACTTGCTGCAGTTCTTGGATCTCTCATTGCGTTTTACCTTCCACTGAGTTTGAATATATTTGCAAGTGTGAATATTTATCTAAAAGTGAGCAACAGAAAAAAGGAAATATTTAATCACATTGGCGAAAATTATTCCGGTGATAGCCAAAGGGGTAGGAAACTCGAGACGAGAGTGACGAAAACTTTGATAGTTCTGCATAGCGCATTTATCGCGTTTACAACTCCATTCTTTGTCCTTATGGTTCTTGAAAACACATTTGGATTTCAAAACTCGAAAAGGACTTGGTTTTTTATATCGTGGTTGGGATATTGTAACTCTACCATTAATCCATATCTATTTTATTTTATGAATAAGCGATTGAAAAATACAGACGAAAGCGGAAATTCAAATTTGACAGTTGATACCAACAAACTTCGATGTTCAAATTGATTTTTTTCACCGAGATTACTGAAAACAGGAGGGTTTGACGTTAATATTTTATGAAACTTTCGATTAAATTCAGAGTTTTCAGAAGTATTTTGTGTCTTTATTAAAAAAAGCTTGGAAGAGTAATCCTGGCTTCAATTAGTCAGAAATTCATTAAGTTTGCTCTTTACTTTTAATTATGTTTCTAAAATTGTCCTTAGTTACCTATTTCGCATAATTTACAGAGTTTATTGCTCAATGGACATAATGAGGAGGTAAAAATGACGGATATTCTATTGTCCCAGAAGCACTACAGAGATTGTACAATCTATCCTATTATCTTCGAAATTTTGTGAATAATTACTCAAATGATTTCATATATTAGCCTAAATGTTCAAATAATTAATGTTATCAATGCACCAACACATGTACATTATCATATATGAGTGCAAAATAAAGAAATGGATCTAAATGGAAACGTACAAATAAAAAATAAACAATGAAGAAAAAGATACCCGGTAATGTAATTCTTTTGACAAAAGTTTGTGGTTCATAAATAAATGAATTAGAAAAGAGTTTTTTGCTGTAAAATTATTAGAATTGCCACAATTATTCCCCATGAAACTTTATGTTTCAGTGTACTAAAATTCTCACTATTGGAATGCATATTATATGGGTTTTCTCTCTCTCTCTCTCTCATATATATATATATATATATATATATATATATATATATATATATATATATATATATATATATATATATATCTATCTATCTATCTATCTATCTATCTATCTATCTATCTATCTATCTATACACACAACTTTTATCTAACCAATTATATCAGTTTGATTCTCTTTAGTTGAATATGCCATGCATATTTAATTTTTCTATCATCACATTCCATCAACCTCATGGACTTATGGACGAAAATGTCACCAAAACCTCTATGGGACAATACATTCCAATAATAATAATAACATGATACTGGCTTTTCGGGCTAAATTTTAAAAAAAACTAATGGCTATTAAGACAACATTAAAGTAAGTCTAAATATTTTCTGTATCAAATAATATTTAACAATGCACAAACCTTATGTAGAGATCCTTAATATTTTAAAGTTCATATTCTTAATTAAAATATTTGGAAGCTGGTGAATAATAAGCATTTAATATGTTATTATTTTGTAATCTGAAGGCTTGGATCATAATAATATAAATCTGTTCTGTTGTTGACACCACAGAAAACCCTCTCCACAATGTGTCAAATGGCCCAAAAAGCAAAAAGGTCAGACTTTTAAACATCAATACTTACATTCAGTGTATATTTCTCCTTGTGATTGCATTGGAAATCTTCAACGTTCAATTTTTTATATTTACATTCAGTGTATATTTCCCCTTATTTTAGCATTGGAAATCAGCGACGTTTAATTTTTTTTAATACACTTTGCTAAATCATGCACCATGAGCACAAATATAAACTTCTTCACGTGTTTTGAGTGTATTTATTTTTATAAGATTAAATGAAACTTTTGATCTTACATAAGAAATTTGATGCGTACTTTTGAAAAACAATCATTATTATATATCTACTCCTTAATAAAAAAGATTTTTCTCCACAAAGTTTTTGGCACTTTATTTTTGGTCACGGAAGTTAAGTAAATAACATGTTAGTTTGGCTATTCCATGTAACTTTCATATCCTTGACTAAGCTATTATAATATAATATAATATTTATATTTGAAACATTGGAATTCGCCCAATGACAACGGGGGTGAATATTTCCCTGCATGCATACAGTACACATTTCTCTGAGCACGTCTACGTTTTTTAAAAACTATTGAGTGTGATCAAAGCCCGAAGAGGGCTTTGTGAAAGATTTGACACACCCAACCGTATTTGGTCACCTCATAATATTCAAAAAATGATTCCTTATTACTTAGATTCATATAGTTTTCAGCAATTCTGCAATTTGATATTAAAAAATCAAAAAAATCATGATTCCTTATTTTCTTAAATAATGCTACATTAATTGAAGTTATGGCAGGTATTGAGTAAAATAATTCATATGAAACTCATAAAGTAAATTAGTGGAGTTTTTTTTTTATTTTACATGAATTTTTAACACAATTATTGAAAACATGGAAAGTTTTTGGTTCAATTTTGTAAACCGTATTGGAATGTACAACTTACATATGCCAAAAAAAGTTGTATCAATGAAAAGTTTGGGTTTAACAAGAAAGTCGAGTAAACAAAAGAAGCTTACCCTGAAGTTCTTTTTACTCTGATGATATGTTGCCTGCTATTACTCATGTAAGTTCGTATGTTACAATTAATACGAGGGTCAATCAAAAAATACGAAGACAATGTGGCTGTCTATCATATATTTTTCATGAAAGTCATACGTAACAGATTAATCTGTGCATCAACACTTATGTTATTGATATGTGAAGTTTTAGTCCATTTGATGAATTGGTATTGTTGTAACCTCTTTTTAAAAACAACACGTTTTGTCACCACGGCGCACGGTAACGTTCAAAACATGACGTCAAGATTAAACACGCACAGTTTATAGATATACCTCATCTTTATATCACGCTTAGTCTCTTGTGCCTTTCTCCTTACAATTCAAATTGGCACTAAACCACTTAACATTTTATTTGCACACATTTGTTCGAGAATAGTAATTTAGTTCTTCAAAGATTTTATTTTCTAACCATGTATCTCTTAGTTTACAGTAAGGATAACCCTGAACGTCGGTTGGCGTTACTTATTTTTGGACCAAATATTTACAGATATTCTTCTCTCTTTCGGACTGTTTTATATTCAAAATACAATAACCAAACCCCCACAAATTATTTTTACAGTTAAACACAAACCTGCAAATAATTGTTTACTTATTTTTTGCACCATTGAGCATTTTCACAGCTTGTATCGGCTTTTTCCTGAGTTAAATCCATTTTGTTTGTACTTCTCGTTGCGCCGTGACGTCTGGCGACGTCGATGTTTTTTGTCTTTTCTAAAGAGGACTATCTGTCTTTAGTTACTAATATCTATTCGACAAAACAGTATATCCCGTCATTATTGGGAACATAGAATACCATGACTATACTTAATTTGAGGTTTCAATATTATTTGGTTTTAAGCCCAATTTATAGAGATATTACTTTCAACATTATATAGTTTATTGATAACATAACAAAAATGTTGACCGTGCGCCGTGACATCATTTTTGCAGGATTAGATTCTAAATAATTCTTAGAAATAGAGTAATTCATTAACTTTTTTTCTTGCAAATTGTTAAAAACTATTGCTTAATCATGTCTACCAAATTTAGTAATGATATGACGTTAAGTAACATAGCTATAACAAAAGTCTTCGTATTTTTTGATTGACCCTCGTATACATGTATGCCCTGTATATAACTCGAAAGATTTATACAAGACTACACATTTCATTATATAATTTTTTCTTTGCATCAACGTATCGGGACGCTAAGAAATATGGCCTCATGGGATTCCTTTGATATCAATAGATATAACAAGATGCACTTTGGTTCACCTTACAGTATTATATATTATTCAACCCATTGCCATTATGGCATAGCAGCAACCATGAGAACTGAATTGAGTAATATAAATGTAACTGGTTGTTCGTGACCAGAGAAGACCCCAACTCTTTTACGCTGTTCTTTAAAGAGATCTACATGGTCACTTCCATAATTGGACATAATTGGAAATATGTCTCCTTCAGAAGAAGAGCTCTTTATAAAGAATTATAGGAATTTGAACCATTCAAACTTTAAGGTGGATTGTACCTCTGATAAGAGAGATAACTTCTGTAGAAAATAAATCCCTTTGTTTCTGTTAACTCACAATTATTAAGGCACGTAACAACAAGGAAGGTGGTGCTGGGTCCCAATTTATGTTGGAAGGCGATACACTTATTTAAATCCAAATATAGAAAAAGAAAATTTCTTAATATAATAGTTTACCGTTGTAGCTTAACAAATCATTTTTAAAAAAGACAGATCTTATGGTTAATTTTGTTGACCATCCAGTCTCCTTAAAATGCATGTTACTTCAATATTTGTATTTTGTTGAAAATAGATTTAAAACAAAATAAAACAAATCATTTTGTACGTCAGCATAATTTTATTCTTAACAAAAATTAAAATGTATTAATTTAGAAGAAAAAATCCATAAGTTTTGGAGCACAAATTTACATTTGAAACACAAGTTCAATTAATTGTTTTAAAAGCTTTGTTGTGTATAATACATCATGAAATTCAAAAATTTAAACATAAAACAGGAATGAATAATTGAGTCCCAACATGAATTGTTTTCTGAATATCACAACATTCTACGTTCCATAAACATACATAAAAACTGTACAATATATTACAAAGGTACATAAGTTTATATGTAAACATTTTAGTGATAGAATATACATGTACTAGTATAATACAAAAGTATAGAAAAATGCAACCATATATATATATATATATATATATATATATATATATATATATATATATATATATATAATTTTATGAGTGACTCATCATAGACTATAGATTTCAAACTTAAAAGACATGCAAAGATATTACAGACTGTAAAATACAATATACTCAGTTAAAACAAAGTTAGGGGACGTGGGTCATAACCTTTACAAAATTGAAAAAAATACATTATTCTTGACATTATGCTTGTATACAAATGATCAACAGATTACGGCTTATAATATATAAACAGTGCCTGTTTGGGAGGGTAACAGTTGAAATTGACACCCCGAGAAAACCGTTGTCAACCGACGCGATTGATTTCCGAGGGGTGTAAATTTCAACTGTTATCCTCCCAAACAGGCACTATTTATTTTGTTATACTGAATGTCTTAATTTTAAAGAAAACATCACTGCTTTAAGATAGGAATAGCGTGAATTCTAAGGCGAACCGTACGCGCATGATTATCGCGCATATAACAATTCGTAATGTTACCCGTTGCTAAGTGCGTTGCTAACGCTAAGGGTAATAGAACAGATTATGAACTGGGTCTAAACCAATCAGATTTCAGTATTTAACATGAAAGTATATCAACAAACATTATCACAGTTTGCACAATTTTGTACACCTGTATATTTTTTTTAGCGCGGAGATTATAGATTAATTTTCTTTTAAATTTTCACCATATCTTTTTATTTCAAAAATATTCATAGAAAAGGACAATTTGTCGTTTCTATACATAACAAATTTTGAAATTTTCAACTGGATGTGATACTCATTTTTCACCTAGTAGAAGCAAAAAAAAAATCGAATCCATTGAAATATCTTTCGATGAAGATAAAAAGCGGTTTTTTTCTGGATCAAAAGCTGACTTTAAAGCAGTTCTTAAGGTTTACGCACTATAACCAGAATTATTGGATCTTTTAGCCGATTTGGACTGACTCTTGGTCAAAATATGATTTGATTTGGTTGAAACAGCCGAAACAGAAGCCGTTTCTTTTCTGCAGAAAATAATATCTAACGCTTTACGTCTGAATTTTTCACTTAAGGAAAGGTAAATTAAGAATTCAATTGGTTTCGCAATGTTACTTGAAAGTGCGCTAAATATGAACCACATGGAGTTTGCTTCTCGCGCCTTTTCAATGTCACTTTGTAGGAAAGTTGTAAAGAACGGTACCTGCTGGAGGTTATAGCTTATCGAAAGAACAATTGAGACTTTGGTAACAAGAATATAAGGAACGCTTCGTTTACGTGCCGTTACATTTACGGAAGCAAGCCTTTTCATGTGATTACGAATTTGAACCATTAAGACTAAAGTGAAAATCCCCGTCAACATGTTGGGCAATAAATTCACATAAACGGTTGCATACATAATGCTAACCCACCCAAATGAAGCATGATCGAATCCACTTATGGACGGCTCTAAGACACAGCATTGAATAACTTGAAACAGTTGACTTCCGGGCTTAATTTGAATGGCATTTAATGGGGTGAATGTATATTGCATCTGATTTGGAATAAATGATAGAAAGCCTATTACAGAATGACAGACGAAAAAGCTGCCAACAATTTTAGGAAAGTTAATTTCCTTCATCTTCAGTGGGAATCCAAGCACCAAAACCCTCTGGAACGCCATGGATGTTTTTAGCCACATCGATGTGCCATGAATTAAATATAAGGTGTTGAACATCGCCATATTAATTCGACATTCAGAATATTTAACATATCCAAACAATTCATTCAGAAGTGTTAAACGAAACAGAAATGCGTGCGTTCCCACCATGAAAATGTTGTCGAATGTCATGCAAGCCACAATCCATTTCTGAGTAGTTCCAAATATTCTTGCTTTTACGAAAACGATAACAATGAAGATATTGACGAGGATCGCGATAGCCACCAGAAGTGGAGCAACATACACGTAGTATTGCACCCAGGAGGACATATTAAGTGTCAGACATGAGTTTTCCATTATGTTGAACATTCCGAATTCTTGAATTATACCCTTAAATTTGTCCAGATAATCAGACGTATTCATGGCCATTTTATTTCTCAGAATGAAAAAATCACAAAACGTCCACTGTGGAAAATCTTAAACTATAATCATGTATTTCACAGCAACCATATTTAAAGACATGGTCATTTCATAACATTATGAGCGTGTTTTATTAAATTCGTGTTATATGATAATCCGAGGCGAGCTTTATTAACTTTCGCGCATTAGTTTATCTATCAATTTATTTTGTATTAGTACTTGTGCACATCATCTGATGACGCATTTGCAGGTAAAATAATTAATCAAGTAAATAATAATCGCATTTTTGTTGTTGTTATAGGGAATTTAATATTTTAAAAATAGAGATATTGAGGGATATTGAAAGACATCTGAACATCATAAAGGGAGCATCATATGCGTAGTAATGTACGAAAGAAAACCAGTTTATTTCAAGACATTAGTGTTTTATAAATTTGAACCATTTTTTCTTTATCTTTTTCTTCTAAATGTTCTAAAGTTTATACCGAAACAAAATGGACCTTATTAAATATTTGATTTATGAAAAAAATCCAATGTCTAATTCCATAGGAACATTCAAGAAAGGATTACTTAGTATATTGGGTTGCATTTGTGAAATAATACATGGATTAGAGGAAATCTGATATTATCAATACCCATACATTTCATTGAATAATAAAAAAACATATATCCAATATAAAGAAGAAAAGTCATCGTATGGAATATGCATCAAATTTTTGTTCATTTAACAAACAAAAGTTTTGGTTATACAATGATATTTAAGGTATATACCCAATAAAGATGACTTTTCAACATGCATCAAATCAGCTGAGGCTTTAAACTTGTCGTCTTTGTCATCTCATAATGAAAAAAAAATGTTTGATTTGAACATATTTTTATTGTACAAAAATACAATTGGGATTGGGCACAAGTTCCATAACTTAGACCGCCCTCTCCCAATGTTCATTGCAACACCCGTAAACCATGGAAAAATCAATTTCTTTGACTACTGACGGACGTTAAGATGATGCATAGAAACAAAACTTTGATGAAATTGGGAAGCTGTCATTACTAGATTAAAATTATGGTTCCAAGCCATTGTTGTTTCATCTACCTATTAATTCTCACTTGTCAATTTTTTCACGAGGGAATACTCTTTCATGTATTTTGCTTCCCTGGCAAATACATAAACAAAATCCACTATTTAGAAAAGGTACTTATTCATTAACTAATTTGTTGGTTTCAAATGCATTTACAAGAATCGGTATCACAAATTAAAATAAATATTTCACTCTTGTCCACAATCATTCTAGCTTTCGAACTTTGGAAGTGATAATCAATCTTAACCCAATAAGACAACGGTGGATAAGCAAAGAATTCTGTCTTTACTCTCTGAACTCTATCTTGCTTTTATATGAAAAATTAACAGGAAAGAACAAGAGATGTAAACTTTAAACAAATATTTTTTTTTACAACAAAATCCGTAAATATAGTTAAAATTTAGAACGATTTAAAGGAAATTGTTTCAAGAAATTGATCTCAAATGTATTTTTAAAAATACAATATTATTCTCGATTAAATTAATGGCAATGGAGAATAATACCCTGAAGATGTAGATACTTTAACTATTTAGGAGGCATGTGTGATTTGAAATAGTTCAGCCATTGTCGTGGAGATATCGTTTAAAGGCATCGTATATAATCCAAGCGTTTTCATTAATACGACATTCGTATGAACATCATTTACATTAGTGCTGTTCGGAAAAGCATACGACGATCGATCCACTCCCACAAGGTTAGTGAAGCAAGCTCGGAATTTTGAAAGGAAAACCAGCTTTTCACTGATAAGCCATGATAATGTAGCATTTCTCTTGAAGAAGGATTCTTTTTTACGGACCTTTACAGTAAACCCACTGACAAACATATTTATTTTATTACAAAAATCCAGCCACTCTGATTCTACAAAAAATATATTCTCTTTGAACTTTGTATCCGAGCGCGCCGAATCTGCTCAACAGGTGGGAGATATCACTCGTAGCAAATAAATTTATTCATTATGATTTAACTTTTTACGACTAGAATCAGAAAACAAGGCACATTATTAAGTAAAATAATATTAATTTGTACAAAATTTAACCCTAATGCCAAACGGATTAATACGTGTTGAATGCATGTCGTATTGTGACGTAAACAATTTATGTTATACGATATACCAATGTATGAATATATGATGTTGTTTAGCTATTCAAATTAGATGTTACAGCCAGATATTGAGAAATTATGTGCTTTAAAAGTTAGCTTTTTCTGGTTGAATGACACCCCATAAGATTGCAAGCCATAAAACACGCATTTTAGATAATGTTTGAAAGGTGAGATGATATACTGGGATTTATTTATTGCAGTTATTATTACAAATACACGAGTGTTTTATTTAGTACATGCATCAGGAAATCGTCTGTTGTATTTGCTAGTCACAACGCCAAATGATTATTGAATGACGGCGGAAGCTGCTCTCCATGGTCAAAGAGAACGAACTAGTTGATGCATAAGTATTGACGGGAGCTGTACTGCTTTTCCTCGGCAAGTATGGAGAACGCTACCTTAAATTATTCACAGACACATGTAAAATGTAAAGAGCATGAAATCATAGGAAGCAGAACTTGGAGAATATTGTGTACGATCATTCTATTCATCATCGTGATATTAACTGTGTACGGCAACATTATGCTGATTGTCAAAGCGGTGAAAAGGAAGCAGTTTCATAGAAAAATCTATGTGTTTGTTGTGTCCCTGGCCGTAGCGGACGGTTGTGTGGGCCTGCTCGTGATGACTCCTTCCATTGTCCACGGACTACTGGGTGTAGCACTGGTCAGAGAGACGATGGCCGACCGTGCACTGTTCATGTTAGACTGCTTGTTCACAACGTCATCTGTGTTACACTTCACGTGTATGAACATCGACAGATTCGTGGCCGTGAGCAAGCCGTTCACGTATTTTCGAATCATGAGCAGGAAAGTCGTGGTTGTACTCATTTGTCTATGCTGGCTCGTGTCTTTTTCTCTTTCTTTGACCATCATTTTTGTCACCGAAGAAAACAAGTGCGAAAACTTATTCATTGTTAAGGGACTTGCTGCAGTTCTTGGATCTCTCATTGCGTTTTACCTTCCACTGAGTTTGAATATATTTGCAAGTGTGAATATTTATCGAAAAGTGAGCAACAGAAAAAAGGAAATGTTTAACCACATTGGCGAAAATTATTCCGGTGATAGCCAAAGGGGTAGGAAACTCGAGACGAGAGTGACGAAAACTTTGATAGTTCTGCAGAGCGCATTTATCGCATTTACAACTCCATTCTTTGTTCTTATGGTTCTTGAAAACACATTTGGATTTCAAAACTCGAAAAGGACTTGGTTTTTTATATCGTGGTTGGGATATTGTAACTCTACCATAAATCCATATCTATTTTATTTCATGAATAAGCGATTGAAAAATACGGAGGAAAGCGGACATTCAAATTTGACAGTTGATACCAACAAACTTCGATGTTCAAATTGATTTTTTTCACCGAGATTACTGAAAACAGGAGGGTTTGACGTTAATATTTTATGAAACTTTCGATTAAATTCAGAGTTTTCAGAAGTATTTTGTGTCTTTATTAAAAAAAGCTTGGAAGAGTAATCCTGGCTTCAATTAGTCAGAAATTCATTAAGTTTGCTCTTTACTTTTAATTATGTTTCTAAAATTGTCCTTAGTTACCTATTTCGCATAATTTACAGAGTTTATTGCTCAATGGACATAATGAGGAGGTAAAAATGACGGATATTCTATTGTCCCAGAAGCACTACAGAGATTGTACAATCTATCCTATTATCTTCGAAATTTTGTGAATAATTACTCAAATGATTTCATATATTAGCCTAAATGTTCAAATAATTAATGTTATCAATGCACCAACACATGTACATTATCATATATGAGTGCAAAATAAAGAAATGGATCTAAATGGAAACGTACAAATAAAAAATAAACAATGAAGAAAAAGATACCCGGTAATGTAATTCTTTTGACAAAAGTTTGTGGTTCATAAATAAATGAATTAGAAAAGAGTTTTTTGCTGTAAAATTATTAGAATTGCCACAATTATTCCCCATGAAACTTTATGTTTCAGTGTACTAAAATTCTCACTATTGGAATGCATATTATATGGGTTTTCTCTCTCTCTCTCTCTCTCATATATATATATATATATATATATATATATATATATATATATATATATATATATATATCTATCTATCTATCTATCTATCTATCTATCTATCTATCTATCTATCTATCTATCTATCTATCTATCTATCTATCTATCTATCTATCTATCTATACACACAACTTTTATCTAACCAATTATATCAGTTTGATTCTCTTTAGTTGAATATGCCATGCATATTTAATTTTTCTATCATCACATTCCATCAACCTCATGGACTTATGGACGAAAATGTCACCAAAACCTCTATGGGACAATACATTCCAATAATCATAATAACATGATACTGGCTTTTCGGGCTAAATTTAAAAAAAAAACTAATGGCTATTAAGACAACATTAAAGTAAGTCTAAATATTTTCTGTATCAAATAATATTTAACAATGCACAAACCTTATGTAGAGATCCTTAATATTTTAAAGTTCATATTCTTAATTAAAATATTTGGAAGCTGGTGAATAATAAGCATTTAATATGTTATTATTTTGTAATCTGAAGGCTTGGATCATAATAATATAAATCTGTTCTGTTGTTGACACCACAGAAAACCCTCTCCACAATGTGTCAAATGGCCCAAAAAGCAAAAAGGTCAGACTTTTAAACATCAATACTTACATTCAGTGTATATTTCTCCTTGTGATTGCATTGGAAATCTTCAACGTTCAATTTTTTATATTTACATTCAGTGTATATTTCCCCTTATTTTAGCATTGGAAATCAGCGACGTTTAATTTTTTTTAATACACTTTGCTAAATCATGCACCATGAGCACAAATATAAACTTCTTCACGTGTTTTGAGTGTATTTATTTTTATAAGATTAAATGAAACTTTTGATCTTACATAAGAAATTTGATGCGTACTTTTGAAAAACAATCATTATTATATATCTACTCCTTAATAAAAAAGATTTTTCTCCACAAAGTTTTTGGCACTTTATTTTTGGTCACGGAAGTTAAGTAAATAACATGTTAGTTTGGCTATTCCATGTAACTTTCATATCCTTGACTAAGCTATTATAATATAATATAATATTTATATTTGAAACATTGGAATTCGCCCAATGACAACGGGGGTGAATATTTCCCTGCATGCATACAGTACACATTTCCCTGAGCACGTCTACGTTTTTTAAAAACTATTGAGTGTGATCAAAGCCCGAAGAGGGCTTTGTGAAAGATTTGACACACCCAACCGTATTTGGTCACCTCATAATATTCAAAAAATGATTCCTTATTACTTAGATTCATATAGTTTTCAGCAATTCTGCAATTTGATATTAAAAAATCAAAAAAATCATGATTCCTTATTTTCTTAAATAATGCTACATTAATTGAAGTTATGGCAGGTATTGAGTAAAATAATTCATATGAAACTCATAAAGTAAATTAGTGGAGTTTTTTTTTATTTTACATGAATTTTTAACACAATTATTGAAAACATGGAAAGTTTTTGGTTCAATTTTGTAAACCGTATTGGAATGTACAACTTACATATGCCAAAAAAAGTTGTATCAATGAAAAGTTTGGGTTTAACAAGAAAGTCGAGTAAACAAAAGAAGCTTACCCTGAAGTTCTTTTTACTCTGATGATATGTTGCCTGCTATTACTCATGTAAGTTCGTATGTTACAATTAATACGAGGGTCAATCAAAAAATACGAAGACAATGTGGCTGTCTATCATATATTTTTCATGAAAGTCATACGTAACAGATTAATCTGTGCATCAACACTTATGTTATTGATATGTGAAGTTTTAGTCCATTTGATGAATTGGTATTGTTGTAACCTCTTTTTAAAAACAACACGTTTTGTCACCACGGCGCACGGTAACGTTCAAAACATGACGTCAAGATTAAACACGCACAGTTTATAGATATACCTCATCTTTATATCACGCTTAGTCTCTTGTGCCTTTCTCCTTACAATTCAAATTGGCACTAAACCACTTAACATTTTATTTGCACACATTTGTTCGAGAATAGTAATTTAGTTCTTCAAAGATTTTATTTTCTAACCATGTATCTCTTAGTTTACAGTAAGGATAACCCTGAACGTCGGTTGGCGTTACTTATTTTTGGACCAAATATTTACAGATATTCTTTTCTCTTTCGGACTGTTTTATATTCAAAATACAATAACCAAACCCCCACAAATTATTTTTACAGTTAAACACAAACCTGCAAATAATTGTTTACTTATTTTTTGCACCATTGAGCATTTTCACAGCTTGTATCGGCTTTTTCCTGAGTTAAATCCATTTTGTTTGTACTTCTCGTTGCGCCGTGACGTCTGGCGACGTCGATGTTTTTTGTCTTTTCTAAAGAGGACTATCTGTCTTTAGTTACTAATATCTATTCGACAAAACAGTATATCCCGTCATTATTGGGAACATAGAATACCATGACTATACTTAATTTGAGGTTTCAATATTATTTGGTTTTAAGCCCAATTTATAGAGATATTACTTTCAACATTATATAGTTTATTGATAACATAACAAAAATGTTGACCGTGCGCCGTGACATCATTTTTGCAGGATTAGATTCTAAATAATTCTTAGAAATAGAGTAATTCATTAACTTTTTTTCTTGCAAATTGTTAAAAACTATTGCTTAATCATGTCTACCAAATTTAGTAATGATATGACGTTAAGTAACATAGCTATAACAAAAGTCTTCGTATTTTTTGATTGACCCTCGTATACATGTATGCCCTGTATATAACTCGAAAGATTTATACAAGACTACACATTTCATTATATAATTTTTTCTTTGCATCAACGTATCGGGACGCTAAGAAATATGGCCTCATGGGATTCCTTTGATATCAATAGATATAACAAGATGCACTTTGGTTCACCTTACAGTATTATATATTATTCAACCCATTGCCATTATGGCATAGCAGCAACCATGAGAACTGAATTGAGTAATATAAATGTAACTGGTTGTTCGTGACCAGAGAAGACCCCAACTCTTTTACGCTGTTCTTTAAAGAGATCTACATGGTCACTTCCATAATTGGACATAATTGGAAATATGTCTCCTTCAGAAGAAGAGCTCTTTATAAAGAATTATAGGAATTTGAACCATTCAAACTTTAAGGTGGATTGTACCTCTGATAAGAGAGATAACTTCTGTAGAAAATAAATCCCTTTGTTTCTGTTAACTCACAATTATTAAGGCACGTAACAACAAGGAAGGTGGTGCTGGGTCCCAATTTATGTTGGAAGGCGATACACTTATTTAAATCCAAATATAGAAAAAGAAAATTTCTTAATATAATAGTTTACCGTTGTAGCTTAACAAATCATTTTTAAAAAAGACAGATCTTATGGTTAATTTTGTTGACCATCCAGTCTCCTTAAAATGCATGTTACTTCAATATTTGTATTTTGTTGAAAATAGATTTAAAACAAAATAAAACAAATCATTTTGTACGTCAGCATAATTTTATTCTTAACAAAAATTAAAATGTATTAATTTAGAAGAAAAAATCCATAAGTTTTGGAGCACAAATTTACATTTGAAACACAAGTTCAATTAATTGTTTTAAAAGCTTTGTTGTGTATAATACATCATGAAATTCAAAAATTTAAACATAAAACAGGAATGAATAATTGAGTCCCAACATGAATTGTTTTCTGAATATCACAACATTCTACGTTCCATAAACATACATAAAAACTGTACAATATATTACAAAGGTACATAAGTTTATATGTAAACATTTTAGTGATAGAATATACATGTACTAGTATAATACAAAAGTATAGAAAAATGCAACCATATATATATATATATATATATATATATATATATATATATATATATATATATATATATATATATATATATAATTTTATGAGTGACTCATCATAGACTATAGATTTCAAACTTAAAAGACATGCAAAGATATTACAGACTGTAAAATACAATATACTCAGTTAAAACAAAGTTAGGGGACGTGGGTCATAACCTTTACAAAATTGAAAAAAATACATTATTCTTGACATTATGCTTGTATACAAATGATCAACAGATTACGGCTTATAATATATAAACAGTGCCTGTTTGGGAGGGTAACAGTTGAAATTGACACCCCGAGAAAACCGTTGTCAACCGACGCGATTGATTTCCGAGGGGTGTAAATTTCAACTGTTATCCTCCCAAACAGGCACTATTTATTTTGTTATACTGAATGTCTTAATTTTAAAGAAAACATCACTGCTTTAAGATAGGAATAGCGTGAATTCTAAGGCGAACCGTACGCGCATGATTATCGCGCATATAACAATTCGTAATGTTACCCGTTGCTAAGTGCGTTGCTAACGCTAAGGGTAATAGAACAGATTATGAACTGGGTCTAAACCAATCAGATTTCAGTATTTAACATGAAAGTATATCAACAAACATTATCACAGTTTGCACAATTTTGTACACCTGTATATTTTTTTTAGCGCGGAGATTATAGATTAATTTTCTTTTAAATTTTCACCATATCTTTTTATTTCAAAAATATTCATAGAAAAGGACAATTTGTCGTTTCTATACATAACAAATTTTGAAATTTTCAACTGGATGTGATACTCATTTTTCACCTAGTAGAAGCAAAAAAAAAATCGAATCCATTGAAATATCTTTCGATGAAGATAAAAAGCGGTTTTTTTCTGGATCAAAAGCTGACTTTAAAGCAGTTCTTAAGGTTTACGCACTATAACCAGAATTATTGGATCTTTTAGCCGATTTGGACTGACTCTTGGTCAAAATATGATTTGATTTGGTTGAAACAGCCGAAACAGAAGCCGTTTCTTTTCTGCAGAAAATAATATCTAACGCTTTACGTCTGAATTTTTCACTTAAGGAAAGGTAAATTAAGAATTCAATTGGTTTCGCAATGTTACTTGAAAGTGCGCTAAATATGAACCACATGGAGTTTGCTTCTCGCGCCTTTTCAATGTCACTTTGTAGGAAAGTTGTAAAGAACGGTACCTGCTGGAGGTTATAGCTTATCGAAAGAACAATTGAGACTTTGGTAACAAGAATATAAGGAACGCTTCGTTTACGTGCCGTTACATTTACGGAAGCAAGCCTTTTCATGTGATTACGAATTTGAACCATTAAGACTAAAGTGAAAATCCCCGTCAACATGTTGGGCAATAAATTCACATAAACGGTTGCATACATAATGCTAACCCACCCAAATGAAGCATGATCGAATCCACTTATGGACGGCTCTAAGACACAGCATTGAATAACTTGAAACAGTTGACTTCCGGGCTTAATTTGAATGGCATTTAATGGGGTGAATGTATATTGCATCTGATTTGGAATAAATGATAGAAAGCCTATTACAGAATGACAGACGAAAAAGCTGCCAACAATTTTAGGAAAGTTAATTTCCTTCATCTTCAGTGGGAATCCAAGCACCAAAACCCTCTGGAACGCCATGGATGTTTTTAGCCACATCGATGTGCCATGAATTAAATATAAGGTGTTGAACATCGCCATATTAATTCGACATTCAGAATATTTAACATATCCAAACAATTCATTCAGAAGTGTTAAACGAAACAGAAATGCGTGCGTTCCCACCATGAAAATGTTGTCGAATGTCATGCAAGCCACAATCCATTTCTGAGTAGTTCCAAATATTCTTGCTTTTACGAAAACGATAACAATGAAGATATTGACGAGGATCGCGATAGCCACCAGAAGTGGAGCAACATACACGTAGTATTGCACCCAGGAGGACATATTAAGTGTCAGACATGAGTTTTCCATTATGTTGAACATTCCGAATTCTTGAATTATACCCTTAAATTTGTCCAGATAATCAGACGTATTCATGGCCATTTTATTTCTCAGAATGAAAAAATCACAAAACGTCCACTGTGGAAAATCTTAAACATGTATTCATAATCATGTATTTCACAGCAACCATATTTAAAGACATGGTCATTTCATAACATTATGAGCGTGTTTTATTAAATTCGTGTTATATGATAATCCGAGGCGAGCTTTATTAACTTTCGCGCATTAGTTTATCTATCAATTTATTTTGTATTAGTACTTGTGCACATCATCTGATGACGCATTTGCAGGTAAAATAATTAATCAAGTAAATAATAATCGCATTTTTGTTGTTGTTATAGGGAATTTAATATTTTAAAAATAGAGATATTGAGGGATATTGAAAGACATCTGAACATCATAAAGGGAGCATCATATGCGTAGTAATGTACGAAAGAAAACCAGTTTATTTCAAGACATTAGTGTTTTATAAATTTGAACCATTTTTTCTTTATCTTTTTCTTCTAAATGTTCTAAAGTTTATACCGAAACAAAATGGACCTTATTAAATATTTGATTTATGAAAAAAATCCAATGTCTAATTCCATAGGAACATTCAAGAAAGGATTACTTAGTATATTGGGTTGCATTTGTGAAATAATACATGGATTAGAGGAAATCTGATATTATCAATACCCATACATTTCATTGAATAATAAAAAAACATATATCCAATATAAAGAAGAAAAGTCATCGTATGGAATATGCATCAAATTTTTGTTCATTTAACAAACAAAAGTTTTGGTTATACAATGATATTTAAGGTATATACCCAATAAAGATGACTTTTCAACATGCATCAAATCAGCTGAGGCTTTAAACTTGTCGTCTTTGTCATCTCATAATGAAAAAAAAATGTTTGATTTGAACATATTTTTATTGTACAAAAATACAATTGGGATTGGGCACAAGTTCCATAACTTAGACCGCCCTCTCCCAATGTTCATTGCAACACCCGTAAACCATGGAAAAATCAATTTCTTTGACTACTGACGGACGTTAAGATGATGCATAGAAACAAAACTTTGATGAAATTGGGAAGCTGTCATTACTAGATTAAAATTATGGTTCCAAGCCATTGTTGTTTCATCTACCTATTAATTCTCACTTGTCAATTTTTTCACGAGGGAATACTCTTTCATGTATTTTGCTTCCCTGGCAAATACATAAACAAAATCCACTATTTAGAAAAGGTACTTATTCATTAACTAATTTGTTGGTTTCAAATGCATTTACAAGAATCGGTATCACAAATTAAAATAAATATTTCACTCTTGTCCACAATCATTCTAGCTTTCGAACTTTGGAAGTGATAATCAATCTTAACCCAATAAGACAACGGTGGATAAGCAAAGAATTCTGTCTTTACTCTCTGAACTCTATCTTGCTTTTATATGAAAAATTAACAGGAAAGAACAAGAGATGTAAATTTTAAACAAATATTTTTTTTTACAACAAAATCCGTAAATATAGTTAAAATTTAGAACGATTTAAAGGAAATTGTTTCAAGAAATTGATCTCAAATGTATTTTTAAAAATACAATATTATTCTCGATTAAATTAATGGCAATGGAGAATAATACCCTGAAGATGTAGATACTTTAACTATTTAGGAGGCATGTGTGATTTGAAATAGTTCAGCCATTGTCGTGGAGATATCGTTTAAAGGCATCGTATATAATCCAAGCGTTTTCATTAATACGACATTCGTATGAACATCATTTACATTAGTGCTGTTCGGAAAAGCATACGACGATCGATCCACTCCCACAAGGTTAGTGAAGCAAGCTCGGAATTTTGAAAGGAAAACCAGCTTTTCACTGATAAGCCATGATAATGTAGCATTTCTCTTGAAGAAGGATTCTTTTTTACGGACCTTTACAGTAAACCCACTGACAAACATATTTATTTTATTACAAAAATCCAGCCACTCTGATTCTACAAAAAATATATTCTCTTTGAACTTTGTATCCGAGCGCGCCGAATCTGCTCAACAGGTGGGAGATACCACTCGTAGCAAATAAATTTATTCATTATGATTTAACTTTTTACGACTAGAATCAGAAAACAAGGCACATTATTAAGTAAAATAATATTAATTTGTACAAAATTTAACCCTAATGCCAAACGGATTAATACGTGTTGAATGCATGTCGTATTGTGACGTAAACAATTTATGTTATACGATATACCAATGTATGAATATATGATGTTGTTTAGCTATTCAAATTAGATGTTACAGCCAGATATTGAGAAATTATGTGCTTTAAAAGTTAGCTTTTTCTGGTTGAATGACACCCCATAAGATTGCAAGCCATAAAACACGCATTTTAGATAATGTTTGAAAGGTGAGATGATATACTGGGATTTATTTATTGCAGTTATTATTACAAATACACGAGTGTTTTATTTAGTACATGCATCAGGAAATCGTCTGTTGTATTTGCTAGTCACAACGCCAAATGATTATTGAATGACGGCGGAAGCTGCTCTCCATGGTCAAAGAGAACGAACTAGTTGATGCATAAGTATTGACGGGAGCTGTACTGCTTTTCCTCGGCAAGTATGGAGAACGCTACCTTAAATTATTCACAGACACATGTAAAATGTGAAGAGCATGAAATCATAGGAAGCAGAACTTGGAGAATATTGTGTACGATCATTCTATTCATCATCGTGATATTAACTGTGTACGGCAACATTATGCTGATTGTCAAAGCGGTGAAAAGGAAGCAGTTTCATAGAAAAATCTATGTGTTTGTTGTGTCCCTGGCCGTAGCGGACGGTTGTGTGGGCCTGCTCGTGATGACTCCTTCCATTGTCCACGGACTACTGGGTGTAGCACTGGTCAGAGAGACGATGGCCGACCGTGCACTGTTCATGTTAGACTGCTTGTTCACAACGTCATCTGTGTTTCACTTCACGTGTATGAACATCGACAGATTCGTGGCCGTGAGCAAGCCGTTCAAATATTTCCAAATCATGAGCAGGAAAGTCGTAGTTGTACTCATTTGTCTATGCTGGCTCGTGTCTTTTTCTCTTTCTTTGACCATTATTTTTGTCACCGAAGAAAACAAGTGCGAAAACTTATTCATTGTTAAGGGACTTGCTGCAGTTCTCGGATCTCTAATTGCGTTTTACCTTCCACTGAGTTTGAATATATTTGCAAGTGTGAATATTTATCGAAAAGTGAGCAACAGAAAAAAGGAAATGTTTAACAACATTGGCGAAAATTATTCCGGTGATAGCCAAAGGGGTAGGAAACTCGAGACGAGAGTGACGAAAACTTTGATAGTTCTGCAGAGCGCATTTATCGCATTTACAACTCCATTCTTTGTCCTTATGGTTCTTGAAAACACATTTGGATTTCAAAACTCGAAAAGGACTTGGTTTTTTATATCATGGTTGGGATATTGTAACTCTACCATAAATCCATATCTATTTTATTTCATGAATAAGCGATTGAAAAATACGGACGAAAGCGGACATTCAAATTTGACAGTTGATACCAACAAACTTCGATGTTCAAATTGATTTTTTCACCGAGATTACTGAAAACAGGAGGGTTTGACGTTAATATTTTATGAAACTTTTCGATTAAATTCAGAGTTTTCAGAAGTATTTTGTGTCTTTATTAAAAATAAACTTGGAAGAGTAATCCTGGCTTCAATTAGTCAGAAATTTATTAAGTTTGCTCTTTACTTTTAGTTATGTTTCTAAAATAAATTGTCCTTAGTTACCAATTTTGCATACAGAGTTTATTGCTTAATGGACATAATGAGGAGGTAAAACTGACGGATATTCTATTGTCCCAGAAGCACTACAGAGATTGTACAATCTATCGTATTATCTTCGAAATTTTGTGAATAATTACTCAAATGATTCCATATATTAGCCTAAATGTTCAAATAATTAGTCTTATCAATGCACCAACACATGTACATTATCATTTATGAGTGCAAAATAAAGAAATGGATCTAAATGGAATCGTACAAATAAAAAATAAACAATGAAGAAAAAGATACCCGGTATTGTAATTCTTTTGACAAAAGTTTGTGGTTCATAAATAAATGAATAAGAAAAGAGTTTTTTGCTGTAAAATTATTAGAATTGCCACAATTATTCCCCATGAAACTTTATGTTTCAGTGTACTAAAATTCTCACTATTGGAATGCATATTATATGGGTTTTCTCTTTCTCATATATATATATATATATATATATATATATATATATATATATATATATATATATATATATATATATATATATACACACACACACAACTTTTATCTAACCAATTATATCAGTTTGATTCTCTTTAGTTGAATATGCCATGCATATTTAATTCTTTTATCATCACATTCCATTAACCTCATGGACTTATGGACTTTAATGTCACCAAAACCTCTATGGGACAACACATTCCTGTAAATAATAATAATAACATGATACTGGCTTTTCGGGCTACGTTTCACAAAAGAACTAATGGCTATTAAGACAACATTAAAGTAAGTCTAAATATTTTCTGTACCAAATAATATTTAGCAATGCACAAACCTTATGTATAGAGATCCTTTATATTTTAAAGTTCATATTCTTAATTGAAATATTTGGAAGCTGGTGAATTATAAGCATTTAATATGTTATTATTTTGTAATCTGAAGGCTTGGATCATAATAATATAAATCTGTTCTGTTGTTGACACCACAGAAAACCCTCTCCACAGTGTGTCAAATGGCCCAAAAAGCAAAAATGTCAGACTTTTAAACATCAATACTTCCATTCAGTGTATATTTCTCCTTATGATTGCATTGGAAATCTGCAACGTTCAATTTTCTATATTTACATTCAGTGTATATTTCCCCTTATTTTAGCATTGGAAATCTGCGACGTTCAATTTTCTATGAATACACTTTGCTAAATCATGCACCATTAGTACAAATATAAACGTCTTCATGTGTTTTGAGTATATTTATTTTTGTAAGATTAAATGAAACTTTCAATCTTACATAAAAATTTGATATATACTTTTGAAAAACAATCATTATTATATATATACTTCTTTATAAAAGTTTTTGGCACTTTATTTTTGGTCACAGAAGTTAATTAAATAACATGTTAATTTGGCTGTTCTATGTAACTTTCATATCCATGACAAAGAGCGTATATAATGGCTTTGTAGCGGCGATTAAAAATATTTCAAACAAATAGACATCAGTATGAAAATATAAATGTAAGTGGTGCACACAAATGATCATATCGCGCTAAGTCACGGTATTCATTTTGTCTGCACCGCTTGGTATGTTTTCCAGAGTTCACCAAGGTCAGAGATAGATAGGGTTTCTTATTATATTAGGTACACTGTGCCAGATAATCATGCCAGTGCCAAAGTGACATTTGTGCAGTTTCGTAAAGCCCCATGTATACCAAATGATAGATCTAGAGAATATACAACCACTTTTGTTTTTAAGGTTTCCAATCTCATGGGTGAGATATTTACCTTTAAAATTATCATCCCACAGGAAAATAATAATCCGTATATCAGGAATACTTTTCCTACGGGAAATATTGAAAATCCTATAGGAATTTCAAAAAATCCTACAGAAATTATATTTTCTAAAGTAAGAAAATACATCCTACATGTATTTAATTCAGACAGGCAGTTTTCCTACATAAAATTTATATTTCCTATTGGACTTAATGAAATCCTTTTTCGTTCAAATCCTATCGGAATTTTTATTCCTATAGGAAAAAAACCTTTATTCCGGTAGGAAATTAAAACTATTTTACAGGAAATTGCTTTTCCTATGGGAATATAATTTTCCTGTAGGAATTTATTTTTCAACGGTAAATATTCACGCTGACATGTGAGATACATCAATGACAAAGGTGTTATAAACTGTTTTTAGTAATGGTCTATCATAAGATATGTTTAATTAAATTTTTCGACACTGGTGAAAAATCCCACCTTGACACTTACATTGTAAACGGGCACAGTGTTGTATATTACTACGTTTTACTGCTTCTTAGCAGAGTCATTTTGAATGCTTAATAGTAAATTATTTGTATTTTTCGTCCAAGTCCTTCTAATTTCGTGTAATGCAGCCCTAGTTATTAAATAGCTAGCCCTAGCTATTAAACCCGTTCAATATTTAGTTTAATAGCACGGCGTGTAATAAGGTCAGGCGTTCATCCAAATGAATAATATACATGTATGTACTAGTGTTGGTCTGAACTCACCAGCTTCAGAATGCTGCAGATATGATACAAAGGGTGTTACAACGATCTCGTACATGGCAGTTTGTCACAACGTGCAAATTCACTCTAAGCCAGGAACAGTGAACGGACAGCTTGAGCTATGTCTACATTGCTGTATTTTTTTTTTATCATATTTTTGTTCGTCTATTGTTAAATGTATGTTCCAATTCTATTGCATTTCACGAAATAATTTTAAGCATCAAAAAATGAGTAAATTTAAAGGTTGTTTAAATGGATACATATGAATTTACTTTTGATGTTTTCTTGCGATCTTATATAGATATGATTTAGCTTTCTCCATCAAATACTCATAAAAGGTGACAAAAAGTTGCGTCCCACTTTAATGGTAGACAACACACGGCATTTTCACACATAAAAATAAACTTTATAATAATATAAAAAAGTACCGGTGGTTTAAAAGGAAACTCAGCATTGTCTTTTTGTAGCAACTAAAACATTTATTAACACCAGCACACTCTGGATACCATTCGTAATGTCTCGATGGCTTCTCATTTATTCAGAAAAACTGTTGTCGCCCCAAGAACCTAATTCATAAAAACCTACACTGCTTTACTGAAAGACAAAAGACACTGATCAGAGCGCCATTATGTGTACTGATAATTGTCGTAACCTGGCTAATTCGTATATTGGTCGAACCATACATTATCTTTTACAGCCGTTTTCTCTACTTCAAGAAGTGCAAAAACAAATTTTGGCAGGCCTAGTGTATGTATATTCTGTTACGTAATACAGGTACCAAACAAACACGTGGATATTCTGTAGATCGTCCATACGAAGTAATGACCTAATGTATAGCAATGATAAACATTAAAAAAATTATCAATTACAAAAATTACAGAATTCTACCAAAATAATTTATTAACCTGTTATTTGGGCATCATCGCTAGCCCCAAAACTCGTATCCAAAGTTGTATAATTAGTACCACACATGTACATCAATGTACCTTAAAAAGATGCGGATATTGAACATAAATTTCTCCATATCATTGAAGCAAAATATGTGTGTATTTGTATTATTAGTAATTAACATTAATGTAGCTAAAAATATATCGATTTTGAACATAAGGTATTCTAAATTATTGAATCAAAATGTGTGGATTTTAAAGCTAATTTAAGCAGATACGTAGCCCAAGTTTAAAAATCTAATCAAAATGTTTTAGGATCCTGTAGTCGTCGTTGTGTGTGTCACACTTGGAAAAGGTTTCATTGTTGAAAGGGTCCAAAAAGAAAGGTTGTATCCTGAATACAAAAAACATCTATGTTTAATTTTGAAGTGTTCATGTTATCATGTTGCACGTCAATTATATTGTCCGAGTTATTTCCCTTTGTCGACATACAGTATTTTAGTAAAATTATAGAAATAATTATGCTGAAAAATAATGTTATAAAATGTCATTACTAAATATCCTTTTCTTGTTTTAGTTGTCTGTGAAAATTAAAGGAAATGCTGCAGTTACATAATATTTGAAACAGATGCTGAAAATTTCACAATAATACGTATGTAAGCCATTAGATACTGACACAGAGAGCTTAAGGTAAACGATGAATACCTAAGAACACGAATAATATAAACACGCATGTGGTGACAAAGAGTCTGCAATTTGCTAAATGAACTGGAAGCATAGATTTTGCTGGATTTCACGCATTGTTGTATGCCTACGCTTAATTAGTTGTAATACTGTATGACACGGTAAGTGGCGTTGTTTGATGAAATCTTTGCATAGTGTTCTTGCTTGTTAAAACATCAGAGAATTAGTTGATAACACGATGAAAGATGTGTTACATTCTTGTTAAAAAAAACAACAGCAACATAAGATAAACTTATTCCTGGAAAGTGTTATTGGAATCTTAAACATATAGTCTTTTTTAAATTACCGTAAAAAGTCTAATGTATCTTCTACAGTTTACAAAATGAGAATAATCCACCGAAAGTTCAAATAGACTCGAGACAAAACTACATGATCTGTTACTGTTCTTTGCTTTTCTACCCATATCCTCTAACGAATAAAGCTTTATGTTAAATAAAGCTAACACTTGTATAGGCAAAATGAATACGACAATCTTTTGACGGCAAATGACTTGAATATGATTAATAAAGCATTAATTTTATAATATAATGTTAACACACAAATCTATACAAAAATGCATACTACAAATTGCATGCTTCATTGTATATCATATTTTGTTTGACTTTATCAAAAATATTTACATTTTCCAGTGTCTTTGTCTGAGATAAAACTACAAATCAATTTTGTCCACAAACAGTTGATCAATCATTGACGATGACTATTTTAATATTTAATCGTGCAATTGCTGAATATTATAAGGTGATCAAATCTATCATAAAGACCTTCGGGCTTTTTATTTGAGTTGATCAATTCCAGACCTTATTTGATCACCTCATAATACTCATAATATGATTTGATTTCGTTCATTAAATGAAACAAAAGTAAATAATTTTAGTGAAACTTATTCTCCAGCAGCAGCATCATGATGCAGCCATGAATTGTTGTTTTAAATGTACCTGACAGGACAGACAGTTTCGTGGCGACCTTCGTAGGTATGATAAAGCAACACGTTCTGACCTCGTTGTTAATGTATATATGACAAACAGCTGTTAAGCCCATTAATAAAGCCTGTGGCTTACCATGCTGGAAACAGTTCTTAGAAATTTATTTGAAAAATATCCTAAAGCATAATGTACTAGTAAATACATACATACTTGTATACACTATTGACCATGATAACGCATGTGTATACTATACAATCCATAATCCAGTTAATTATTCAAGAACCTATCTAGCGTTAGACTTGCATCACTTTTCATAAACTTTTTAAAAGGAATGTTTTCTTATGATGGATGATGTCAACAGGTTGGCTGCAAGTAAGAGAGAAAACACCAAAATCATTGCAGTGTATCGAATTTCTATCAGTGTGTCATAATCTAGAATACTAGTACACCAGCAGGCAAAACGACGTCATACCAATTCTTAGAAGTCTGACGTGATAAATAAGATTAAAATTATGTCAATCACTTACACGTGCTGCTTAACAGTTTAATACAGAGTTACTTCACTTAACGAAAAACGAAGTTTTTAATTTTATTTTCTCAAATATACATAGAAGTGCTCTTATTCTTCGTGTATGTCAATGCAATCGGTTTTTTGGTTTGGTTTTTTTTTTTTAAGAAAAAAACGAAGAGCCACGTATTTTAACAATTTAAAACCTCCGTTTGAAAGGTGTTAATTTGATCTTTATGTAAACATTGGAGGATGCTATTAAATTATTTTCTTATATTTTTTTTCTGTTTTTAGTGAAATCACTAAGATTGTTTGAGAAATAAAATGACATCGAATTGTACAAAGTTGAAATATGACATGAAGAAAAATCGCAAATTTGAAGTCAATCTTTTTGTAACCAAGAATGGGAATAGCTTACGATTTAAAAAAAAAAAGAAAAACAAGGAGCACCCTGAAATCCCGTTAAAAATATTTTTATAATTTTTGATATGAATTTGTTTATACACTCAACAATAAAAAAAATTGGTAAATACCGATTTGTTTATCTAAGTTCTAATGCTTTCGATTTATGTAAAACAGTTGTAACCATTTCTTGTCTTATGCATGTTATACAAATCAAAAACAAAAACATAAACACACAATTCGGTCAAACTAGATAGTAATTTTCAATTTACCTAGATTCCTTTTTGCACTAGATATTTGGTGTTGCATCTTTAATGAACCTATTATAAGTTTATGGCCTCTGATGTAATTAGCTTAGGGATTGGAATAGCAAACCTACACTTGAAGAATAGAGGGTCGTTGTTGTAAGATAAACAATAGGCCTTCAGAAAATTCAGAGTAAGAAAACAGTCGTAGACAACAATTATAACAACCTAAATTAGATTACTTAAAAATTTTATTTTAAACAGATGGATGCTCATCTTTAAAACCACTTACATAGAGTTAATAGTTTTTTTCTTCCAGATTTAGTTACCGAATATTTAGAGGCACAAAATGCGCAATTCTTACTCTCTCTAAAATAATTAGAGTAACAATGATGATAAACTTTATTTACAATAGGCCGTTTTTTATAACTGTGTTCCTTGAATGGAAATATACAACGATTAATACAAAAGAAACGCCATAGATATAATAAAATCGTGCAAGTCCGCGTAAAGTGACAACATTTCGTTCTATGAAATGTCTGCCCAAGTATGTAATTCAATTCAGATCTGAAAATTTTAATGCACTGTTATTTTCATTTCTGAAGGTACTATATATTCCATAGAGCGTGAGGTACAAATAGTCGCCGCACGCTGTCAACGTCATTTATTGATTCTTGGCGTTATAATTAAACTTCATTTTTTGGGGGCAATTAACAACGATTTGGCCACAATGCGTGGTATTGACATGTCATTTGTGAAGATGGTGTCAATTATTGATTCACTATGAAAGATCTATAAAAAATCAAATTGTTTTTTAAAATTATTATTCAAGTTTTGAAGTAGCTTTTATAAGATAATTTTTTTTCCCTGTTTTCGACTGCATGCTTCATAAACAAAGTATTTCATTTTCGAACTAAATATACAAGAAAATAACCCGAACCAATTGACGACGTGATTCTGCTATTACACAGTTGTTTCAGCCACCCTGAACGTATCTGTTGCTCAACATGAAGGAACACGAGAATTCAAGTATTCAAGCCTGCTTCTCCGCGGGTCGCGATGTAGAGCTGCCATTAATTTAATGGCTTGTTTTATTAAATCCTTTCCTTGGATCTTTAATTTACATTCCTTGTCTGAGGGTAAACCGCAACAATTACTTTATTTTAGTTTCCCAGTGCTTTTCATTTAGCAGTATCCTACACATAGAATTCGTCTCGTCTCTTTTTGCTTCTTAAAATTCTTTACATGCCATTTCATTTTATATGTATGATTTAGATTTTACACTTTAAGCCGTTGAATTGTCCTAATTTTTAAGACTCCTTTCCCCTGGGGAAGAACATAATAAATTATATAGCAGTTGTGCAAAATATGTAAGATTTTTTTATGATCTGGAATAGTTTATATACCTTTTTATATTTTTATATTTTTTGGATTTATTTGTTATATGCTCATCCTTATCACTCAAAAAAAAAGATAGGTATTGTTTTTGAGTTAGCATTGGTCAATTTATTCTATTTCTTCAGTGATACAATTTTTTTTTATATCCATGTACATTTTCGCTATTTATAAACATAAAGCCTGATTTTTTAAAATCAACTTTTGCAAATTAAAAAATATCATACATTCTTTATTCCTATCTATATTGTTGTTGTCAATGTAATGAGGGATTTGCTCCGTCAAAATGATATTACATGTAATGTACACCAAACATAGATATTGTAATGCATTTTGTGATGAGTTTAAAGTGATGAACGATCTGATTTTCATCGAAATTTACAACATATAAATTAGAATATTTTATTGATTTAATGTGTTCTACAACCATAACGTAATGTATATTTTACTTCGATGATGGTTAATGGGGCAACCTTTAAAACAATATAAATAGGACTCCCGTGATTTGTCTCTCTAGTGAACTATTTCCTATAATTCTCAAAATTGCATGGCTTCGATGTATATGATCATACTCATTTGTTTGTGTTGTTCATACCCTCTTTTCCAGAGAGAAAAGGTTGAATAACCTTGGTCTGTTCACAGTTGGATGTTTTTTTTAATTA
Organism: Magallana angulata; assembly: GCF_025612915.1. Taxonomy (NCBI): domain Eukaryota; kingdom Metazoa; phylum Mollusca; class Bivalvia; order Ostreida; family Ostreidae; genus Magallana; species Magallana angulata. Next base: position 28,161,793 of record NC_069114.1, read on the forward strand.
TCACTTCTTAATTGCTTGCGTTCATTTAATACATTGGCTTATCACAATGGGATCAGTTTGGAGTCTTGACCTAGTATATGTTGTTTTTCCTATACACGGTCAAATATTATGAAGTTGTGGTGATAGAAAGGCTTTAGTTTTTTTTTTGTTTTTTTTTTTACATTCATGGATTTGAAGGATATCCAAACAATTTTTTATCAAACAAGTTCTTCTATACTCATGGAACGACGAAGTGAAAAATCGTTTTAAAAAAGCAACTTTTTTAATGTTTTGAAAGTTGTTTAAGTGACAATTGTAATTGTTTTGGTCGTTTCAGAAGAAACAATTTGACCAAAAGACTTCTGACCGAAATAACCCTAAACCCTAAACCCTATTTTTGGATAATATATCTAGAAAATATATAAATGATATATTACACGTGCTGGGCAATAACTACTTCTGTTTGTTTGTTTTGTTTTTGTTTTTTGCACGTACTTTAAATGTCTAATTTACAAGTGTGATAATTAATCTCATCTTCATACATATTTTCATTGTTGGCAATACCCCCAAGAAATTTCCTATTTAAAATTTCTATACATATATCTGCATTAAGTTTGTCTTGCAGTGAGAATAAAACACAAAACTGAATTCATTCATGAAATACCGGACATGCCTGCCGTATTATACAATGTAGTTCTGATCTGTAGGTACAGTAAATGGTGTGTCATGTTTGAATGCTGATGTTCATGCAAGTCAAATTCCATCACCAGCGTCAGTAAGCACTCACCACATCAACAAAACCTTGACAAAACATGCTCAAACTAAACGCTTACGTTTCAATACTCATCAGGAAACGAAGTGGGGTAAACAAATTTAGAATTCAACTAATTGAAAGTTTCTATAGTTTGAGCTCCAGACATCTCACCTAATTAAATGTAAACATGCACTTTTTTTTAATGATATGACAAAATTGAGACACTCACGCAGGGTTTTTTTTTTTCAATTTCCGTTTTAATCATAATAGAATCACAAACGAGTGTTTTGCACAGAATAACTTGACAAGGAATAAATCTTTCTTCGCGGCTGTATCATGTTTAATTGATGCATTGTATTTTTCAAGCACTTCAAAGTATCACTGTGTTTCCTCTCCTTAGTCTTTCGATTTAAGAAATAATACAAATACGGATTGACTGTCGAATTGATGTACCCTAACCACGTGATAACAAGCCATGTCCCTTCGTGTAAATAATAGCCAAAAAATGGCTCTATTATGTTCACAGTGAAAAACGGAAGCCAACACACCAGGAAGCATCCGAGAAGAATCGCAATTGTCCGAGCCACCCGAACTTCGTTCTGCATCTGTTGATCTCGCTGGGAAGTTTTGACATAGTTTGCGGTCAGTTCTGGAAGTTTTTTCCCTCTTTTTCTAATAAATCTAAATATTTTTATGTTGCAGACGATCATGAATATAGACGGTAAATAAAAAGAAGCGAATGACGCTATGATGGCACAGAGAGCGTTCACTCTAAAAATGTACGATACTTGACAGTTTTCCGACGGGGCACTGAATTGGTCGTATTTAATCAGCATAAGGCCCAAAGACATTAACACCGGAAGAAACCAGCAGAGGAATAGAAGTAGCGAGACCCGTCGGTTCTTCATTATTTGGTAATATCTGAATGATTGCGTCACCGCAACGTAACGGTCCACTGTCATACACGTCAAATGTAGAATTGACGTCGTCGTTAACATGACGTCCAGTCCCCAGTACATAAGATACGTCGTTTTGTGATGTAGCCACGCAAAGTCGCTACATTGGTGTAGAATAGAGAAACTCATCACAAACAGCGCTACTCCAAGGTCTGCAAAGGCCAGAGAGATGACAAAGAGATTGGTTCTTTGTTTGTATTGATGACGCTTGGTCACTGTTTTGATGACGAGAAGGTTTCCGAATATCGTCACCCCAACAACACACGATAGTATCACAACCACGGGTATCAGAAACGAGCTTCCAGATAACAGTCCATTGGGCCGGGTAAGGTTACATTGTGGGGTCGCCTCCAATGTGGTTGTAACATTGGGTTCAATATGCTGCAACATTACATTTAAATCGCCAGAAGAGAAGACAAATACTATCATTACTCCCTCAGTACAAAAACCTATTTGACAGCGATTTTCTCTTCCTTATCATCAGGTCTGCTCTGTGGCGTCAAAAATGTGTTGCTCGACAAATTTAATATCGTTAATTGCTGCCTGGAAAAAGCAAAAAAGTTTTATGTTAAATGGCGATTTAATCTTGAAGACTGGATTTTCTGATAAGTTATGAGATCCTAGAAGATGCCAAAACATGTAAAAACTCGCTAAGACAAAAATTCACTGTAATTCCGGCGGTGCAATATTAAACACTGATGTAGTTTTATTTCGAGAACTTCAGCACCTTCGACTCATTAATAGTGGTATCCGGAGGTGTTTCATGGCGGACAGGCTGCTGTTTTACCGTACATTTGACACCGTTCATCACACCAAATGTCGGTCGATGCCAATTTTTAAAAATTAATCATCTAATTCCTTGTTATATCATAAAAACCAAACACAGAATCCACGGCAAAGCCAGCGTCAATATATCTGTCTCAATAGTGAACCAAAATCCACAATTTTTGATGAATCGCTATATGAGTCTATTGTGAGTTCGTTTCGAGGTTATTTAATGTATAATGCAAATTATTCCGAGAAACCGATTTCTATCTGGCCCCTGGGACAGATCTAGTGATCTGATTTCAGAAATAAGACGCGATTCTAATACCAGGAATTCTTTAATGTTTTATGAAACAGTGTCAGAATTACTTTGCATTTATCCTCTACAATGAGTTCATCGATTTTGGTAATCATCGTAGTAGAATCCCTCTTTTTATAAACATGTACCTGTGTTGAACTGTACGTCATCCAATCAACGTGCTCTGTTCTCAATCCCAAGAGGTTCAAGCCACTTTCCACCGTGTGTTCCTCGGTTAATTATAAATAATTAAGACTTTTACTCCGTAAGTGATTGGTTAACGAACACGGACGTCCCGTAATAATGTCGGGGGTCCTTCTTTGAAGTATGTCTGTGTGTCTTGCGGGGGAACGCATCTGTCTCTTGCTCGTGTCTATCCAACTGCTAACTCTAATCAAATCAATTTTTAAAATTTGCGTGAGGGTATTTATAGTCACGTGAAATTATGCATCATTCATGAACCTGACTGACGCATTGTAAACAAAAAAATCAAAATGAAAACAATGGGATTCAATGTATAATATATATAGAGGAATTATAATGTAGATATAGATATTTTTTGAGGTCGCTAAGAATAATCTCTCCCTGTGATTAAAATGTTGGTAATTTTGGCAAAAGAAAAGTCGAAGTAACTAATTTAATAATAGGAAACAATTACATTTTTTTGTGACTTCTAACGAAAAGTATATTGCTTAATCAATTATCGTAAAAAAAAAATGTTTAGCCAAATTGTTCTGTAGACGAAATAAACATGAATATGTTTATCAAAATAACTCTTCCTGTGGTTTTTTTTAAAGAATTAGTGCGATTAAGTCTTTCATATTGTAAGTCTCATTGAATGATATTTAATCTAAAGTAAATTTTAGAAAGCATTATTCAAAATATTTTAATATCTCATGTATATCTTACTGGTTTCAAGTTTCAAACCCTAATTAAGTTGAATACAAAATTTACAACATGACAATTTCATATATTCTATTGTAAGTCACAAGTTTATTTGTAAACAATGAATCATTATAAGCAATTGAATCATAACAATACTTACACTATATTCATCTTGTGTTCTTGATATGAATAAACAATATTTTATTATTTACTAGTATCCTATTTTAAAACTGAACCGAGATATTTCCGTTTTGATATACTTGTAAAGAAATGAACATCAATTTTGACTTCTAACATACAAATTTATTATACATATATTCACTACTAGTATATCCATATGTATCCAATAAATGCAACTCAGAGTGTTCTATTGCTGTAAAAACCTAATTAATTAACACAACCTAATTAATTAACACTTGCACCAAAAAACCCTGAGAAGTGCACGCCTCTCATTGAAGAGAACCAAGGTGCATGCGACTTATTACATGGCTAGCTTGCTTTTTCTCTGTCAGGCAACTTGGTTTACTTTGGCAACTTCTGAAAGAGTAGACTGCTAATACGTCGGCGCTCCTCGTGCACGGGAGCAGAGATTACGCCGTGCATTTGGATACAGGTTCTCAGTGAGGATCAACTATATCAAAAGGATCGGTCCAAATGAATCATTCATAATATTAAATGCATGTCAGGTTATCTCGGGTTTATAAAGATTTTATGTGTTTTAGATGGATCTCGTCTCCAGAGTGTTTAAGGGGTTCAGATTAGGAATCGTGTAACCTTGTGGTAGATGACTGGGGGGGGGGGGGGGGGGGGGGGGTTGAAGACACCTATACCGATGTTTATTTTAGAGTCTATGGCAATGAAGACCTTTGAACTAAAGAGTAAATGCAATGCAAGGAAAAGACAAAATTAGAAGCATGATGATTACTTCTTGAATATTCTGTTGCAAAACTTGAAAGTGCACATTCCCAACATGATTATTTACATATGTAGATGAAAAGAACAGAATATACCTCATTGGATGAACTTGGAGCATGAAACGGTACAGTACATATCGATTCTAGAAAATATGAGTAACTTTTGTAAGGTAAATCATCGGCCGGATACTTTGGAGAAACTGCATTGCTTTCACAAGCGGTATCTTCCAGCCATTACAAAGCTCATATGTCGTTGGCAAGCTGTTGTGATACCGGTATCACAAGGAAAAACAACGATCGCTTTACATCGTGATTTAGAGGAATAAATCACAACGACAATGTCTCCTTCAAGTAGCTAATATCACGTGCCAAAATGACACACTTTTGCAAAGAAGCCTTATTTACTTGCACGGAATACACGTGTAAGTTATACGAGGGTTGATCCAAAAGTAATGTCACAGATGCAATAAAATCATGAAAAAACCGGCGTAAAGTGACAAAAATTCCTGCTTTAAGATATCTACCTAATTCAATTCAGACCTGAAAATTTTAATGCATTGTGATAATTATTTCCGAAGATAATATATTTTGTAGAGCATGAGGTAACGATAGTCGCCGCACACTAGCGACGTCATTCCTAGATCTTTGGCGTTCTGGTAGAATTTCGTAATTTAATACTCTTTATAAATTCACCACGATGCTCTATTTTACATTTTTTTTAATCAATTTTTTTCATAAAGTAACCAATTAATATTTTTGTATTCGATGAAGTAGTATACTGGATTATTTAATGTGCGATCAGTTTGTCGAGGTCTCTTCAAGAAGTCATTAACGTGACTTTATGGTATATAGCCATTGACGTAAGAACCGAGCTTTAATTTTCCTTCAGAGCGTATGTCTTCTATCTAATTTATTTATTAACATAACATATGCTTTTATAAGGTATTGGAACCATGTTAAAGGTACCCTGTACCCTCGCTCTCAATTTTAGGTTGAAATATCAATTCCAGTACATGTTCTAGTGAGATTCTATCCATCGAAGCAAAAAATGCATCGTATCAATATTCACATACCAAGCCTTTTTATCCCTTGATCTTGAGACAAAAGGCATTGTGTAGATATTCGAAATGGACAGTGAGGGTCCTTAATTTTTTCAAAACAGTCAGAAAAAGTTAATAATATATATGTTTTAAAATATTGTGTTGTTTGGGGCAGTTTCAAATTTTGAAGCATGTAATTTATTTATATATACAAACCTTAAAAAAGATGTAAGTTCATGACGCAGCGATATCACGTATACATCATGCTATAAAAATCAATAATTAGAATTTAATTTTTGATAAGGAAAATTTTGATGCATCATTTTATACAATAGCACGTCATTTAGAAGCGCGGTGCATAGTGTGACATTACTTTTGGATCAACCCTTTTATATATCATTATTATGGAAATAGAACATTAATATTAACTCTCTTATTGATGCTATTTTTTTTAAAAAGATATAATTGTAATTTTGTATGTTTTAAACAAACAGCTACATGTTTGTTTAACCTTATGACTCGTCTAGAGTATGCAGGTGAAACATACAGTTCAATCTAATTAATGTAGTATTTTTTTTTAATAAAAAATTAATCTTAGAGTATTATTAACAGACGCTTTAAGAATAGTTTTCTTGAATACTTTTTGAATTTTAGTTGTTCGTGTTATTCTTCCTCCATTATTTTAAAAAATCAATATTGCATGTATTATACATGGTTGCTTAAAAATCGAATAACAAAACATATTCATTTTGATTATCTGATACTTTTTTATTTTTCCCATGAATGTTTTATTACCGAGTTAATTTGACAGACAACTCCTAGAATAAAATTTCCAGCACGGATATGAGAAGAATAATACAGTAATCATGCTTAGCCATTTTTCTACGTCGTTGTAAGAATCATTTCACAGTTTGAACCATCTATAAAGTTATTTGTCACAAAATGTTTACGCGTTGCTTTAACTAAAATTAAAGAAGGCAATCAAACAACTGCCATGAAAGATAGATGATATTGAAACAAAGGTACGGTATTAGATAAAAGCTAGTGTCGAGATTATCATTTAACTACAAGCCACAGCCTATTTACTGATTACGAGGACGATAGCAAGTTTATTGTCCCCCAAGACAGCAACTATTTCCCCGGATGCTACTATTAAAGATAAAATAGCATGTTTATTAATTGCAAGTTTACGTGGAAAACATACACAAAGGTATGATAGCATCATCTTACTACTAGCCTCAATCTATTTCCTGCAATCACAAATAATCACCCGAAAGATCAGTGCAATCATGTTGCAAAGAGATTATTGTAAAGGTCGCAGATTGAGTCTTGTTAAAAATTACATGCTTTAGAGAAGTTTTTTTCTCAATTTAAGTTATTATATTTCTTTATTATCAATTCATTATTAATTCTTATCTTGTTTAAAACTATATGTACTGGATAAGGTTTTTTTTTCTTTCCTTTTTTTTTTTATCAAATTGTCATTATCAATTTATTACTATTATTCTATCAAGAAAAAAACCTGATCATTTGATATGGGAATGCCACATTATTCAAAGATTTTTAGAACAACTTCATATTATGTGTGTGTCAAAAGATATTGAATTACCTTTAAGTGATGCAACTTTTATTTTTGGACAAAGTAATATGAATTAATTCTCAGAACTATTTAAAATTATGCTAATAGTAATTAATTTATAAGGCTTGTTGTCAAAACACTTGTCAATTTATTAAAGTTTTTCTAGATATTTTCAGTTCTAACTTTAAAATCCTGAAATACAATCCTAATGACAGTACAAAATAAAATAGCTTTAATATTGTCAGGCAGAAATTGTTCCTTGTACTTTGATTTAATGACTTTTTTTTCATTACTTCCTTTTTACTATATACCCGGTACTTTTTTATTGTAGATATGTAATGTTAAAATCTACCCTCCCCATATTTTTTTCCTTTCCTTGTTCTTTTTTTCTCTCTAATATTACGGAGCAACAATGACTTTATTCTTAACAGAAGTTGTGCATAAAAGAAATTCTTAAGTTTTCTATATCTTAGCATCGTATGTGTATAACTGTGTGCATATATGCGTATTTCTCTGTTGATGTTTTCCCTAGATTGCTGATATTTTTCTCTTTCTTATTAAGTTGTAAGCAAAGTTTGTTCTTTTTTTAATTGCAGTCAAATTGTATGCCTTATTGCTTGCTACTTATGTACTTCCTTATTCAATAAAAAAAATGAAGATGAAAAATTTAAAATGAAAAAAAACATACTATTCTTCGTTATGAATATTTACGTACTGTCTGCAATAGCATTAATATTTGTTTTCATTTGGTTTTATTTTGTCCAGTGTAGAAAATAGTTAACAAGGGTCTCAACGAAGCGCAGTGATTTCCGATCGATCTTTGACAACACAATTTTTTTCTCTAAATCAAAGTTTTAATAATCTATTTTGCTCTTAAATTGAAGGGCATTGTAACAGTTAAGCAACGTATATCAACCACAAAATCATCGTCAAAGGTATTAACCGTAAATTGCTATGCAAAACTGAACCAAGAAAATTCCAAATAGAGATATAGTTACACCTGTACTTCTTAAACGTCTACGGGGATCTCTCTTCAAACGAGTTATAATATAAAGTTTTGATAATATATGTATCAAGATACATTGTATCTCAAATGGTCCTTAATTAATTAGTTCAGGAATTGAAACAAAAATATTTATAACCCATTTTACGTCTGAAACATCCACATATTTTTCCAATCGATGATTTGATTATTGGTTATAACGAAAAATAGTTATAAACTTTAAAAATATCCGGGATTTTTGTGTGTTCAATATGCAGTATTTGGTCATAAATGTAATTTGTTAACTGTGCTCTTTAAATGCGCCATTTGTTGTAAAATTAATGTTCATTCTTGGATTTGAAATGTGTAGGTAACCATTGAATCTTGCAGATTCCTTATTTGACGTGAGTACTTAATTCCGCGATTGAACCGTTTCGCCTCAAATCGCGAGAATATCAAAATCGCCAATGGAGAAATTTTATCATAGTTACATTTTGTTCACACACCTTATTGGGTTGTGAATTTCAACTCTTACCCTCCCAAACAGGCACTATTTATATAATATACCTTGCATTGTATATTACTGTATTAAGTTTAACACTCAAAGGACAAATCTTGCGTATGACCAAAACTTACCATGCAATGTACCGTGGGTCCTCAAAACGTTTAAGAAATTATAATGCATTTCATAAAAATATTGCTTTTCACTCCTATTCATGTTTCTTCTCCCTTCAATACATCACCATCCATTACCCCGATGAAAATGAACAATTAATTAATGAAATTAATATCGATCAAGTAATTGTTTCAGATGCCAGAGATGTAAAAGAGCAAAATGAACAATTACTGGAGAATGAAATTTCAAGTTTCAGCTTAGTTCTATTTGTTGATTATTTTCAAAACAAAACTTCTCATTTCTAAGATTTTCTTATAAATAACCTGTCGTGTTCTTCTTTTCCCAGAAAAGTATCGATTACATTTGCTTTTAATTTTGATAATAACAAATTCATTCCGAATCTCCTATTTTGAATCTCGAATCTCGAATGATCCTTCTGGGCTTTCTTAGCTTTGTAATTTCGTCGATAGAATAATCCCCAAGCATCATGCGTTTGACCTACAGGGACAAGCAAGACAATAGTGTAGCTGGTTTACATCCATACCAAACTCTGACAATTCCATTGAAGCACCGGACTCGTCTAGAGATCTATACAAAGGTAACCGTAGACAGAAGATCGGACCTTGGAGAGCTGTTAATATCATTCATAATAAATCGCTCGACCCTCTAATGATTCTGATAACTTGCACTTATATCTTATGAACCCACAGTGCTTTAAAGTTAATTTCTAACTTAATTCATTCAGGGGGCACGGGGCCATACGAAGTATTTATGAAGTCACATCGATCGGGATCGTCACTGACGCGAGCCAAGAGCTATTTTTAACAGTATTTTGTTCAAAACGAACGAGCTTCTTAGGTTTCTGCAAATTATAAATTTTTATTTTAATTCACTACATCGCACAAAAAAAAACCACAACGAATTCCACCATGTATGAAAGGTTAAAAATAAACACTTAATTCTAAATACAGAGTACATGTAATGCGTGTATATGAGAACAGTTTAAAAAATGGTTAGGGACTGCTTACTAGTGTATTCATACGAGGACAAATCACATATTGAGATAAACTGCGTATATGTCATTAAAATTTAGCTTTAAGAATGAACACAACTGGATTCCCCAGAAGTAAAGAAGAAAAAAAATAATACTTATATGATGTACATATTATTATATGAATAGAAAAAAACACAGTTTGGTTCTCAATTTTAAATGACCTGCCTGTCTATAAAATAGAATAAATTCTCTTTTAAAAATATACTTAATTTGCAAAGGTTTATGAACTGGGTTGGTATGCGATCGAATCTTAAAAGAAGTTAGCCTCGTGACCAAAGAAGATCATATGCCAATGAACTTTCCCCATATGTATTTGCAAAGTCGGAAGGGGGAGGTATATGGGATAAGGGTGAAACTTCAATTGATTGATGATGTCCCCATTAACGTAGTCACATTGATGACCGACAAGGATCAATAAGAAAAGATATAAAAATGTGTAGAGTTAAGTATTTTGAATAAGATACATTACTAAATAGACATTGGTACAGTGATAATTAAACGAAAATACACGTAAGTTATCGAATACAACCGTTTATTTAAAATTCGTCTTTCGATAGTCATTTAATCTATTTCATATCGTAATATATACTTGTGTAAAGATACAAATCATTACACATTATTTTAATTAATCAATCGATGCAATTACTCGAAATCGAGTAGGATACGTTTTATATCTTTACAGTTTTAGCATTGATCTCAAGACGCCATATTTTATTTTACTTGAGCGATCTGATATCTTTAATCTTAGAGAAATGAGGTACTCCAAATTAACCCTGGGTTTAAGGAAGCGGTTACGATGTTTCTGATATATAGCTATCTAATGCCTCATAAAATGCGTTTCCTTGATGAGATTTAACATTAGTTAATTCCTTGGAATTAATCACGATGAATACGCAAAGAAATATGTGAATCAAGGTTGCATAATTATTCTGGTTTGGTTGGCGTAAAATAGCACAAGGCCAGGGTCTCATTTACGGAAAGTACGGAGAGAGAGAGAGAGAGAGAGAGAGAGACTAATGTATAATATTATCTATCAACCTAACCGCTTATGTTAAGAATTATAAGATATAAGATATATTAGTTATAAGATATAAAAATATGCTAAGATTTAGAAGATCGATTTTCACACCTTGTACTTAAAATAAAATAAAATTCAAACGACCCATTGTTAACTTAAAAGATACAAAGTAAGAAATGTATGTCTCTTTGTGCAAGAAAATATCACCATTCAAATACCGGTAAATATAGGATACCGGTAAAAACAGGTGGCAAGAATTGTAAGTGGTCGGCGGGTATTGCAGCCATCAGGCAAAATAAAGGCGAAACATGCAGATATAGTTGGTACAGTAACAGAAGGGGGCCAAGAACTATGAAGCAGCCACAGAGAAAATTGGATGAAGAATAACAACACTGAGAAACATGGGGTTGTCCACGCAGAAATACGTCAAACGGAAGAACTAAGAAAGGCAAGAGCAACCGATATGGGAAGCCAATGTACATGGACAAAATAAAAAACCAACAGAGAGGAAGCTGAAATGGGAAGCTGAAAGATCTAGCAAATGACATATACATGTATACATGAAGTGTTCAAAGCGTCGATTATAGAGATTCTTCAAAGTTTTATGGAGGAGAGGAACCATCCCGGATGGTTGGAATATAACAGAGGGAGTTTGATTCAAGCCTGAAAAATCAAAGAAACATCAAACAATTGGATTGGAAAGTCACAGAGAGGATCGAGAGCATAGAAAATACCGAGTTGCTGGAATTTAGGGAGTAAATGTACTAACACGGCTTACTACCTCGACTTCTATGATAGTTTTACTATCTCTCTATGAGTTCTCCAAAACGGCAGTTAAGGCATTGGAAAAGACAGTAAACAAATTAAACTCCGAAGGTGGATATTGTGGTTTCATCAATATTCGTTGAAACTAATTTTCGTGGATTTCGTTGTTAAGTTTATCCATGAAATTTAATTGTTCATTGAAGTGCAATTTCTACTAATAATTTGAATTGTTAATGTCATTGGTCACGGATTAACGTATCCTTGAAACTGCGATTTTCACTTTATCCACGAAAACTGATACCCTTGAATATCAATGAAATCACAGTAGGTGTTTCAACAACATTTACAAGTTTGGGGTTGTACAGTGTCTAGTCCAAAGTCAAGTTGTTAATATCATCCTTAGTATAGGAATTCAAAGTTGCAAAACTAGGCTGGTTCTCTCGTTAAGAGACTAGAGAGACGAAAAGGTGTGGAAAGCACAAAACAAAAATAAAGACGGTCGGCTTTTTTAAGTCATCAGCCAAAAAGTAGACAGAACATGCAGATTTAGTTGGTACAGTAACAGAGGGGAACCAAGAACTAGGAAGCTGCCACATAGAAAGTTGGATGAAGAATAACAACACGGAGAAACTTGGGATAGTCCAGGCAGAAATACGCCAAATGAAAGAACTAAAAAAGGCAAGAGCAACCGATATGGGAAGCCAATGTACATGGACAAAATAAAAAACCAACAGAGAGGAAGCTGAAATGGGGAAAGATATCTTGCTGGTGGAAACACATGGTATTCAGTTCCTATTAAAACATGGGTATGAACTGATATCGTCACCACCTTTTACAAGTTTGGCCTTACAGAAGGTATGAGATTTAAGCTTTGTGGAACAAGAGGCACTCTAGAACATGTCTTATCATCTTGCAATGTCTCTTTAACACAGGGCATACACAGACGGAGGCATGAACAAGTATTTTGAGAGCTTGCAGATGTACCAAAGAAGGAACCAAAGAAGAAGAGACGCTGAAGAAAGATATGAAATTCATCAACTTTGTGAGAGAAGGCGGTCAGTCAAGGACATCAGTTAAGAAATACCTGGAAAAAGAAATCCATCCTAGATTCAGCAACTTTTTGGGAGATGCAGGCAGACTTTGGGTTACAACTACTGTTTTTCCAGACATCATCTCCGCGTCTGACATTACATTTTGGTCCCAATAATGCAAGATGGTCATCCTGGTAGGGCTTATTGTCTCATTGGAAGAGAGATGCGAGAAGGCCTACCAGAGAAAGAAAGCGAAGTACCAAATCTGGCAGACGAAGCAAATGATACAACGCATGAGTATTACCAGTGGAAATTGACTGTAAAGGATTCCCGGTCCAGTCTACTTTGAGAGCAATGCATGGCAGCACAGGGAATCAAAAGAAAGGATGAATGAGTAGGAATACAGGGACTGTAGACAACAGTTGAGAACTGATCATCATGCTGGTTGTGGCGGAGAAGAGCAGTGCAGAGCTGGAAGTCATTTACAAAAAGGAAATGATTAAGCTAAGTACCTTTGCTGACTGGGGACGTTCCAGGATAGGAGTCGAAACGACCGACCGACGACGAGTGAACCTGGCTGACGACGTCTGTGGATTTAGCAGTCCACTTTACTCTTTTGATTTTAATTTATGCTCACAGATTAATTACCTAAAGCTGTGTCACAATCAAACTTAACTCATGTCGTCAAAAATACCGATTGATTAAGCGTTGTGTAATAGAATGTTTAAAAAACCCACACGTACAATGTTTAAGTCATTAGGTCAGTGAAGAAAAAAAACGTATTATATCGTTCATCGTTCAGTTCAATTTACACGATCGTGATCTTAGAGACATGTGTGAATAATCTTGCAAGATCTGCACTTTACGTTTCGTACTTCTAGGTTTATTTATATTTCATCTGCACTGTGGCTTCAAAAGTTTTTAACACCGATGAAAGATAATGTATGTTTTTAAATTGTTCAACGATGTCGCAGATGTTGAGCACTCGTGGGTTCAATCTACGCCCTGGAGCCTTCAAACAGTCTGATCTCTCTGGTGAGATGCTCGCAAGTTAAGTTACCAAATAAAAATCAGGATTTCTCTATCGTTCATCTTCTTACTCTAAAAAATGCTTCTTTTGTAGTTCTCACAAATTCTAAAGAGTTATTGTTCTATCAAAAGGTGGGATTGGTAAGATAAATGTGGTCTAGCACTATTTCGTTCAAGTGTTTTGAAGAATGCACGCATGCAGCCATATTTCTGAACGTTCAGTTGCAGCAACTGCATTCCTGACACTGTTTTAATCTACTCGACGCGGTGGTTTTTTACGTCATAAACATACTGTGTTCATGATTTATTCGAGTATTGAACATTAAAAAAAATGAAGAAATTCTGATAAGATATTAATGAGGAATAATACAGTTTTTACATCATTATATGTAAAAACGTTGGCTGAATAAATATGTCATTTTTATGGCATTCGTCATTTTTACCTGTGATAAAGAATAATAAAACAGGTAAACTTGGTAATATCACGATTGTACCATATATTTTTTTGCAAACTTTAATGAGAATATATTCGTATCTACGGAATCATGTTTCGTGGAACTATTTGATACCGATATTAATTCGCACTAGAGCTTGGCCACTGTTTTTCACGAAAGATAAAACAACTACCGGTAGACCTTCTTAATTATGTAAATAATTTCTACAAGACTTATAAACGCAGGAGTTGGGTGGTGACCCGGGAAAGATGGGAGGGGTCCAAGTTCAAAACTAACTGATTTTTATAACATTTTGAAAAGTGCAAAATCTTAACCCTTGCAACAGTGCAAATTGTATGACACTGTACTCAAAGATACCCAAGGCGGGCACACATCTGATTACGGAAGATTTGTACACGTAGTCAAGAATTAGACAGGTACACCGTGACAGTACGACTTCAATCACAAAATCTTGTCTTTTAATTAAGACGAGAAGTGCGCGGTGTTTAGTGAGATTTAGAGACCGACGTGGAGGTTCATTGAAGAAGAATCATCCCACTTCGTTATGCACTCGCGGGAGATCTTGTAAGAGGCTTATAATGAATTCAAATTACGTCACAAAATATTTTTTTTTAAACAAACATCTTAATTATTCTTAATTATCTAGTATCTTGTTTACAATATGTCGGTGAGAGAAAAATGATGCTGGCTTAATTCGATTTCGATAAAAGTCAAATAAAAACAGCAGCTCGTGTGCGATTTGGGTGAGTCGCTTTCAGAATTGCAAGGTCATATCCGGTAACGAGCTAGGGGATTCCTAGGGCTTCAGTTTCCAAAGCATATAAGACAACCTTCCTCTCAGCGCCAGTCATAGATTATACAACAGTTATCACCCTCAGCATCTCATCACAACCTGTCCCTCTTATTCCTCACTGTCGGAACTTTGTAAAGGGGGTGAAAATCGTTTTCTATCATCAAAATGTAATCGCTGTAAAAATCGTAGGTTTTTGCAGCTATTTTGCAAAAACTCAAGGAGGCTGGATGATCAACAAATTACCCATCAGATTTAACTAATTTTTTTAAATGACTTGTTTAGCTGTATAATCTTATATTTAGAAATTAAAGATGGTTACAACTGTCCAGTACTCGTAACGAAATGAAGTAACTTCAAAATGATAAAATTTTCTTTACTTATTTCAAAATTATTTGCTTTGATTTCATGAATTGCTATAACTCTGTCCCGAGTTTTTGCTTCCATCACTTTTTGCTTGATATTTCGATAATCATAATTACCTTTGTGCTCAAACTACGTTCTTCCACTAATATGAAAAATGTCCAGATTATCTGTTTTGGAACGCCCCCTCTACCGGTTCAGGTTTCAATACACATCCAAAATTTAAATAGAAAGTCTACGAGGATTTTGCATTTCATCAGCCATTAAAAAGCCCGGATGATAACGTTGGAAAATTGCGCGAGGTATCCCGAATACTTCCAAATGGAGAAAAGGTGTAAATAATTCCCATTATAAATCTCCCTAAGAAATTTGTTTTCGTTCCTGTGAACTTTTAGGAGTGAAAAATGATCATTGTTCAATGAAGATATCTTGAATATATTCCCTTTTATCGATTTCAACTGTATTTTTCCCCAGGTATGTGTATTTTCATTAAAAGTCATCAAAAAGTGATGGAGGCAATAACTTGGGACAGACTATAATTCTCCGATTACCAAATGTGGAATAAGTTATTGCAATTTTATATTCGCTAGTTTCACTAAATATTTCATTGAATTGCTATCGATACATATTAAAGTATCCCACTCCTCAATCAAGAATTTCTTGAGAAGTATATCATTGAAATCCGTAGACAAAACATACAAAAATAACAAGAGGTCAGTGTTCATCCCTGAGAGTTATGGCCAATTTAATACGACCTTTTTGCACGTGTACCTAAATTGCAATTTATCCTGATTAGGATTTGTTGCCAGTATTTTTGATTAAGCAAACTTATTTCTTCAAATATTGTTTTTAATTATGCACAATAGTCACTCTAAATAGAGGAATTACAAAAAAAAATTGTACGAAGCCGCATATATTTTTATGTTACCTTTTTGCACTTAAAATAGACAATTTCCATAATAGTTACAATTTGATTTGAAATAAAAACTTTTTGAATATCAAGAATTTTATAAGATTAATCCACTTTGCCTAGATATATATTCAGTATCATTTTGACATATTAAAACATGATGGTCAGTGATGCAAATTTTAGATATATGGCTTCAAAGCCTAAGGTAGAATTCTTGCAAAATTTTGCTTTAAAAAAATTCCGACATTTCCTATATATTTGCATGATTTCATGATAAATGTCTATCACTCTATCAAGATTTTACTTTGTACATTTCACACAGAATCTATAGAATACATGTATGTTACAAACCTATCAAATGTTAAAAATGTCAATAATGAATAAAGTAAAATAAAAAGAAAAGTATATCGAAAATTCATAAAATTGCTTGTTTCTGTCATTTTCGTCTAAAAAACTTCCCTCAGAAAAAATAGTTCCCCCAAAAACTTGTTTGTTTCTTGAATTCAAATGGATTTTCTTTATGATTGTTCTGTAATTATGAAATAATAATCTTTCTGTGGTGATTAAATAAATAAAATTACATTCATTTAAAATATAGTGATCATTAAAGGCTCGAAACAAAAAGATTTTTTTTTAATTATAAAAGTACATGTATATAATTGAAACAAACAAAATAAATAAATAAATATATTTTGTCTGTGACCTATATTAAAAAACAAAGATTGCGTTGCGATAGATCATCGAAGCATCATGCACTTATAGAAGGGCCGCTTAAGTCTAAACTTTAATAATTTAGATGGTGATCCATTAGACTCAATATGTCATTACGAACAAACAAATTGCTAATTGTGCAACAACGTGCATTATTGCTCGTTAAAGAGCACATAATATGCTTAGCAATCGTTTGAGAATCAAAATTTCAAATAAATTCCATCTTACTAGGTTAAAGTGTTTTTGACCCTGCTCCATTTGACGCGCATACTGTCAAGTGTAACAGAAATTTGTACGACTAAAGTGTTAGTGAGCAAGCATTCTGTGTGAGCTCTAGATATACTCTTTTGATGGCATATTTCAGACCCGACATGAAAGGGACTTTTTCAACATGAAAAGTGGCAACGTCGATAAAACATAATCATGCTGAAGCGCAAGTTAAAGAAAAAAAACAAAATCCGACAAATGAACGAATTATTTTTTTTAAGAAAAATATTGTTGGGTAGAAAATGCCTCTAAACTTTGACATAGATAGTATTTTTGTATCAACCAAATAAAAGAACATGAGCGAATACGACGCGGGAAATGTCAATGAGGCTACGCTCGCAAAACAGAATTTCAATGACGTCATTGAAAAAAACTATTTCTTGGAGATTTTGATCTGTGTGATTTCTTGAAGGTTCTGACACGCATGCAATGGATTTATTTGAACATTTTCAAGCATAACTCGCCAATTATAATGATCCAAGACAAATCTATTTTTCTAAATATATTTCATCGAGATCAGAATTTAGAAATGCTACAAATAAGGGTTTTACACGCCTTGGTCACCAATGTATTTCATTGACACCGCTGAAAATTGCATGCCTAAAAACATTAACTATAGTCTGTCCCAAGATATTTTTGCCGCATATTTTCTTAAATTATTCAATATTTATAAATACCTCTTGGTTCAGACGATGTTCACTCAATAGTATGAAAAAATCCCAAGATTTCCCCTTTGAAACGCCCCCTCTAGCTTGTACACGGCTAAAAATAAAAAGCCTACGAGGTTTTTCCATTGCCAAAGAGATGAAGACGCCCGGCTGATAACGTTGAAAAATTGCGCGAGGGGTCCCGAGTATTTCCGAATGGAGAAAAGATGTCAACATTCCCCATTATAAATCTCCGTAGGAAATCTGTTTTTGTTCCTGTGAATTTTTACGAGGGAAAAATGATAATGTGTGAATGAAGTTATCTTGGGAATTTTCCCTTTCATCGATTTTAATTGCACTTCAGTCACAGGTATGTGTATTTTTATTAAAAATCGTTCAAATATGCAGCATAAATATCTTGGGACAGACTATACATAAAGTATCATATGTGAAATAGAATTCATACCATTATCACCTACCTCTTTTATCCACTGCGTCGTCTATCGAGATCGTTGTCGTTCAAAGCATTGTGACGTGACGTCATTAAATTACCTACGTCACAATCACCTAATTGTGACGTCAAAGATTTATACCCAATCTCGAAAATGAAGATTCTCCAAAATAAAGGGAAAACCCAAAGGTAAGAATACATATGTACAATCATATCAGAAAAAATGTTGCATTTATTTATAAAATGGTATATGAAATAATGAATCCTTCTCTCAAGACTTATGTTTTTAAAAAAATCTTCATTAACTTGCAGACCAAGTTCGGAAATTGGCGGTACATCAAAAGAGGTTCGAGATTTACGGAAAAGGCTCTCCAGACTTCCCTGCAGAAATCGTAATGTTTGCGTCGACTCCGACAATCCACATACTCTAGGCACAGAGCTCAAAATTCGACTTGCCATGCATTCTCCAGTCTTGCGTGAGATATCGAAAAACAGGAACGTTGTGCAAGTTCAGTCCACTCGGCCAAAATATCGTCATGTGCCCATCTACGATATTGACTCTGAGCAAGACCCCGAACTCCTGTGTGATATCAAAGTAAGGATGCTTTGCGCAAGATCCCGAACTCCTCTTTGATATATATTAAGTGAAATGTTTTAAAAAAGCAGGTGTCTAGCATATTATGTCATTGTTTAATTAAATAAAATAATGCATTTATTATGAGTATTACTTTTATTTTCATTGTTTTTTTTATTCACAAATCAAATATATATATTACCTATATAATTTTTTATATCACAAAATTTACAGAGACAAGACAATTAGCTGGTAATACTTATTTTTCCTCTGCATCAAAAGTGACAATCATTGCCTTTTAATATATCACTGTTGTCTACTTAGATATATTTACAATCCGACTATAAACAAGTTTTCTATCACAAAGCTACTCTGAGTACTTGCTGTCATGGGAATCCCCTGCTTTCTAAAGTGGGCGTGTCAAAGTGTCAATTAATATGTAACTGTATATATATAAGTGTTAAAGTCGTAACTAATGAAGCCAAGACAAATACTACAGCACTCCATTTTCACATTCATTTTTTTTTTTAAATCTGCATACAATAAATGCCTAATTTTGCCTTTTAAAAGGCATTGTAAATAGAAATGAAGTGTCACAAGAAATCAGCATTATACACTACAGGATATAGACAGAATAATACCGTGTGTCCAATATATCTATGCTCTACAGTGACACATATATCACGGCCTAAATACGACTAGATTTTGCAACCAATCATAAAAAACAACAAACCTGACAAGATATTCACTATTATCAGCACTTCATACCAAATTCACATTACCGGTATATACTAAAAAAAATTTTTGGGTCCTTTCAAAGGGGAAACTTATATAACATTTTTGTAAGATATCATAACATGAAGAAATACCCTGACACAAAGAATAAATAGGGGGAAACGAGCACTATGTATCCAGCTTACAGTTCTAAGTCTTTGCAATATTGCCACTTGATACAAGCATGATTTGATCAATGATGTAGAATTGGAATGCACAAAGTCACTGCTGGAGGGGGGTGGGGCGGGGATGAGGGGTCCTATAGCTGGGTACTGTGTTCTGCGCCTTTACTGGGTCCAGCCCTGGTGTTCATCTTGTGAGCATCACGAGGATAGTATTTCTCTAGTGTAGACTGGGGAATTCTCTTTAACATCTGCTTGGGGAAAATTCGGAGCAACTGCCAACCAATGTCTAGAGATTCAAAGATTGTTCTATTTTCGTAGTGACCTAAAAAATAAAATAAAGAATTAAATAAATGTAAACATATGATGAAAAAAAAAGGATGCTCTACTACATTTCATATCACGGGCTTCGATAAATGCATACCACGGTTATAGTTTCCTTAAAATCAAAACAAATAATACTTGTTCATTTCAATTAGAAAAGATAATGCATATCAACATTGAGTATCAGTATTATGAAGTAGACTAGCGAGTTACATTTACAAACACAGTTATATATGAAGTAGATGCAGAGTTTACAATTAAAATCTAAATCTTCAACTATTAAGATTCTGACAATTGAAGTGTTTTGTACCTTGGGAGATGAAATTCTTCTCAAACTTGGTCAAGAATTCTAGATACAAGAGGTCATCAGGGGTCAGGGCCTCTTCTCCTACCACAGCCTTCATGGCTTGTACATCTTTACCAATGGCGTAACAGGCATACTGAAGAAGACATGTAAATCTCCATTAACTGATAACACTCAAATACATATACAGTTGAACTTTGATTTCTCGAATACAATAGATATGTCAAAGGGATTTGTAAGTCCCAACAACTTATTTTTGTAGTATTTTACCCTTGATATCTCGAATACTCGAAAAAATTTTAAACAGTCCCATCTAGTTTGATATAATGACGTTTGACTGTAGTGAAACATGTATTTTGAACAACAAATCTCTGTATAAACTGCTTTGAATAATTTCTGTAGAAATCATTTGAAAATCCTTTTTACCGGTAAATGGAAATTTTCTATCGTACCTTTATTACCAACCAATACAAAATACAAGTAATTTTAAAGACAAGATATTTTAGTTTCTGTTTGATACATGCTGGTTTTTGGGATAAAAACTTCCCACTTGAACTACAAGTAGCTTTATTGTGCGAGCCGAAAAACTGCCTCATTTGCAAGACATAGTGCTTAGTTTTGAACAAACTGTCTAGTTTATTCTCATAAAAATTCTGGGTAACTGCATTATAAATCCCTATAATACATTTTCAAACATTGAAAAGTTCATCAAATCAGGTAAACAGAATGTTGCTAATTAAAATTTCTCTGTATGTTAACACAATAATGAGAAAATTTAAAGGGATCACTGTATTTTACTGTGACTCACCAGTTGGTTAGAGACATCGGAGTGGTCTTCTCTTGTCATGCCTTCCCCAATAGCAGACTTCATCAATCGAGACAGTGAGGGTAAGACGTTGATTGGTGGGTAGATCTAAGGTGGGAATAATTCATTTCATTGAATAATGTAGCAGAGGATTCCATATTAAAGCTAAAATCACCTCAAACTGGTCAACAATGTTGACTCAACATCCAGAGCAGATATCCAGGGTAAATATCATGGTTTGGATAGAACATACTCACTTTCTAACATATCAACAATATTGTTACAAATTCTAAAGATAAAATGATCAAATTTGGCCACACTCGATCATTCTAAAAGTGTGCTGTTAAGTCAAAACTTTGAAAATTAAAGATGTTACATAGCTTAAATAAATATTTGTGTTTTTCTTTAAGCTATATAATTTCTTTTTGACAAAACATACTGTCATGTACAATAAGAATAACTGTGTCATTTAATACCATATTCATGTATTGGTAGTTACAAAATACGGTTTAAAAACTTTCAAAATATGTATTCTGGAATATATTTGACTGTAACAAATAGCAAATAAAGCTTTAAACAGCAACCAAAATTAAGATAACCTTTAATAACACTATCTTGTCTTAGTTGTACGTAAATTATACTTAAATTTTTTGCTACATCATTATTTATAATAAATAATAAATAAAATCCTCAAACTGAATTTTTATTAATTTTTAGCAATGACTGCTAAACAATGCCAAATATGAAAGTCTACTGCAATAGAGAAAACAAGGAGAGTCACTGGAGAGACGCCTGTATCCACCTGTCCTTACCTGTCTGTTGTGAAGCTGTCTGTCCACATAGATCTGTCCCTCTGTGATGTAACCAGTTAAATCAGGGATAGGGTGGGTGATATCTACAACATACAGTACCTCTATCAGCTATAAGTACCTCAATCAGCTATAATTCACAAAAGACCACATTGTATGGGCCAGGAATAGTAAACCCTGTCATAAGATTTTTTGTTTCTACTTGTTTTATTATAATAATCAGTTCTTAAACCTCCAGGAAATTAAACTAATGACCCTCAAAACAAATTTCAATAACATTTCTAGAATATAACTTTGATTGGGTTGTCTACATTTCTAAATTTGAGAAGATAATGAAATCTAAAAAATTGTTAACAGTACAAATAGCTAATGGAAATCTTGGTATATATATAAATAATTACCATCATTAAGGTTACTTGGTATGTATGACAAATGGAGATTTAGCTGTATTCTAATACTTACCGTCGTTTGGCATAGTTAAGATGGGAATCTGGGTAATGGAGCCATTCCGGCCCTCTACACGACCAGCTCTCTCGTATATTGTGGCTAAATCTGTGTACATGTAACCAGGGAAACCACGACGACCGGGGACTTCCTCTCTGGCTGCTGATACCTACATATAAACAGAACAACTTAGCAACCAAGCTGGCCAATTTTATCTATAATCTGAGATACCGTACTGTAGATTCATTATTTTATACAATTACTTAATTTTGAGGTTCAATTAATTAGTATTAAATTTTAAGAACATAAAACCCAATCTTTTGTTTTGATTTCCTACATTTCACAACTGTTAGAAAAATAAAAGTGAGACTTGGAAATTCAAACAATTTTGCAACGAAAAAAAGAATGACATTTAATATTTTGATGTTAACCCTATTATGAAGCCCTTACTAACCTCTCTCAAGGCGTCGGCGTAGGAGCTCATGTCTGTGAGGATGACCAGCACGTGCTTCTCACACTGATAAGCCAAGAACTCGGCCGTGGTTAAAGCTATTCTAGGAGTGATGATGCGCTCAATTCTAAAACACAAAGTGATACAGTGAGTTCAGAACTCTTGAGAACTGTTGACATTGAGTGTCTGATTGCTGACATCCAGCAATGAGTTACATTCCAAAACAACCTTGCTTACTGCAGGGTACTTACGTTGGGTCGTTAGCCAAGTTCAAGAATAAACACACATTCTCCATAGAACCGTTCTCTTCAAAGTCTTGTTTGAAGAATCTAGCTGCCTCCATGTTCACCTGTAATATACAGAGTACAGTGTATACCGCTTGTAGCGATTATCTTTCCTGACTTCATACAACCATACTTGGATCTATCAAACTGGAGTAAAAGCTTAAGTCTCCTCTTTATTTTCAATTACCTACAGACCTTTATGCATATGAATTTGCAAAGCAGTTCATTTTCCTTACAAACATTTTTTTTCATAACTGGTGTTGCAAAAAACTTACACCCATGGCAGCAAACACAATGGCAAAGTTATCTTCATGGTCGTCCAGCACGCTCTTCCCTGGAAGTTTGACCAGACCTCCCTGTCTACAAATCTGGGCGGCAATCTGAGGGGAGAGATCACATAAATAGGTCAGTGCTATCAAAATTTAAGTATAAAGACAGAAAAATTGTAATAGATGTATTGTATACAGGAAAATATTAGCCCCCATTTTATTTTCGCCCCTTTCCTTCTCTTTATCAATGAGGGAATTTAAGACTGGGGAAATTTCAATGTCTCAAATTATCTCTCTTTTAACACAAGTTTGGGTGGACGATGGGGAAAACTGTTTACAAGTGATGAAAATAACACAGGGCGAAAATAAGCCTGTATACAGTACTTTGAAAAGTACAATGTAAAGTAACAAAAGGAATATTTATGCCATAGAAAATTAATCTTTATTTTCTCGCAGGCTAAAGATTCTAAGGTAAATATTGACAAGTATGGTAATTGATCTCAATTTGAATGCATGATCTGCAAAATGGGGAATAACTCAATTTTCATATTTTCACTAAAATTGAAAAGCTCTTCCACAAAGATTTTATAAATGCAGCAGCATTTGACCTGATGTGACGGTGCCTAAAAAACAAAACATTATTTTTTATGGCCTAAAATGACAGATTTTTCTTGGTAGACACAAGTTTTCCTTAATTACATATGTCATACTTCATTGTGAGGGAGACCAGCAGCAGAGAAGATGGGGATCTTCTGTCCTCTGGCGATACTGTTCATGGTGTCAATGGCGGAGATGCCAGTCTGGATCATTTCCTCAGGGTAGATCCTAGACCAGGGGTTAATGGGCTGACCTATAGCAGATAAAAAACACTTTCCATAGACCAAAGAAGTCATTTACATGATCTTACACAAACACACCTACCAGTTAATATTCAAACATTTATCTCTACATAAAAAATCCTTGTACATTGTACAACATTTTAGTTGCTGGTAGTTTAATTAATTTTCTTTTTTTTCCCTTTCATAATAATGTTCATTTATTAGTTATTGAGGTTTAATTGTATAAAACAAAATTTCTGATACAAGCAGGCCAATCTTAGGATATGTATGTATATGTCAAAAATCTGTTTCTAGGCAGTCCACAGCAATAAGAAGAAGTCCTCAACTCTCTCTCTTCATAGTAAATCGTAAACATATCCATGACATCTAGTTTCAACTCAACTTGCTTTGTAATCTAGGTAGTCATTAGGTACTGATAAAATGGATGTCTCAGTAATCTTAACATGGATGTCTATTTGTCCTTTACTTGGATATTTAAGTATTGTTTTCAACTTTATATATATATCTAGGTAATCATAAACTCACAATGGATATCTAGGTTGTCCCTCATTTATACATTTAAGTACAATAATCAACTTAATGGAGATGTCTAGGTAATTATAAACTCACATTGAATCTGTAAGATTCAGCCACTCCTCAATTTTTTTGGACATCTAGTCAAAACTACATGTAATTTCAAATTGACATTTAAGTACCTGGTCCTGTTTATTTCACCAAGGATGTCAGTGTTGTCCTCAATTAATCTTGAATATCCAGGCAGTCCTCAACTCACCTTGAACATCAAGGTAGTCCTCAACCCACCTTGAATATCAAGTAGTCCTCAACGTACCTTGAACATCAAGGTAGTCCTCAATTTACATTGAATATCCAGGTAGTCCTCAACTCATTTTGGATATCTAGGTAGTTTTCAACTTATCTTGGGCATTTATGTAGTCCTTAACTTTATTTAATATATATTTCTAATTGTAAACTTACCTTGGATATCTAGGTAATCCTCGGCCAGTACTGGGGGCCCCCTGTCAATGGGTTTCCCTGATCCATTGAACACTCGACCTGAAACATATTAAAAAGCTTAAGATTTTTCTTATCCACAAATATATCCAGTCATTGCATATAAACTGTTTTAACATAATATCTTTATAGCCATGAGGAAAACAGTCAATAACTTTTGCAACAAAATTCAAAATTGTATTTTGTAAAGACTTAAGTGTACATAATACATGGCATTTAATGTTTTTTGGTGATATGTCCACTTACCTAACATGTCTTCTGACACAGGCATTCTCAGAATGTCTCCTGTGAACTCGCATAGTGTGTGTTTGGCATCAATTCCTGATGTTCCCTCAAACACCTACAAAGCCAGTCAAAGTTATGTACATCATTTTGAGTATTGGTACATGTACTTTTGTGTAACTTTGAACCTTAATTGAGACATCTTATTAGCTTTCTTGAGTTATCTCTCCTTCACTGACGAAGCATATACACTGTTCCCAATCATCTTGCATTAATTCTCATGCATATAGATAAGTAGTTTATGACTACATGAACTTTATAACTATCTTTCTAATTTACCTAACCTATCATTACAAGTTACATACAATTATGAAAATTTTAAAAAATATAAATAACAATGAAAAAAAAATCCATTCCAGACATACATGTAGTTGAATCAAATCTTTTTACTATAACTTCTTTTTTTATTTGGTGGGGTGGGTGGGGGGGGGTCATCTTGGCAAAACATAATTTACAAAGTACTCCAAAGGGTTAATACTACTGTGTAATTTCTCTATAACATATAATGATCAAACCTATAGTGACAAAATAGTGCAAGTGTTAATAATTTCCTTTTTCTTCCATATAACTATCACATCATCATTCCTTGAAAGTGTCATTGTTTTCTCCATTTTATTTTAGCATGATTGTTTTTTTTTTTCATTAAGTCTAATTCTTAATTTCAACTGTCTCTCACCACTTAACACATAGTTTATCATTTCATGCAGTTTAGCTAACATTATAGCTACAGCAATGATAATAAAGTCAACAATTGCCCCAAAGCATACAACATTTGACATTCCGTCCCTGACCAAATTTTACCTGTACTCAATCAAGAGTCTCAAGAATTAGATAAACATGCAGAACTTCACCCCCCAAAATCCTGGGTTTCTATGTACATAACCCTACTCCCTAGTCAATATACAGTGAGCTATAGATAACTGATCCTAAATCCCAGAGTAGGTGAAAGTCACCCTGGCAAAAATCACTCCCAAAATGTCCAATATCACTGCATTACAAAGGCAATATTTATTTAACATACATCACCACTACTAGATACTGTCTGCTGCCTTTTATTATCCAAATATGTTTGAAGTAGTATAAAAAAAATTGATTCATTATTGTGCACTACTGTCTTTTATAGATATATACAATACAATATGATGCTTCCGTTTTCCCTTGCTTCATATACTGTGTAAATTAACATATACACAAACAGGTTCTGGATGGTCAATTCACACAGTTTATAAAGTATGTGCAATGGCACAGATAGACTAACTAGGTCAAGCTTTGGGTAATATAGTATCTAGATATCAATGACCCAAAGTTTAATAAAACATTATCATAGTGTATCAATGTACTGAAGTATCGTCTTATTTTAGCTGGTATTGTATACAATAACTCCCACAAATTGTGATGGGATGAATTTGAGAAGATCTCTAAAGATCTATCGAATGAGCTGGATGAGAAAAATAAATAAAATTTGTTCATGAGGATGTCCATAACATTTACTGTATGATACATCTACCCTTACATACGATGAATATCTTTTTAAAGTACTGCATGAGTGATACTTAGCAAATAAAAAGTACTGTTTGTGTTGAGATATAGATCAGTTACCAACTAGGTTAATTAAGAGACAGCGGAGCCATCTACTAAATCACTTAATGTACTGAATACAGTGATATAGCATTACATTGTAAGTAGCTGGCTTCATCATGACACTGTCATGGACAATAATTGATCATTACTGCTACTGTGCACTATCATATGATTGCTGATTGAAATTAGATGAAATTACTATAATTATCTGTACAACTTAGCAAGTAAGGAACTCACTAAACTACTATTCAACCAATGGATATGAGGGAAAAAAACAATTACATGACACACACTACGTACACATCTCAACAGTATTTCATTCTGAACTAGATAGTACTTGTCTAACCACAAAATATAACTGAGGATTAAGAAGTACTTGAGCTACATCACTTACTCTGTGCACTTATGAGTACATGTACTGTACATTGTATATATATTATTACAATATTGCGATGAAACTTGATTGTCAACATGCTTATTAGAGTTAACAGTCAACAGAGAAGACAAACTTGGATTGCTTCTTTCAGGCTTGTGACATATCACGGTCTGATTAAGAATTACATATAAGCTGTGTGCTTCAGAGGCAATGAACTTATATGATGAATGTTCAGGTACACAGGGAAAAATATTAATGTACATGCCACAGTAGACCAGGTGTGTTATAGTCACTGTCCTCACTATACCTAGTGTGTGTGTCTGTGTGTACATGTGACTTGACTAATGCATGGTATATACATGTACTGCTGCAAGTTTCCACAACCATTTAATTTGCTGTTTACATCATTTTTGTACATCGAATTCACTAGTGCTTATAAGAACCTCGGAGCAGCTAGAGATCTATCTGAACCGGTCATTGCCACTGTCCTAATGTACAATTAGCAACATGTGGCTTTCTATCAAGTTGCTGGCTTCCATTGTACACCTGAGAGGTTTACAGGTGTGATACCTATGAGTAAGATGGATATACCTGTACTACAGCTTTGGATCCACTGACTTCCAACACCTGCCCCATTCTTGAACTTCCATCAGCCAAGGTCAACTGGACAATCTCGGCAAATTTTGGAAACTGAAAAATAGCAACATACATCTACTTTTAGCAGCATAAATGATTTAAGACCTTTCATCAATATTTCATCAATACATGTATCAACTACATGCACCAAATAGAATATTTCATACATTTTTTTTTTCATCATTTTTAAAATATCAATTACTCATACACGTCATGTATATATAAATGTTTGGAAAATGCATGTATATCTTTGATAAAAATAGAACTGTAACATCTGTCATCTGTAACTTTTGAGACAGCACAAGTAAGCTTTACCTTCACATCGTCCAAAATGACAAGTGGACCGTTGACACCAGACACAGTCTTGTATGCTGGAAAAGACATGAAAGCTTACATATGTACATACACTATAGGATTAAAAAAATGTCCATGTATTAACTTAAAGAAATTATCCTTCTCAAGAACTTTCAAATGGTCAAGAGTGGTAATTATATAATTTATATTTTAATAATTGAAGTTGACCAGAGGATAAACATGTTATCTTTAACAATGTGAGCTTTTTACATTTTTTAAGGTTGTTCCGTGTAAAAATATAAATGTATTCAACAACAGTTACCAAAAACACATGCTCAATAAACTATAATCCTTACAAATTGCTGCAAGTATTGTAATTAATACACATTCATTTTATTATCGATAACATCATTTTAATCAAACCAATCCTATTTGAATCCCATCTGACTGCATGTACAATCTTACTACAGAGTATAAGGAAGCACAGACACAGAAATCAATGGGACTCTGAGAGTTAGAGCCGAGAGGGAGAATCCAGTGGAGTGAGAGAGAGAGAGAGAGAGAGAGCCATCGTGGCCCGCGAAAATCTATAAGGAGATCAATGGAACAGTTTGTAGGTAGACAATAAGAGACATTTCGCGTAAAGGGAAGGGATGGGATCAATACCAATAGCAATGCAGCCATCGGAAATCTCCGTAGCCGCTTGTGGGTGCAGGATAGTAATTTTTATTTATATCCTACACACTGAAGTCCATGGATGATTTAATACAACTTCATATTTATTTGCTTTATCTGTCATCAAAATTCAAAGTATTCTTTGGATCAAATCAAAGGCAGGTTTATATCCTGGAGATTGATGTTACTATTCACGACATTTCTAAATTCTTTTTTTTTTACATTTAAAACAGCTACTCAAATATTTATTTCTTAAAGGTACACAGGAAAAATTACCACTCTAGAGAAATGATCAGGATAATGGTCACCTAATCCAATCAAACAACTATGTATTAATATCATCATAGGCATATTCATGTACACTACACAGGGAATGGGATGATTACTTCAGCTTTGTTTTGTTTACAACATTAATTGTGTGACCAAAAGGCAATTCATATCAATTGTTTCTATGGAAGGTAATCGTGTTCAAAAATCCAGACATGTAAACTTGTAAATCCGAATATGCAATCGTGTTGATGTGTGATCCTGAGCATGAATATGTGTAATTCTGATCGTGTAACCTATAAAACTCGGGCATAAACACGTGTAAGATTTGACTCAGTTCCTTCACATGATGCACATTTTGCAACTTTATTGTTTACATTAGTTAATTAAACCTTCAACTTTGCACACTTTCAATCCGTAGTTTCTGCATTTGTAACTTCAGGCTCGGCAATAGCACATCTGACATGATACAAATTGACAAATGTAAAGTCTACAAGTTTGTCGAATTTTGACATGACCTTATATGGAAACAGTGACGTCACTGATAGAAAAAGGCTAGCTGCAGGTAAAGGCATGCCGTAATCGCCGGAATAGGGACGGAATAAATAAAATAAATATATTAGGTAAGCCTATAATCATATTATCTCTGGATAACAACATTTCATAGAGTATTATTTTTCGGAAAATTAAATTATGAGATTGGTGTACATTTAATCAAGAGAATGTATAAAAGATGCGAGTAAAGAATTCGATCGGCTTCAGATATCCTCTTAGAACTGAAAAAAATACATTTAATGACTTTGTTTGAATACACGTGTATAAAGATATATACGCATTTTTATTCATAGGCGTCTGAACCGGGAGGGGGGGGGGGCTAGGGGGGGGGGGGGACTTAGCCCCCCACCACCCCCACTTTTTTGCCAAGTTAGACCTAACCATTAGGAACATAGCAACAGGGAGGATTCAACCCCCCCCCCCCACCCTACTTTTTCCTCCCAACAAACAAAATTGTTCCTTAAAAGACCTTAAAGAGAATGAATTATTAATAGTTTATTTAAAATTAGAGTCATAGTAGGTATACTATATGTAGCCCCCCCCCCCCCACCACCACCACCACCACGGATTAGGAATTTCATGATTTGGGGGGGGGGGGGGGGGGAATTGGACAGGTAAGATTGGAGTTATTGGTATACCCTCCCCCACGGATTAGAATTTTCATGATTATGGGAATTCTTGTCAATATTTTTCATGATTAGTTTAGCCCCCCCCCCCCCCCCCCCCGTCGATTTGCTTCCGATGCCACTGTTATTAGAGTACATGCAACAAGGTGTTAAAGTATAGGCCTCGGCTGAATTAAGAAAATATCTCCAAATGCATCCTTATCGCTACCAAAAAGTTGTGACAAGACCCCCCCCCCTCCCCTCCACGCGAAAAATTACACGGGGTCTGTCAGCTGAGTTGCAAAGTTATCGTGAAATTAAAATGTGTATAAATTGTTTTAAGAATTGTTTCTTTGCATTGTCGGCAATATATAGGAAAAAAAGCCTATCATGAAGGTAAAAATTAACATTTTAAAAAAATTATTTAAAGCAATTATTACGGGATTGAGTATGACGTCCTGAATGTCGGTTCAATACAGACTCACTTTGTGAAGTTGGCTGATAAAAAATTTCTGAAGAGCTAGTATAATACAGCTCTACAGCCATTTGTGAACTAGCTGCAGGTCTGTAGCTCCCTGTTTAAAAATACAGATGGACGATCTTTGAGCTACAGTGCCTCCCATAGTAAAACTTCAATTTACGGCGCCCAAAAATTATGCGCTAGTTTTTTTATTATTATTATTGAAGATTGTGTTATTATTTATCTTTCACTTACACAACAACAAAAAGTATAAATACACGTAAAGTAACATAAATTTTTCCGCGAAAAGAAGATGGGTGAATAAGGCGTGTAAACTGCCCACATGCGGAGAGATAAGATACTATAAAATTAAAGTGTCAACAAATCTCATGATTTCTTTCTAAATTATTGAAAACAATGTATATTTACCATAACATCGATTAATAACCCTTCCATTTGTTAAATGTTTGGAATAATGTTGATTTAAAATGGCGTATGCGTGTCAAAACCTCCAAATAGTGGCATTTTTAGAACTTCAATGACTTTTGTTTTTTAGAGTGGGTCAGAGCTCCATATTTTTGTCATAATCTATATAAGGTTTAAAGAAAATCAAACCAATTTCAATCAACACAAACGTGGAGAGATGACCCACTATACTTAAAAAATGTCATTTTGTATCGCAGCATTTGAACGTTTTAGAAAAATAATACAAGTCCGTAAATTTGTGGATGAAGTCAGATATAGCATTTAACAATGAAGATTGTTGTGACTGAAATGGCTCAAATGTTAGAGCACCAGGTATTAGATAACATTACAGAGCTAGGGTTTTTAGGTTGAGGGTTCGATACAACCAACATTTTATAAAAAAAATTTTCTTATCGTTTATTAAAATTTTCAAAACTGAATATAGTTAGAAATTGTGCTTTTGTAAACTTGTATTATAATATTTTCAAGTATATTTAGTTGGAAAAATGTTTAAATTTTAAATTGTATTTTATGACTAAATCAAATGGGCATTTGCGCTATCTTGTTCCCCCATCTTCTTACCAAATCCTTGCAGGTCGTTTGTTCTAACTAATTCAGAAAAATAACAAGAGTAAAAATGGGGTACTCTATATGCAATGTTTTTGCCCAAAATAACTAAGTTCAACAGCTGATATTTTTATCGATTATCAGAAATCAAAATCCTAGCAATTTGCATACTTCTGATATATACGTATAAATGATCTGCAAAAGAACAACTTCCTATCTTAAAAACTGTTCGAGGAGTTACCAGTACAATAAGGGTACCTTTTTGACAGCCACTCGCCCGTCTGCAATTTTTACTATTTCAATAATCGGAAACCCGGTTAAAATTTCACTCTCGAAATTCTTAGAATTCAGAAGCAATGGAGTTACATGGGACCTCACGGCGGTCTTCGAACCCCATGCCGCTCAAAATATATTTACCCCCTTAGGAAATTTCTTGATCCGTCTCATTTCTAGAAAAGAGTACGCATTTACTTATATTCCAGTTTAAATTACATGTCAATTTTTTTTAGAGATATAAGATATTAGGCATTTCCTTTTATAATACCATAAGAATTATATTATGGAAATTAGCGCATTCGTTACATCGGCAACGATTTTTTTTTCTACATGAACATCTTCCTTTTTGGTCCAGTTTCAATCATTCCTCAATTTTTTTTCTAAAAGTAATACCGGTGTTTTCGATAGAAAAGATGTCGTTCATTAAAAGCTTATTGCAACAGTTTAGCTGAATATTATGTTTATTTTTCGTTCATTCCGGTCCGGCGGATACGGTATGCCTTTTCCCGCAGCAAGGCAGTTGCCATATAAGGTCATGTCAAAATTCGACAAACTTGTAGACTTTACATTTGTCAATTTGTATCATGTAAGATGTGCTATTGCCGAGCCTGAAGTTACAAACGCAGAAACTACGGATTGAAAGTGTGCAAAGTTGAAGGTTTAATTAACTAATGTAAACAATAAAGTTGCAAAATGTGCATCAAGCGAAGGAACTGAGTCAAATCTTACACGTGTTTATGCCCGAGTTTTATAGGTTACACGATCAGAATTACACATATTCATGCTCAGGCTCACACATCAACACGATTACATATTCGGATTAACAAGTTTACATGTCTGGATTTTTGAACACGATTACCCTCCATATGTTTCAGCATAAACAAAATTTTATAAAAAGTTCCTAGTTCCTGCAATGTATGGTTGTTTTATTTTCTTACCTGGGAATTTAAATTGCCTATATTTGTTACCACTAGCCACCTAATAAAGTGCCACATCCTGTTTAACTTTCAGCAATAATATAACTTTAGCCACCTTACAAAAAGAGTTTTAATTTCAATAACACTCTGTGACAGAAATACTGCCACCACCACTAGTTCGCCATTACAAAATGAATTCTCCTTAAAAATTGATATATAGATTTTCCTATTAACAAAAATGGTACAGAAGCTATAAAAAAACCTATTTCACAATATTTCATTTAATTAACATGTACCTCAATACTATTTAAATATAAATAAATTCAAATGCAATTGCTTATATGCATACTCTATCTTCTTGCTCTTATCTATGAACTTCTTAATAATTTTAATTTGTATATATGTACTCCTAACTGCATCCCGATCACTATCTAAACAAAAAATTTGGGGCTGACAGTGCAAGTGCACAAGTCAATAAATCAATAAATGTTTTGAAATGCTCTTAAGTGTGCATGCATTTACTTGCATTTCTTTTCTTCAGTGCAATTCAATCTGTTTTTGTCTTGCTATTAGAATATATGTCTATATTTTCATGTAAACCCTATACATTGAGATTCTCACAAGGAAAAAAAAATGAATTTCTCTTCAAATGAATTTCAAAGGCCTAAATTCATTAGAAAGGCCTTATCATTTCATGTACCATACATTACAGTATATACCTCCACAGGGCTCTTAATTTTTGTGTATAAACATGCAATACCAATCTTTCTCTGTGTAAATTTATAACGAAACATGCAATTCTTTTTCCGAAATTGCCATGATTTTTGCAGCAAAATTAACAGATTCTGAAGTTAGCCAAATTATACATGTCAGATGAAGATTTACTTCACGACATTTTACAGCTGTAACATATTTAATTATTATCGAAATTCTCCGCGACTTGACATCATTCAAATTAAAAACAGAATGCATTAATACTCAAAAGAGCACTGAGATGGGGTGGGATGGGGGTAGGGTATATATCAAGTCCTAGCCACCCACCAAGTAAATCCTTGTACAGAACAAAATGCATTATTATCATACATCATGTAATTCCATTTCAACAGAACAGTCAACGCTGCTCAAGTAGAATGGTTTATTTATTAATGGCGACATTTTCTTGAATTATCTATGGAGGACATATAGGTTATACAGTTATACCCTGGGCCACACAACCCAGGTATCTTACCCACGTATTACGCGTACCGGTGTTGTTCGGGACACCCTGTGGGCGAGAAAGGAGAATTGTGGGCAATATCCACCTCTACCAGCGAAAAATTTCACTTACTGATTCTTGGTTGTGAAATATAATCCCTCGTTATTGCCATTTTGTGCGTATTCATCGCCGCCAGATCGGCCAGCGGCCCGTTCAACGAATTCATATCCATTTTCCCTGTCTTCGCCATCTTTGAAGTAATGATCATGTGACATATGAAAAGTCACGCGAACTCTTGAAAGGGGAATAACTCTCATACACGGGAAGGGGGGTTGGGCTTATGAAAAATAACCTATTTTGCAATTTAAGAGGGCTCGATGGTCATGACCATTTTTAGACCGTATTTTTCTTCTTTCAAAAGAAGAGCTTTATATAAGAATATAGGAAAATGCCTACATAAACAGGTTAAAAGGTTATAATATATGAACTCAAAATCTCCTATCAAAGAATACATGTAGTTTTATAAATAGCTAAAGACGATATATCTTAAAAATTTAAAAGAAGATCTGACGGCTAATTTGTAATCTACCTAGTCTCCTTGACAAATAATTTCTTTAAGGTTACATGTATTTTGAGATTTATTTAACTTTCATATTGCCATTCCCTCCAATTTTTTTTTTATAGATAATAACAAGTTTGACAATTGATATTTCTGTGGAATATTTTAATGCAGTCAAAATGCATTGTCTGGTTATTCAGGATGGCCAGAATTTGAGAATCATACAAAAATTCTGAATATCAAAAGCATTGAAAATGAAAATGCTGGATCATTTTTTCCTACACGTTCATTATGTATAATTTCCGACCACTTTTTCTTCAAATTGAATTTTTTTAATGTAAAGAGTAGCCTTTGAGAGATATTCCTCCTATAAGGTTAAGTACTCGCCCGACCTTTTCCAGGTTTTTAGAATGTAATTAATGATACATTTTGATGCAGTAAAAACTGTTGTCAGTGGTTTTCCCCCATATTCTACCGCTAGGACTGTCCAGTTATCAGGTTATACGGCTGTATTATTTCCTTAGGGCGGCATGAATTTCTTGTGTGTCCATCTCCCTAGCGTTGACATTCCCCATATAGATCTGACAGTAAATTTAACAAAATCAGAATTCAAAACTTTGTTTAAGTTATGGAATACTATTTTATTTTTAGAGTGTGGCAACTTTTGCATTTATCTGTCTATCTTCGAGTTGCTGCTTAGACGAATTTTAAACTTTTGAACAACTGACATAAACTGAATTGTACTTGTTGATGAGTTTTATTGTTTTCCAATGAGTTGAACTGCCCCGAAACCTGTTATTGCAAAGGCATTTTATCTGATCTTGTAATGTATTTTTATACTAGTATATTACTTTCATAAGACAGTTTGATATCATTCATATTTCCTGGTGTTATATGTTGAAATGAAGTGCGACATAATAAGATAAATGAAATTTTATAAAGATTGTTGAAAAATCAAAGTGTCTCTTTTAGAATATACATATCATTTTATGATAATATCAGGCATATCAAAATTTAAGGGATTTTGGTCGTCCGTTTTCTCGAGTCGAAAAAAAAGTGATTTTGTCTTTAGAGGCCTTCTTTCAATTATATCCATGTACTAACTTCACCAACATTTTTATGAATTTCTGTTATTTACACGACCCTATTAGTTCATTAAATAATCATTATCATATTGTATTATCTTGAGTGATATGTCATTAACTTTTTAATTGAATATCTTCAACATAGGTACAATGTACATGTATTTCCACTCAGAATCATGTAGTGCAAAAATAGATACGTTTTTTTTTTGTATTGAACATTAATTGCATTTAGGCTCTATATTGTTAAAATTGAACATAACTGCTATGGTATCTTCATCTATGAAAAACCCCATATTTTAAAATCATCAATAATGAATTGTTTGTAACATCATATAAATGTTCATTACATGCATGCAGTAATTTACCTTATGTTCTGCTCTTATATTCGAATTATCTCTCTTCGTCTGAATGTGCTGAATATAAACTAGAACATAATCCTTTTAATACTTAGCGGTTTTATATCCATTTTTATTGTTATATATATAATTATCGCAAGAACTTGAAGATAAAAAATAGTAATAAAGCTCAAGGGAAAAAAAACAACAAATAAAATTAAACGCTGTAAAATTGCTTTATTATTTTTTTTTACATTACGCTATCCAATACACTTTAACACAAAGTAGAATGTGTAGAAACATTCCTTGCTTCCATCAAACTTTTGTGAGGATTTTGAGCAGCTAGTTAATGGTGACTGAATGAATAGCCTTGTTTTGTAACCTCACAATCCATTCAATAAAAACTATGAGGTCACAATTAAGATACATATATATCGCAATAAAAAAATAATAATAACAGAACAATATTTACAAAGAATATCTCAGTATTGTCATGTGTTTAGGTATCGTTAACTTTGACCAAGAGTTGAAGTTTTTTTTTAACATGTATACAATTGTGATTTACATTCAATTGATAAAATGAAAATTAATGTATAAAAAAACCATGCGCATGTCATAATACAATGCACATGTAATCTGTATTATAAAACCACACGGTATTCAATATCAAATGTAGTAAACATTCTTCAAAAACATTAATATTCAATTTAAACACAGAAAAGGGCTCATTGAATTCTTGAATCCTTCTCCATCTCTTCAGATGGGTTCTGTGGGGTGCGGCGACAGGTCGTCTGGCCCTCCTCTAGCCCCGACAGTGGCCATGGGAGCCGGGGGTGGGTGGTCGTACGCCGGCGGTGGTCCGAGTGGAGCCCCCGGGAAGCCTTGGTTCAGGTAGCCTGGCTCTGGTTCACCTGCAGGTGGTAATCCATATCCCATGTAAGGGTGATCTTAAAACAGAAAAGTCCCAAACACCTACAGTAACTTTGATCCGCTGGGGTGGGGTATTGGGGTGGGGGTCAAAGTATCATAATTTGAATTATTTTAATTTTTAAACGACGCGGATCAAAGTTCATCTATGTATAGTAGTAGTTCCACTTCTATGAAATATGGAATAGATATTGTGCATTGGTATATACATATGTAATTCTTTACATAATATCGAAACAGGTGTTTATATGGTAAGTGAAAATAAGAAATTCTCTCAAGTTTGAACTACTATGGTTATACATAAATGAGAGAGAGAGAGAGAGAGAGAGAGAGAGAGAGAGAGAGAGAGAGAGAGAGAGAGAGAGAGAGAGATAATGTTAAAAAGATAAAAGGTTTGTTATTTTTTTAAGGATTATAAACAGATGAATTGGTCTTGGGACCTTTTTTTTAACCACTACATGCAAAAACTATACTTACTGATGTTAAACTCAAACCCATCCTCAATCTCTTCTTCTTCCTTCTTTTTCTTCTTCTTCTTGGAGATGTAGCAGTACACGATGACGCCAGCGACGATGGCGATGGCCAATAGAGCCCCGATCACACCCCCAGCGATAGCCCCCGAGCTGAAACAGACAAACCAGACTTAGATAGCTTGACGGTCATGTCCATGGGGGCAAATTTTTTCCCTTCAGTTCTTACTTGACATAATATACTTTGGCTGTCAATACTTCTATGGACTTGATAAAATTTCAATTTTTTTTCCTTCAGTTTTTACTTGATATAATATACCTTGGTTGTCAATAATTCTGTGGACTTGATAAAATTTTGAATGACAAAAAAGAAAAGAAATGGAGAAAAACAGAACGAAAAATGCAATGATGATGAGAAAAATTGAAAGAAAAAAAAATGTTAAGAAATTGCAAGAATTCAAAACGTGTTCTTTCTGATTAAGATTTCAGAAACTCGGGAAAATCAATGGATCTCAAAAATAGTTTGATGTAGAAAAGTAGACGTACTTGATCTTGTTACAGCACTCTCTGTCGTGTGAGTATCCACAGCATCCGTCCGCACAGTACATATAGTAGGTGTTGATGTTGTTTGAGTAGTACGTCAGGCAATAGTCCGCATAGCTGTGCTCTACAAGACAGGGACTGAAAAATTTTATTCAAATTCCTTGGAATTGCAATGCATGTGGCGATCCAGAATTTGTTCCCAGGAGCCAGAGGGGGGTGTCGGAAGCAAATTGAAATGGGGGGGGGGGCTTGACTTCAAGCAAAACAGGGTGGGTGGGTGAGTGGTTGTTTGTTGGGGCTAAGCCCGCTCTAGCCCCCCCCCCCCCCCCCCCACCCCTTCCGACTCCCGACGCATTTGCCATTCCTAGATCTGCACTTACAATATTTTTTTTTTTAATTTATTCAGGTTGGCCCGTAACAGTATTAAAAAAAGTGGGGTATGCTAAAAAAAATGTTCTTTACCAGCTGGAAAGAGAAAGATAAACGATAGCAATTTACTTTTATGGTCATAAAGAATTTGTGGTATATAATTCACATTCGTGTCTTGATAGTACAATTGCACTGTTGAAAAATATGCTGCGACATTCTGACTCGTCTTCTATAGATCTATGCACGTACCTGTTAGAAGAATGACACAGAGCAGCAGAATGGAAATCAAAAATTTCTCCATTTTTGATTAATATGTCAAATTAATCGTCACGAATTAAATAATTTCTTTTCCATTTTTCAACACGTCCACTTCTGTGGGCCAAATACTAAGTAAATCCACTGTATCAAGTATGCAACAGTAATCGAAAACTTAAATAAAAAAATCGGTGTGTATTCAAAGTAACCTAGTAAAATCTGGTCGTGTAATCCCGTTAATCCGTTTCATGACCGGGTTCTTATGGATTTAAAACGAAACGACACACTTAGCATTGTTTTCATAACAAGTTAGCAAAAGGGCAGAAATTGTTCTGCAGGATTTACTAATTTTAAAATTATCTCTTTCTTTACGTTACTGTTACACCATGTTACACGGGATTTGACAAACACGCCCATCCAACATATTGATTTTTTTAATTTAGGGTCACAGTCTGTTAATTTATTTCGTAGGTACATGTATGGGCGACTAAACAGGTTTCAAAAATATATAAATCTTATAATATTATGCAGTTTTCTATGTTGGAACTGGCGTCGGGAGCATAAAGCTCATATGAGCTCACTTTTGCTCAAAAGATCCCAGTCTATATATAGAAAAACGGCTCGACTTATACATAGTAAACGTTCGACTTATATATTAAAAAATGACCTCGTCTTTATTTTATGGCTCCGGGGCACGATGCAACCCCCTAACAATTCACTACTTACATGCATGTATACATACGATATAAACATATAAGTAGTAATGATATATATATATAGACAATCACCTGACCATTTTAATAACATGCTCAGGGAACGTAACTTAACACAATGAAGTTCATCCACCTAGAGTTTAAATGCTCTAATTTACAAGTGAAAATTAAAAAAATGCCATTTAAAACTAATCCGTGTGTAAAAGATTTTAATCTAGAGATTACAACTATAATAGTGGCTTTATAGGGTCATATTTCAAATATATTCTCGGTTAAGAAATATTTTAAAATCATTTTGGCAAATTAAGTGACCCTTTGGTTGATACTAGTAAACTTAAAGTAAAGGTATAACATTCCCGACCATCTGAAGTTTCAGTGAAAGATTTATCCCAATGATATCTGAAAGGGTTGATTAAAAAAGTAACAGCATTACAACACAATAAGACATCGCGAAAAAAGAAAACAAAACAAAAGTATCTTATCCCTTAGTTTGATATTTCAGAGTCTAATGTTTGTATTTTAAGCCTAAACCCTAATCTGAGACTCCCCTGACTGTTACCCCAATTTTATTATTTGATGTTTGAATGAAAAACACCGCTTCATGAAAACGGGGGAGGGGGGTGTTACGGTTACAAGACCTGGCGGAATCTCGGATTATCTATTCCTTAGTTTCAGGGGCCAAAAAGTTGTAAACATTTGGTAATTAAAGACCTGCAGACTTTGTTCAACACATGGTTATATATGTCACCCTCAACCTGATAAAAAGCCTCAACTTGGCAGTGAATTTCACAAATTAACATCAAAAATATTAAATTAATACATTTTCACTCTATGTCTTGAACCCCTGGCCCATGATTTTCACAAATTAGGTGGAAGATTTCGTGGACATCAGAATCATGCATTTAGTTTTGTTGTGTTTTTAAACATGTATGGGAGTAGAGAGGAAGATTTAATAAGATTTAATACATTTATACTATATGGCCATATTGGCCCCGATTAGGGCTTGAACCCCTGACCCAGGGGCCGTAATTTCACAATTTAGGTAGAGGACCACATGGACATCATAACCATGCAATAAGTTTTTCACAAACATGTATTGCAGTAAAGAAGATTTTCTACAGTATAATGCATTTTCACTGTATGGCTATGTTTGGCTACGCCCTTGGGCCTGAAACCATGTCCCAGAATTCACAATTTAGGTAGAAGGGTTCATAGACATCATAACCATGCATTTAGTTTTCTCAAATATATATGGTAGTAGAGAAGAAGATTTAAAAGA
Organism: Magallana angulata; assembly: GCF_025612915.1. Taxonomy (NCBI): domain Eukaryota; kingdom Metazoa; phylum Mollusca; class Bivalvia; order Ostreida; family Ostreidae; genus Magallana; species Magallana angulata. Next base: position 28,202,748 of record NC_069114.1, read on the forward strand.
TTTAATACACTTCACTATATGGCCATATTCGCTCCACCCTAGGGCCTTAACGCCTGACCAAGGGACCAGGATTTTCACAGTTTTGGTAGAGGGCTTCATGGGCACAATAACTATGCATCTATTCAATTTCAAATACAAGCATAATAAATAAGCCTCGGACACACCTGGTAAACAAGATAAATTATCCCTTGGACCCTAACTACCTGGGAAATATTTTTAGATCTGTGCACATATTTTTATACAGTTATGTCATATATAGATGTAGTTCAAAACCATATAATATTTCTTTAACAGAATGACCAATGCATGCATTTTATCTAAATTGAGTTCGAATTTGGTTAAGAATTCTTTGAATTATGACCTTCCCTCGGTCAAACTGAAAAAGATGTGACAAGTCATACCAGTGATAAAAAAAACCCCATGTACTCTTTTCAATGCATTTATTCAGATTAGATGTTATTACCTCCAGTTTACATTGTATCATTAAATAAAAGTGGAGATTTGATTTTCAGCCAAGAGAAAATAAAGATAGAGGAAGAAAGAGGAAAAAAAATGGAAGATCAAATATCAGAACCTGGAAGGTAAGATTTCCACAGGTATTTCATAAGCAGTTTTACATTATACATATATGTACAGATGTTTACTGGCATACACAAACACACAAAAAAAACACAGAGAAAGGCAGACTTATAACACCTGAGGATGATAAAACACATGACATCACTCAATCACATGTATTAACCATAACAGACAATAACTAGCAAGGACATGATCCTCAGTGAATTGTCCAATAAAAGAGGTACTTCTTAATAAAAAAAATTCTAAAACAAATTCTAAAAGAAAACATTTCCTAGTTTAAGAAAACATTAAAAATCTATTTAAAATATGAGCAGTCAGCATAAAAAAAAATCATGTATAAATAATTAAAAAATTTCCTGTGTTCTACACTTGTATTCTAAATATAGCAATTTATATCAGGTTATTCCCCTCGAAATTTGAAACATTTTTCCTAGCTTCTAAAAATTACATAATAAGCTGCCTTGATATAACATTCTGACTAGTTTATTTATGTCTGTTTTTCCCTCAAGAGGGAAAAATAAAAAAGAAACCAAGTTCCAATACAAAAGAATGCCTTTCTAGGAAAGATAACTCTTTGGTCCTCAGCAGAATGAAAGCTGCTCTCAAAAAAAACAACCGCACAATGCTAAACTTCTTCCATTCACTCAAACACGATCTACAGATATACAGGTTTATATGTACATTAAATACCAAACTCATCAGTAGCACTAGAGTGTGCAGGTTTAGAGCGTCCGCTTTGTGGATTATCAGACAATGGATTGCACATTACACATGAGTATGGAGTATTATTCTGGTTTACATATGATCCTATACATAGCACTTCACTTGTTCCTGGTGAACACAACACGGTGTACTGTAAGGAATGGGTTTTGTATTTTTTTTTTGTCAGTTCGAAAAAGGGAAACAACTCCTATTGGTTACACTGTTGTTGTGTATGAGTTTTCTCCCCTGATTTGCTTGGCCTCTCCCATCAGAGTATTCAACATCTCGCTGAGCTGATCTTCTTCTTTCTTTAATTCCCCTACAACACTGCTTGGGCGTTGGGTGGCTTTGTCTACATTTAAAAAAATATAACTATTATTTTAAGTCCTTCTAAACATTTGAAGTATACATATAATCATTGTCATATTTCACCTTTTTCTTTTAAATTTCTAAGAACATAAATCATATCTCTGCCCACCTGATAGAGGTGTGTCATCGTAGATGGAGGATTTCCGTAAGAAGGCGGGCTTCTTGCGAGGTGACGGAGATCTGATCTCCATGAGGTAATCACAGGCATGCTTCCACAATGCTATAGAAAAAAAACAACCAGTTTTCATTAATCAAATGAAAAGTTGGATAAACATTAAAGAATTAAAGCTGTTAATTATACCAATATTTGATCTCCTCTATAGAAAAATATTCAATATCTCAAGTGACAAACGAAAACAAGAGTTTGGTACAGACCTTGGTCAAGTAGATGCTGCTGTAGGCCATCCCACCACTTATTGAGCTCGTCTTTAGACTGGGCTGCCAGTGTGTACTCCAGGGACCTGGGGTGCTGTTTGGTCATGATGTGAATTGTATGATCCGTTCCCATACTTCTGCTTGGATCTGTATCACTAATTTGAGTATTCTGAAATCAAAATAACAACTGGTTTGAAGTTTGATGTTAAAAGTAGTTTCAAGTTTTCTCATAACCAATGCCTTCACTTTTTCAATCCATTTAACAATTGAGAATAAAACCAATTGGTTGATTGCTGTTTACAACTAGAATAGAAATGACAGTTAGTTTTATGTGAACTACCTTGGTAACAGGAATTTGCAGCAGTGGTTCTGTGACCTCCATATCTTCCTTTGAGGACCAGCAGGCCAGGGAGAGGTTCTTTAACACACACCAGTAAGGCTTGACTTTCTCCTCATCCTGAAACCCAAAGAGGACAAGTATGAGTTATCCTTCTTAACTTTCTTAATGTACGATGGCACATATTTAATCTCTGACAAGGTTAAAAAAATCAATACATATTACTGCAAGTCTGCTCATATTCATAGGCAAGATAATTCAATAAAAAGGATTGGAAGGGGAAAAAATAAATCAGGTCAAGCAGCATACCAAGAGATTGAGGTATTGGAATTGAAGGGAAGGGGGAGTGAGGAAAAAAAATACATGTATTTGCAAGCTGCATACCAGAAGATTGAGGTAGCCAGTGGCAACAGGCTCCACGAGACACTCTGGCTGACAGGCTAGTCTTAGACAGAAAACGCCGAACAGAGGGAGCTCACAGGTTGTGACATCTGCACCAGAGGTCAACTGGAGGTCATAGTTTCCGATGGAATCACCGATATCCTTCAGCTCTAGGGTACCACTGGCCATCAGCTCAAATCTAGGGCCCCTGAAAGAGAGATGGGAAGATTGAAGTCTAATACAGCTGAAGTGTCATCATTTACCTTCCAATTTGGAAAGTTTCTAAAATAATGATGAAAATTATGTTAATAATAGGCATACTTACAGCACCATGTTGCCAATGATGTCTGTGTCATTCTAAATACAGGAACAAAGAAAATAAAAAAAAAAATTATGAATATACAGAAACATTACACAATAACTGTTATAAAAACATAAATAACTGCAGGAATTGCAAGACATTTACTGATGTCTATCTAAATACATTTAGATAAATCATACTTTATAAATAAATTCACCCCCAGCTTAAAATAATGGAGAGGTCAATGCCCTGCTGAGACCTGCTCCCTTATCACAAATCATATCATGATTACATAATGTTATCTCTCAAACCCTTTCAATTTGTTTTCCTTCAATCTGACAAATTCTATCAAAGCCCTATTAAAATGCTTCAACAGCTTAAGGGGGCTAGGGGGTGGCTGCCATTTTAGACAATATTGATCTCCTTTAAAAGAAGAGCTCCATATAAAAATAATAGAAAATGATAAAATTTTATATTAAAATATATGAAATTTTTCTTTATCAAATAGTAGTTGATAGCTTCAGAAATCGCATGTAAAATTTTCAAATAAATCTGATGGTTTCATATTATATTTTTACCCCCCAGCCTCCTTAATGTGAAAGAGTTCAAAAACTACTGTAACTGGCCCCTCAGGCAAGAAAAAAAATAGAAGATTTCCTAGCATGAGTAGAGTATCTGATATCTCACCAGTCCAGAGAGGCGTTTTCCGACACTGCGTCCGACAGAGCCTGACAAATCGTTGATCTTCTTGCGGAGCTTCTTGGGTGTGCTGGCTATTGTAAGATCCTCGTGAAGCTTGTGACAATACACCTCGAATTTAGCGGTGAAGTCGTGGGGAACGTTATTACTGAAAAGAAAAAATCCCTGACAATGAACTACTGTTGCATGATCCATAAATCTGATATTGTTAGCCGTGATTTCCTTTCAAGTATTATCTTTATGCTGTTTCGCTTTTTTTTAACATTTTTTGAACTGTTAAAAGCATGCATGTATCTTTCATTTTAAAGGTACAGACCTTCATTTTTGCAACTGATTCAAAGCTTCATCTTAAGATACGCTCTAAATTTATTTCAAAATTGGGTTTCATTAATGAATCTAATGGACATGTGTAAGTGAAATTAAGTCTTTGATTGATATTATGCAAGATAGTAAAGCTTACAAAACCATGATGTCATCAAAGGTCAGATCTGTCATGCTGCGATCCACATTGCTCAGCATGGAAGTCTCGTATATATCTGTTCCGATTCTCAGCAAGCAGAAAACAGCATATCGACGGTAATCTACGAGAGATAAAAGGATAAGGTTACGATTTTCAAAATAACTTTCAGGAATTCTGAGGAAACTGTATTACTATAATCAATGAAAATTGGTTGAATCTTATTTTTCTTACCTCCTTTGTTCTTGAAGTGATCTGTGTCTTTCCACATAAGTGGAATTCTGATATCTGTGAAACACAAGAAATTGATATTATTATCTATATACTTAATGATAAATGTACAAGTATGCATTTTTTTTCAATCTAGAATTTTTTTTCTGTCTGTTCATACACTAGATCTCCCGCCTCTTTTTATGGGATATTTTTGATGCAGATATCAATTTTCATTGATGGGGTCTAAAGTAAATCTGCTTGCCATAACCAAACAAATTATCAATATCTTTATCACAAAGAACAAACTCAGGCCCATTTTTTTATCGGTCAAGTTAATTGATGAACTGAGATTAAGCCAACACAAGCAAATCTAATTTCCTAGAGGATCCAGACTTTATAATATGCTGATGGAAAATGACACTTTTGATAAGTTAAGTCTTGGCTCTAAATTGATCTTAAGCTCAAATTTGAAGGGTCACTGGGTTACCATGGCAACTAATCATATCACTCACCAGAAACACTGACTTTGGCTTTACATGGTAACTGGTTTCCAACAGTCGATCTAAAATTAGAAAAACAAATTGAATTCACTGATGGGGATAAACAAATGTTTATTAGCTTAGTCTTAGAGAGACATGCAGACTTGTAGAAGATGCTACACAAAGAAATCTTAGACTTTGTGTCTGACATGGGAAAATGTGACCACTTCATCTCATGTCAAAGTCTCTCTAGCACTCGGGGAAGCCTAGAGACTGGTGCTTTCTTTTTTTTAATGACCTACGAGGAAGTACTACAAGCTCTAGAGTATCTGGGGGGGAATTTTTCCTTTGTTATTGTTCGTCCGTAATTAGATGTACTTCAAGTCTGAAATTGGGACAATGTTTCCTAATGTGCATCATTATGTTTCCTGGAATGCCATCGATGAATTCTATAACCCTAAAAATTTTCTCCACTGATGAAAACCAACTGGATACTTACACATTTTTGCCGAGGACTTCTGCCGTCTTGCGGCGCTGAAGTTCCGTCATGTATGTCATTATCCTCGTGTTGGACGTCAGCAGATTCTTCGCCGCCTCCAACATCTGGGCTGGGTGTTTGGATGCCGCCAACAATTTGGCGGTCCCCTCCCGCATTTTGATTTCATGGTCGATCTTCTGCTGAAGATCATGGTCCTAGAAAATACAAAACAAATTGGTCTATAAAGTTGCCAATCTTATAGTTATGATAGTTATAGATGCCAATGTGTGCTACAGATGTAGGTATGTTGACTTGTTACAGTTTTTTGTGTTCAGTATGCAAGGCATCCTCTGTCCCATGTCATATCTGATCATTTATCTGACAATTCTCTTTGCAACAGTAGGAGCATGTGTTTACATACATGAGCCAAACAATAAATGGCAGTGATTACATATAGATGCAAGATTCATTGTATATTTTTCCAAGATAAGCTAGAAAAAGTAACACAGATGTATAAGATGTATTGTAAAGGTATCATCATACTACAAAACTGAATTACAAACATTATTTCTTCATAAAATGTGCTGAGCAAGCAACTTTTGAGAACTTTCTCTATGAAGTGTAATTGAGGTTGGATTGTATATCGGAGTCGGACTCCTCGTGTGTACATATCAGCTGATACCAATCCTGAGCCTTTCCTTGTGTCAACAGATTATTTACATGTATAGATCAATAAAGGGAAAATTACCGCTCCAATTATACTAGCACACAAATAGGGGAATTTCTGCACAAACATAAATACTGAGTCACTACTATTAGTACATTACTAAACAGTGATTTTGGATTCGACAAATGACATTTTTCTAGCGAAGCCTTGCTTAATAGTGGTCTCCTAGCTCATGAGTTTGTTGACTTGTCTAATTCTCTGTCAATTATTCATGACTTCAGGCAAATATCAAGACAGGCCATTAATATACACGAAAATATTAGCAGTAGAAGCCAAGGAGGAGCACACGGCAATGCACAATCATAACCGTACTTATCTATCCAATAAAACAGAATTGTCAGTGGGGTAATTAATAGGTATACAGTCTGATCACGGAAACACCTGAGTTGTTAAATTGTGATAAGTCGACTGTCCATTGTAAAAAAGGGATTTTAACTGAGGTCAGATAGGAGAGACTTTGTGAATGGCCTTTATTTACCTACTGACTCATGTCAGGATGTACACAACTTCAATCTGTAAATCAGACATCCCAGTCAGTGAGGGGCTTGCTGACTCATAATGAAAACACACTGAGGAAATTATAAAACAATGGCACATCCGCAATGGCAGGTAGATATTCTGATGTGACATGCTTGTAATCGATGATTTTGCAGGCGCCCCATGAAGATCTAATCAATAACTCGGGTGCACTACCCTTGTACCCACTGCTCTCATAGTCTTGTGTACGAGGAATACCAGGCCCACAATTATATTGAATTTAGGGATTGGAACATGGAGCACTTAAAAATGACAACACAAACATGTCTTTGTGGTCGAAATTAAAAAAAACATTGCTCAAGGAGAAGCACTAGATCAAATACTTGAGAAAATGCCCCCCACCACCATCTGCCTACCTCTGTTGATACCATAGAGGGAAGGTGTATTCATAAAATAACATGGTCTGTATATCAAATCATGAACATAAATGAATACAATTACAGTGATTATTATTGTGAAGACAATACATTTGAAGACAGGGGTCTATCATTGGGAGTAGTAGCTGCATTAGGGGTAGCCAGGTATCTTGGGTACCTTCATCACACCTGCTCTCACCTGTAAGCTAGACGCCAGCTGTCGGAGGTAGAACACACTCATGTCCTCCCAGATAATGGGGGAGGAAACATCCTCCGAGACCGAGCCACTGTCCCTTTGTCCATTGCTGAACAGGTCTATCACCGGGAGACATTTATCCATCGTTAAAATCTCCGATAAAGCCTTGTTACCACATCAGGGCGATTTGCCATCAATCGGGCCGTTAGAGTAAGTAATAAATTCACTGATTAACTAGTGTCGGACACTCATGACTTTCACTGATAATGACGACACTGATCGGCGTCAGAGAGACACCTATCCGTTTTGTACTGAGAAAACACGGTCAGTATAATATATATATATAAATACTGGCAAGAATCGGGCCCCAAATAACACTGTGATATCCCAGTGAACCTGTCTGTGTGTTTGCTGAGTAAGATAGCTAGGGACTTACACTCCATGCGATAAACAACCTGTCACTAGTTACCCACTGCACCGAGTGCAATTACTCCCCTGAATTTCTCTCACATCTCCTCCACGTACGCACTAAAAAAACTCCATCCTGACTGGAGAAGGTTCCAAGAGCAGTTCATATGCACCGTATAAAAACCCCAGTACCTGTTGAATCACTCCAGGCGGTCGGTCTTTTGTGTGACTGAAAGGTTCCTTATCATATATAACCACAATTACAAGGAAAAAATAGACTGGTTCACCGTTTGTATACTGAAGTTAAGGAAAAAAATAAAGAAGTTTCACACATCTGTTAATAGTTCACGGGACGACAAGCGCACACATGAATGAATTTACATACTCGTTCATTCATTCAATGCTAGTCACCACAAGACCCGTACATCAAAACAGCTGAGCATTAACCAAAAAAAAAAAGAAGAGAGATCAGAGAGAAAAAAACAGAGTTCATTAAAAATCACAGCTGATTTGCATCACATTAAATTGAAGGTGAGAAGACGAGAAAAACTTCTGTGCTGCGAGGATATGGATAAAGTTAAAAAAACAGTAATGAACTGAAACATTAAGATATATCCCTTACAGTCAATACTTCACAACACGGTCTGGATCACAGTCCGAGACACGCACACACACACACAGTCTGAGTACCCCCAAAACTAATAACAAAACACTGGGTTACACCATCCTAGATAAGACAGTCAAACATATCCCCACCGTTCACTTTCAATCCACGTCTCACACTCCAACAGGTGATATTTAAACTGCCAGGCAGGGTACAAACAGGCCCCTTTGTGGAGAAACGGTCTTTTTTTTTGTTTGATCACACCCCCTGCCCTGTCCCACGTACAAAACAGCTTTATCTCCTCAGGTGCTTGGTCACACAGCAGGGTGAGCCCTGACAGACTTTTAATTCATTGATTTCCCTATCCGGCTGACCTCCAACTATCAGCTGTTTAATCAGCTAGGCCATTATTATGATTGCTGGCTACTTGCAATGTAATTACTGTAATATTAAAGGAAGAGAAAAATTTGACATTTAATTATTGAAAATTGATTTGAATCAAACTTCAAGCAGAAAGTGCTTGCACAGTTTTAATTCATTTACCATTTAAACAAAAAATTTATATATACAGATCTGATTTGGATGGGAAGGGTCTTTTTTAAATACCGAAATTAACTTTCTTTGAAAAATCTTCTTTTTTTTTAATTCTATCCTGCCAATTATCTGTTTATTTTGAATAAACAACCCATACTTAACATTTATTTCCAGCATTTCCTTAATCAAAATATTATCAATCTAAACTTCTCATTATTAAATAGGTTACCGGTATATTAGTTTCCTTTGATATTCTATATTTTACCCTTGACCGTTATTTTAATGAAACAATCATATGGACCATATAACAATAGAACATTGTTTTGGGTTTGTTTGAAAGGTGTTTTTATCAGTAATATAGATATAACACCAGACTACAATATAAGTACAAAGCTCCCTAATCTGACCCGTAAATAAGCCCTTCTAATCCTCAGATTAACTCTCTTAGAGTGAGTGATAATCCTCAGTTATCACGAAACACAATGAATTATGAAAAAATACTGACTAAATATGTGTTCTATAGGAAGTCAATCCTTTACAGTCTATTGATTCACAGGAATCTGAAATAACAGTACTGACTAGAAATGAGATTGTCTTGGACCATGAAAGTTTCGTAAAATAAAAAGACATCCCAACCCGTACCCCTGCCCTGCTGCTTAGCAAAAATCGCATTTTCAAGAGAGACAACAACGAGTCTGACCTTTTGTTTCTCCGGTCTGGCCGGCATTGCTTCATCAACCTCCATAGCTTGTCATTATATGTGAGCTACTTAATAAAACTGTTCTCCAATTTCATGACCGATTCATTCCTGGTTAAACGTTTTTACAGCGCACAAAGAATTACCAGAGACCATCGTCGTCGGGTTACATAAGTGCTCCTGTGCCAGTTGTTCAATGTTTTTACTTTTAGACTCAGAATCCCAAGGATTGTCAAGAAATCAATACCCTACATAGATGCAAGTCTGGTCTCTCCTTCACCAAACATCATAACAAAAGAACATTTTTCCAATAAAGCATCAAGATCACAAGCTCCTGCAGAGTTGTTTCCCTTTGATTGATACAGACTCCTCAATTTTACCCAAACAATGACAAATAAATTATAGAGAATTACATCAACATGTAATTTGTTTGGGAGAAGTCTGCATTAATTGTCTAACCACAAAGGTACATGGGCAATAAAAAAAAGGTTTACCATTGTAATCTTTCTTTTAGGTGGTGTGCTACGAATCTTGATGTACATGAATTTGCTTTTCATTGTGTGGGCTAAGGAGGGCATGATGAAGGAGGACAAATGGCTTTCTTGGGCTCCTGTCACTGATGTAGATAAGAGAGAAGTGTGGCCCTTGATACTGATCTCAAAGCTTTTATACCCCACCTTTATCTCTGCCCAGTGTCCTGAGTGTGAATGACCAAAGTGTTAATTTTACAATTAATCATCCTCAACTTGTGAAATTTCTACCATTTACGGTATATCATGGCCCAGGGTCATGGAGAGTTAATTAAAGCATGTTGTTGTTTTGACCTGAGGATGAGGAAAATGATCACAAGAAGCCCCTTATCTTGACTAATGATAGGTAAATTTTACATAATAACAGTAATTAAAAACATTTAATTTTCACTAATAAACTGCTATATATTTAAATGTTAATAAATAATCACAGTGATTAAAACAATTATACAAATTTAAATACATTTTTAAATCATTTTGTAACTCTTCTTAATACTGACAGTGTTGGATAATATTGTTTAAAAAGATAAAATAAGTAAACATTAATCAAACTCATATTTTTACTTACATTTATAAATATTGGCAAATCCTTTGACATCCTTATTTACTCAGACAACATCATATAAATAAAAATTAAGATTTCCTTATCACACGGAAAAAGACAATGTCCCAAGGACACTAAAATACGCCTCTCTATGCACTTGATTCATTTGATACGTAATAACATTTCCCAATATCAGAACGGCGAACTAAAACTATGTCAATTGTCACTGGAATATCTGAAGCAAATGATGCTAGCTAGCATTCATCCAACTTGAAAGAGGGACGATGTCAGAAGTGTATATATTTTTATTTTCTTTGCTTAATTGTAAGACGAATGTCTAGGGACAGGAAATCTGGACATAAAACCTGTAGCCCTGTGTCACTTCACAGTGTTCCCTGACAAGTTTATAATCATTACATATGTTTAATCACACTAATGAAGTAGAGTCACAAATGGTGCAGGCAGAAGTCATCAGGCTGATAATAGGGGAAAAAACATTAAAACCGGGGATTAATGAAAAGGAAGCACAGTAATATGGATGGAAGGGATTATTTTAATTATGATAATTAATTCATATAATTTTTTCTTGATCTGAAAAAAAAAACCCAAAACCTTATACTAATGTTCTCACAATATCATTACATGTATTTTTTTCGTAGTGATATATTTGATGGCTAAAGATAGCTATTACATATTTTAAATATTATGCACTGTATCCAAACCACATCTTGAACTAACCCCTTGCTCCCCTAGCCCAGCCATATGGATTCTGTTTGGATGGTTTTCATTAAAAACTTCACTGCACAGTGGGATCAATTTCAATTCCCTAAACCTGCAAGATTTTGTTCTTATCTCTGACTCAAATCTCTGCTGATTTATAACTTGGACACTAATTAGAAATGAATAATTTTTAAACATCAGAAATTTATGAAATTTAATATTTTGTTGACAGGGAAATATTTTAACATGACAACGTTAGAGGATGTACTTATAGTACCAGAGACTGGACAAGAAGGTTAAGTACAACATTCTGTTCCTTGTACATGCATGTACTTAACTGGGACAGGTCCCTCTACCAATTTCAATGTTTGTACCAGGCTACTTCTATATGATGTGATGGGCTCATAAACTAACTGCTGTGACAGAGTAACTAACTCGAGACTGAGAACTAATGGACCTGCAGTTCAGGCCAATGTTTAGCGGTGGTGATTTTTCTGTGGCCTTTGAATTGGGGAAAAAGTATTAACAATTTTTTATTTGATAGATTTGAAAGATAAAAACATTATTGTGAATATTTATAAGCTATTAGTAAATATGATTTGTTCCAAGCCTCTGCTGTTATGTTGTTTAATGCATTTCTCTCTAAACTCTTTAAAATCATGAAGATTTATGCGTGAAAAGTACAATTTCAATTGGGGAAAAATCAGCAATATTTGCAAGGGGAAAGGGACGTAGCTAAATGGACTGTAGAAATTAGAGAAATCATTGGCCTAAAAGCACTAGAAATAAATGTCTGGATTTTTGCTGTTTTAGGAGAAAACAGAAACTATTATGATTGTAGCCATGCAAGTGAAGAAAACAGGAGTTATGCCCCTTTTCACATTTTTTCTTCTCGGCAGTATAAGTGCCAGATAATAAAGAATTAATCATAGCAAAGTAACAACTAGAAATATGAGGAACCAAACATCAATAGATCACTGACTGGGGCTGTTAATTAACTCAGCTGGGGGTCTTTGTCAGGTTTGTAGCAGTCCAGGTAGATCACTTCAGACCACCTGGGGGACATGTTATACACAACACTGTCAAAAACATGTATCTCCACTCCTTACAACAATCAATAAACAAATGATTATCTGGAAACAATTCATTTCAATTCCTGAATGGATATATTTCAAATCATTTGTTTTTCTATTAAGTTTTGAAATTTAATCTCAGGCGGGAATAAAATCTTAATATATGTTATATTTTTTGTTTGATTCAATAATTATTTTTACTACCAAACACACATACACATGTACTGGTATTAATGCAAATATATATCCATATTAACATGCAAGAAATGTCAAACAAAAATAATTAAACTAAAACACAATACATATATATGAACCACAGTTGAATCAGATTCAATAGATCACAAAACCCTTGTGGTATATGTGTGTAAGCATGTACTTTACATTGTACAAGTGTGACTGTGTGTAAGTCACTGGTTAGCTGGACATCCTGCTGATGCAATCATTGAGAACTGATAATACCCCCTGGGGTTTGCCAGGGTATGAAGTGACAAGCCATTATCAGATGAAGGGAAGCATTACTTCCCCTAATGAATTCCTGTGTGTTTGTTGATTGTAGTAGCCTTTGTCTAAAGGTGTTTGCCAAAGAGATTGTTTAGTCTGGTAGGTGACGATGAAGGGTTTGTGATCGCTAAGTAACTTAAATGACAAGATATTGTCAAGTTCCCACACTCATAATAACCCATAATAGCACAGCTGCCTCCTTCAAGAATGGGCCATGAAATAGCAGCAATAAGTGACAAGTTTTTCTGGTTAAGCATATAAATTATTATGATGTGCACTGTGCAGAGCTTTAAATATAGGGGGAGAATGTTATTGTATATCTGTATGCAAAGTTTTCTGATATTAAAGAAAATAAATTTGATCCTAATGAACAAGATTTCTATTACTCTTACAGTCTTAACGATGTTGATCGATCAATATTTTTCCAGTAATGATGAAATAGATACTGAATCCTACCTTACTGCCTTTACATGCTCTGCAGAACTGACTTTTGTAGGCCAATGTTAGGTGGTTGAGGTACTTGAAGTTAGCATCATAGGGCAGGGAATAATCTTGGAACTTTTTCATTTTCTTCCGCAACACTTTCATTGATACCCTTCTCTGTAAACTGCGTCGCAATGTGTCATTTCTCCGAAGAGGTTCAGGAGTAAACACTGCCTTATCCACAACTTTTGGTGGCTTCCATGAAATATTTGAAGGTGAAACGTTTTCGCCATTCTCTTCATTCTGTCGATAAACAATGATAAACAGTAAGAAAAGGGGGATTACTAAAAAGTTGCGTTTAATTTCACACAGTTAAAGACATGAATGACTTTCTGTAAAGTAAATAAACGGCGTGACATAAGTTTGACATAAAGTAAACATATCAAACCGAAACATACCTGAGCATCGGGATGATCGAAGCGAGCAGGAAGTTGTGGGAGTTGTTTACCATTTTTCGGAAACGGTAACGCCGATTTCGACGTTTTCTTTCTCCTCTTCAGATGAAGACCACATGTTCCAAACACAAAGCTAAATTCATCATTTTCCTCCTCTTGAATTTCCCGCTTACGTTTTCGTGTCGGTGTGTCCATTTTTCTCGTTGGTGAATCCGGCGTTCTAAAATTGAAAATAAACAAGTAGCGCCATCTATCAAGGTGCGTGTCAAATATCAAGGAACGTAACTCCAACTCGATATCAAACGATCGTTATAGGCCAGAATAAATATGGTTAAGCACACTAATCCTCAATATTTTATATTTCGCACACAATTAAATTTTAGCTTTATTTCATATTTAGATACTCATTACAAAATATTCCTGTGAAACAAAAACATTTTTAAAGTTCGGGAAAAAAATCATAAAAAGGCATAAAAATTGGATAAATGCAGCAATGATTTAAACGATGTGAAGTCAAACCTCTGAATGTAATTAAATTTAATAAATTTTAGATTTCTAACGCTTATATATCAATTGGTTTTAAAATGATTAATGTATTTTCTGATACCTTGTAATGTTTCTGCTTGAGGCAAAAATTAATGTACAAAATTGCTAAAGACCAAAAGAAATTCATTTTTGATCCCTACTGAAAATGTTCTTTGAGATCAAATATTTCTGGATCAATTTTTAAAGATACATGTTTTGATTATTTTAATGTTTTAAAGGTGTAAAATAGATTTAACAAACTTGTTATTGAATTCATTTTCACAGTAACCCCATCAAAGGTCGTGATTACACGTGTTCAGACCAATTCCTTCAGCAATAAATCAGCGAAGTGTAATTAATGCATATATAATTATTTACACTCTGTATTCATTACTTGTTTCTATGAATGTACCGTATATGCACATATCTAAAATTATTGAGAAATATTTTATCAAAATCCTTTTTTTCACTAGTCTTTGAAGAATATTATTACGTAAAACAGCCAGATAAATTTGTTCCAATAATAAATTTTTTTTTTTTTTTTTGTTAAGGTTCTGACAGTTATTGCAGGTATTTTTCCAAAGTTATGATCAAATTATCACATGTAATAATATGCTTTAAAAACTATGACCATGTATATAACATATTAGTTCATTAAGCACGGATCAAGACACCCCCCCCCCTCCCCAGACCGGGGGTCCTTTGGAAAATTAGATAATTTTGTTTTCTGGGGGTGGGGCTTAGGTCTATTTTTTGGTAATTTTACTGTATGAATTAAATAAGTTTATATTTTGCGGGGGAAGGGGCTACGCTCCCCCTCCTGCCACTTCTACATGTACTTATAAATCCAGGTATAGAGTTAGTGTATGAATATGTCAGCATAAGATTATTTAAGCATACTTTAATAATTTTATTGTTATAAATTATAACATGAGATTGGAACTCAGTTAATCCCTCTTTCCATACATATTTCAATGAAGACAAATAGAATTGCACATTACATGGATGTATAATAACAATAATGGAAAATAATCAAAGACAAACTGTTAAATTCCGAAAGAGATTTTATTTTATATGACAAATTATTATTTGTACAAATCTAAGTAATCAGTTCAAGCATTTTATCTAGTGTAACTATATACACATGCATTTAAGGTATCCTAAAGTGACATGCTATTTCACATACCATTTACAAGAATAATTCAAATCTTGAATATCTGAGAATTTAACCCATTATAATTGTCTATGTTCCCTCTGATTCCAGATAATGCCAAGATAAGGTTGTCCAAAGTTAATTCTATGTTTCATTTTACCTTCAAAAACAGAATCTACAAAAAAAGGACCATAAAATTTGAACTATATGACAACATTATCAAACAAAGAGTTTTATTCATTTTTATTGATAAAAAAATAGTTAGAATATTCAAGTTATATATGTACATGATAGCTGTTTATTGATTTGTCCTGTCAATTAAAAAGCCCAGGGAGTATCTGACAATTATAATCCATAATTTTCTCTAGGGTGTGTATTTTTTAGCTCTACTGATTTTAATTTTTTAGTTAAAAAAAATAAAACCAGACTGGAAAGGATATAATTATATATTAAAAATAGGACTTTGTTCTTTCAAAATGACAAAGTTTGTTATCCTTGTATGCATAAGAGTGGCAGTAAACAAAAATTACTTTGAACAGCCTTAGAAAATTTCCAGGTCAGTGATTCTTTGGAAGCTACCTATAACTTTTCATGGTTTACCTTAATTGTCTAGGGAATGGCAATAACTTTGATTGAATCCAAGAACTGCAGTAATTATTGACCATGTGTAAATCAATTATTTATATCAAGTTCTCTCTTTCTCTCTCCCTCTATTTCAGTATAAACGGAATGAAGAAGATCCCATATTCATCTTTCCTGTCACATTTCAGATGTGAAATGAAGAGACATTTTTTGAGAAACAATGGAGTGGGATAAGCTGTCAAGGCTTTTTAGATTGTTTCGATCATTGATCGGCTGAGGAGGATATAAGACACCGGAGTCACCCCCCAGGTAACAGATGGTCCAGGTGATTTTGTATTCACACCTGTTACAGGGGTATTGATGCCTCATCCCACAGACACTTATCATAAGTTACCTCTTGATTCAATTTACTGCTGTTTGTTCTCGTTTGGATTTCAAAATAAAAACATGAATTCTCGATAAAATAGCAATGGAGAAATCTTCAAAAAAGTTAAAGTAAGTATATGTTTATTTACAATTCTATCCATCACTTCATATGGCAGTTTAGATGAAAAGTCTTAAATCCTCCATCTCATTCAGTCATATTTGCATAAACCTATAATGTAATCTGTCAATAACCCTGTGTTGTATGCTGGGCTTAATTTCAAGCTTTATTACAAAGATTGTGTGATATGAATCTGGAAAATATGACACCAGAGGAAACCATAATTGGGGTGATATTGTGTCAGAAAAGTATTGACAAAGTCATTATGTTGTTGACTCTTTCAGTCCCTTATCAAATGCTACGTTTGAAAAATTTTCCAGCCATTGACCCAATATCCTGCCAACGTGAGAAATGTTTCACTTTTGTCTGTTCAATAGATGTTCATTTACTTTTAAAGGCTAGACTCGGAGGCCATTCACTCCAATATGAAGTCCGGTGACCCTTTGGATGTCGGTGATTTGGACTACCTGAATGACATTATTCCATACAGATGTCCGAAATGTAGAGATGAGAGAAAGTTCTCTTCTCTCTCCGATTTACGCCTACACCTTGATAAAAACCATTCCTACCAGGTTGGGTACGTGAGACCTCGAGCAAGGATGCAAGTCTTTGACGCAAAGTCTGAAAAAACAAAGGAAAATAACTCAATCGATGAAGGAAAAAGGAAAACAAGTTCACCTCGGTTGGAAATCAGGTCATCAGATGGAAGATCTTCACCGCTTCTCCTGAGCTTTAAGGAAGATGCCAGGATTCTCGAGAGTCAACTGAGGGCTGCCAAAGAAGCTGAAATGAGAAACAAAGAAAGATCTTACCACAGAAAGACAGGACATGTGAATGAATCAGGCACAATTGACAGTCTACATCAAAAACTGATGTCTTCCAGGAATCAGCAATGGAAGGCTGAGGAGGCTCTGTACAGTATAGACAGTGTTCTGGACAATTTGGAAAAGTCTGTAGAAATGAGATTCCGAGATCAAAGGGGTGTTATCAGTGACTTGGCCTCGAGTCTAGACAACAGAGAGGAGCAGTTAAGTCAAGCTAACCTCACCCTAAAAAGTCTGCAAAAAGAGCGGCAAAAATTGATGAGAGAGACGCAAGAAGTGTTAAAGCAGAGCGAAATCAAGAACGAGAGACTGAAGTTTGAGCTAGAGAGAAGAGACGACGTTCTCCACTCTGTCAAGTCCCAGCTCCATGATCTGAGAGTTAAAACCGAGGAGAGTATTAGACTCAGGGACAATGAGTTGATGCTGACCAAGGACAGAGTTCATCATTTGGAGTTGGAGAAGGAGACCTTGTTGAGAGATGTTGAGGAGCTGATGAGGGCCTCTGATCAGGACAGTGTTCATCTGAAACAAGCTCTGGGAGCAAAGGAGAGGCAGCTTAAATTAGTCAATAATGAACTACTTAAAATCAGGTAGTATTTTAACACTTAATTCATAATGTGGGTGTTGTGTTAAGTACATGTATTAGAACATAAGGCTAGACCTGGTACATTTGTTTCATTTATTATGGTACTGTAAACATACCATATTTTTCATTAGGGTATTTATATTTTGGTACCATTCGTGCTGCTTAAAATCTTGTCTGCTAATTCATTATTACAGCATGCAGCCTTAAATCAGTTGAAGGGGAAGATTGTGCTAAAATTTGAGTGAGCTAATCTTTGTACTGTTTAATGTTGATCCTAATACATTAAATGAATCTTTAATATAGCATTTTTTCCCACCAGAAATGAGCAGTCTGACCTAATGAATGAAAGTGTGAAATTGTATGAAGCAGCAGAAATGGGCAATGAGAAGCTGAAGAAAGTTATTCAGACCAAGGACAGCAAACTTCAACAGGCAGAGATGGAGCTTTTAAAGTTAAGGAAGGTCAGTTGTGTCCAATCAATCACAAACTCAACTGCATATGCTAATAATTTATATTTTGTTTACAATATGGATATACAGCAAATAAAAAAAAATAAATACATTAACATCAATTTAACTCTAGGTTTCCTAATAATATTTGCATAAGAGAGGGCTAACATATGAGTGCTGTTGCACAATCCCTTTGTGAATAATATGAGCTGTATTTTTTAGAATTTTATTTTGCTGCAAAAACCTGCTAGTACGATAAGTCTGCATGTAACTCAAACTTTTATGATAAAAAGGATTTGAAAACATCATTAAGTTTTGTCAAAAGAAAGATTTCTTTTCTAAGGAATATATAGCAAATCAATTTTTGTACAGGACGACAATAATTCAATTTTGCTCCAATTAAGGCTTCTTGACAGTCTTTTCCACAAAAACATGGCTTACAGATATTAAAAAAAACCCCTGATATTTTTGTCATTTTTGAAGAAATCAAATTGCTTTAAATAACAGTAAATGTATTACCGGTATTTTTGCTTGTGTACTGTATTTGGGAATAATTAGATTTTCAAAAAATTAGTGCAGATTTAATTTGCACATTTCTGAATCAACCGGGTGTCCATTTGCATTGATCTACATATATGATTAAGCGATAGACTTTATTTTCCTAAAGTTGCAATATTTTCACCAAAAAAGTCATATATAAAGTACATGTGCAAAAACAATATACTACTGCACTTTGTCTTTTAGATGCAGGATGATTTAGTGTGTGAGTCCCAGCTGTTGACAGAGCAGGCCGACAGTCACAGTCAGGCCATGAGGGGGGTTCTGATAGAGAAGGAGGCCGCACTCTCCACACTGAGGCAGGAACTGGACAGAGTGGTTCACGAAAGAGACAAGCTGCTTACGGCTGGGGAGACTAGGGCAACAGGAATAAATTCAGAAGCCATTAAGAGAGATAAACCAGTGAACAGCTCCCTCGAACAAGAGAAAATTAGGCAAGAATTGGACAGAGTGGTGAAGGAGAGGGACAGACTTCTTATGGCGTTAGAGACTAGGGCACCAGTGAACTTCGAAGCCCATCAGAGACATGTAGCAGTAAACAGCTCCACCCAGGAACAAGAAGAAATGAGGCAGGAACTGGAGAGGGTGATGAAGGAGAGGGACAGACTGATGGAGGTCATGGAAAGGTCACCTGTAAGGGGTCATGTGATGGAAGGAACTAGTGAGACAGATGGAGACAGTGCCCTTATGAAGGAGGAAAAATTAGTTCAAAGGCAGAATGCATCACAGAATCAAAGGGTGGTAACTCCTGTACTATCTGTAAATGATGCTGACATTAGTAAACTTCAGTCTGAACTAGAAGAAAAACAAGCTCATTTGGAAAAGAAAGAAAGGCAAGTTATTGTCAATTTGAAAATAAATACCGTACTAATAATATTACGTTTACAATTACATTACATTTACCCGTAATTGTGAATATCATTAAAATATTTTTGTTCATTTAGAAAATTTATGAAACTGCATGTTCTGTTATCAGAAAATCTAAATATCTTAAATTTTGGTTATTATTGCAATCCCAGCAAAGAGATATTTATTGTCGCAGACCAGTGGTAAATTACCGGTACATTAATTGATAGCTAGTATAAAATGAATACTATTGACTACCTGCTTGCTAATGCTCAAATTTCATAGATTAATTTCAACCTACCATTTGTGATTAAGGAATAGTGCATATAATGCTTGGTTAATACTTAATAGTATTTGGTCTCTAAGAAACCAATTTTTTTACCTATCTTTATTTTTGTAACTCAGGGAACTTGAATCCTTAAAGAAGTTTATCAACACTACAGCAGAGAAGGAGATGGTGGGAAGGCAGAAACTGGAGGAGTTCATCAGCGAGCTGATTGATCGAGCGGACCAAGCTGAGAGGGAGCTCGAGCTGATGAGGAGGAAATCAAGGACCGCTCATCCCACAAAGGATCCAATGGAGGATAGAGTAAATTCAGAACACATCCCAAACTTATTCTACACAGTGACTTATCTAAGCCTTTTTTAAAAGCTTAATGAAAAATATACACTTTGACTACCAAAAATCTAGAACACATTCAAAGGGTATTCTATACAATGACTTACCTAAAGCCTTTCTCAAAAGCTTGATAAGAAATAAAGTCAAACCTTGTTATCTTCAACTAGATGGGACTTATTATAAACTTTTAGATATCCGAGTATTCGAAATATCAAGGGTAAATTACTTAAAGTATACGGTAAGTGGTTGGGACTTAGTAATCACTTTGACATCCAATGTATTTGAGATAACAGTGTTTGAGATATCAAGTTCAACTGTATATAATTTGAGTACCAATAATATACAGATAGTAATTAGCATATACTTATTTTTCCAGGATTTTCAAAAATTGCACAGAAGTCCAAAGCAAAATACATTGACGTAAGTGTATCAGGAATATTTAACCAACTCATACCAAATGTTTATTAAAAAAAGTAAAATGAACAAATAAAGCATTACTTATTTCCTATGATCATTTTCAGTACTTCACCTGCTAACCAGATGCAATCGCACAATACATCAGGGACATCAGGTCTGTATAATTCGGTTGCCAGACATCTTGTGGAGGCTACAGTTGAACCATGGCCGAACTCCATAGCACCTTCGACATTGAACCCAACAAAGAAATCTGCATCTTCATCAGAGAGTGAAAATACTCAAAATGGTATAAAATCCAATGTACAAGGAAAGAAAGTTCCTCCTCCAATTAGAGGCAGGACATATCACCCAAAGGAGACACCTCCTGTCAGATCATTATCACATCAGTCCTCCCATGATTCAGAAGTTGAGTCCCCTGAAAGCAAGACAAAAAACCAGCCAAGAAAATCAGAAACTAGCAGACCACTAGCTTATCAGTCCTCCAATGATACAGAAGTTATGCCCCTTGAAAGCAGGAAAAAACACCAGCCAAGAAAATTAGGATCCGACAGAGCGTTACCTCAACAATCGTCAAATGATTCAGAAATCATGTCGGATGAAGATTCAACAGAGTACTCCCCCTTGCCAACTAATAAAAGATATTCAGATAATAAGGAGCAGTTTCAAAGAACCAGTTCCAACCAATCATACATCTCACAAAGACATGGGTGGATGGACCCAGACTCGGTACTGTACAGCGAGACAATGGACGATCCAGACCTGGAGAGAATCAGTGTGGACTCATTCAATGGACTGCCACTAGAACTCCATCAAATCAGTGGAGGTAACCCTAATGTGGTGTATGTGCCATTCAACAGGAGGACGGGACAGCCAATCAGACCCCACCTTGACCCAACCAGACATCTGGACCCAAACAGTGACCCAGTGGGTACCTGATGCTGCATGAGATCTCTTATTTACAATATCTCACAAGACTCACTGCAGTAGATGGCTTGGGTTTTTTTCACAATATTCATGCTGCTTGGTTGTACATGTAGTTAAAATTAGAAGATTTTTTTTATTTATTTTTCTTCATAACTTATCTCTCACAAAAAGGTTTATGATTATGCTTGAGATGGGAATGGAGAAGGATCATTTTAAGTTTGTGTTCTGGTGAGTGCTGCATGATCATTAGCTGCATGATTTAAGGCTTGAGATTTCACTGCTACCATTTTCAAAATTGTTGCAATTTTTTGATGCTGTAGCACTTAAAATTTTAAAATCACCATCAGTGCAACATTAATTTAACCTACATGTACTCTCTTGATAATATCTAGAATCAGCAACAAAATCATGACATTGATTCAACCCCAATTCAAGTAGAGGCCTCAGACAAAATGGAATCTAACAAGACAGACCTCTCAGAAAGCAGTACTTACAGTCATTCAGAGTTCAAAGAAATAAAACCAAGAGACTCCCCAGATAAGGGTAGTCATAGAGAAACAAGTCGCTTTAAGAGTGAGTCTCCCTCTGAAAAATTGTCAAAGCCTCCAAAAAGATGTGAGCAAAAACCAGAAAAAGACAGAGAGGAGAACATTGTTATGAAGAGTATTGGAGTAATGGCCAATATCCCCTCATTTCAAGGTATATCATAAGCAGCCAGGAAAATTGTTTGAAGAAATAAAGGGAGATAATTTGGTATATGAACAAACTTTTCTTTTGTATTTTAGGAACAACCACAGAGTCAGAATCTTGTGAAGAAATGGAAATGGCTGAAAATTCTCTCTCGGATGTCAAATCATTTTCAGAGGACTGTGAGTCATTTATATATATATATATATGAATAATAGATTTTCAATACATTTTATTTTCCTTTCTGTGTTTGATCAGGTTTTTTTTATAACATATTTTAATGAAAAATTTGTGTTTTTTTTTTTCTTTTATTTTTTTTAAATTCCTAGATCCATTGGAAAAACAGGATTCATTTGAAAAAGAGTTAGATGATAACGGCATCATTTGGGATTTGGAGGACCACTCCCATCATTCTTTGATGGAGTCCAGGAGGTTTAGTCCATATGGAAGTGAAATGAAAAGTCCTTCCAATCAAGGCGTAGATTTTGATGAGTCCGATTCCTTAGACAGCGTTCCAGTAAAGGACCAAAGTGGGGAAAGCAGTGAGTACCACTCAGCAGGGCTGGGAGAGGCTAAATTAAACAGTCTCTCATTTAACACGTACCCTCCTCGCAAAAAGCAAGTCAATTTCCAGACTCTTTCAGAACACAGCGATCCTGTGAACTATAACAAGAGGCCAAACAAATGTAGGGGTTATCCCAGGAATGAGGACTACAGGCTTCTGGATAATGAAACAGATGAAGATGAATATGAGGAGGATATTCAGAGATGGAGAAACTTCACTGCAGATATAAACACAGATCTAGAAAGAAAAACAAAGACTGGTGACCATCAACCCAGGCATTACTCTTCGACAGGAAGGTATAAAAGTCCTACATCATCTACTAAGAGTTCATATGAAAAATCACAATTGTTTAACAGACCAGAGCCACGTGCTGGTGGACAGGGTTTTGCATGGCAAAGGGAGGCTTATCCAATGCATTTACAACCTTCAATGCTCCCTTTTGGGGAGCCATTGCAAAGAACAATGTCTTCTCCAGGACTTTACAAGAGATTTATGATGAATGAAGATGTTCCCTATTTTTACCAAAATCTCCATTCATCATGGAGACCATCTATTCAGAGAGGAAGATTCACACAAGATGTAGGAAAAAGACTCAGCTCTAGTTTGTCAAACCTTAACACACGAGCAGGCCAAGAGCTTACTCCTAGGACCTCTGTCTGTAAGGATTCATCTACACAAACATGGCTGCTGGATCGACAGCTTACAGAAAAAGATCTCCATTACATGGAGGAAATATCAAGTTCTGTCTCATCCCCTGAAAAAAATTCAGGCAGAATGTCTCAAATTCGGTGCAAAGCAGATGAAGTAATGCAGAAATCAGAGTCAAAGTTAGCTGATGTCAAGCCCAGTAGCAACAGTCCATGTCTTTCTAGCAGACACCCCTCTTCCTCAGTCTGTCTGGGAAGTAATGAGAATACAGATAAAAATATGTCTGGAAGTATGAAAGACTTCAAAAGTAACAAATTTGAAAAGTCACAGAACATATCTTCCTCAACTGATATCTCAGACAACAAAATTTTCCAAGAGTCTAATTGCAGCAAACCTCAATCTGGCTCCTCTTGCCTCCAAAATGATGACAGTAGAAAACATCACTCAGATAAGAATAATGGAAGCCATGAAAAAGGCACTGATAACACTGATGGTGATAGCCAAAGAAGTGCAAATTCTAGCTTGGGAGAAGAACTGAGCTTTCCACAATCAACTGAAAACTCCACAAGTTCAGCCAAAAATCTTTCTCAGAGAACCTCAGATGGACTTGGTATTGTTGGAAACAAATGTACTGTATCAGCTCATAACCCAGCAAATGATGAAAGTAAACACAGTTCAAACAGTATCAGCTCAGTCTCTGTGGATTCTGAAAATTGTGATAAGTCCAAAAACAGTGCTTCCTTAAACATTGAAGAAAATTTGAAACAACTCTCAAAACAATCAAGTGATGTTAAAGGACTGGATGTATCGACCCCAAATGATGAATATGTCAAAGAAGATGCTAAGCAGGATTTTACTAGGAGTGATTCAAAGTCAGGAGACAGCCATCCTGAAAGTCTGAATAAAACAGATCTGTGCAGTAATGTTCAGGACAATACAAAGTGTAAAGATGTTGAATATTCATCAAAAGGTTCCTCTGCAAAATCAACATTGAGCAAATCTAATGAAAATAAATCCATGGAATTAAATGGTAGTGGGTCACAAGCTGACAGTAAAACTATGAGTGATTCCAAACAATCAGCTGACAGTCAAACTATGAGTGATTCAAAACCACTAAGTGTTTCACAGAGGAGCAGGCCTTTAACCCATCCACACCATGATGAAGATGATGACACTTCCATTATGACTGATCTCAGTCTTGGTTCCAGTGTGGCTGACATCAGCAACCAGAGCTCCAACTTCAGTAACTTCTTTAACCAAAGGAAGACAGGAGGAGACAGGGTGGAAGACCCTGATAAAGACAGGGACTGCCATGATGAGCAGACAATGGAGGATGAAGTTCCCTCTGAGGCTTCAAGAGAGCAGTCACATTCACTGAGTGAATCAGAGACAAGTGAAGGGATGCAGGGTAGGAGAAATTCAGTGAAACTCCAGAAACAGAAGACAATGCCTGTAGTAGCAGAGTTTGAACCCTTTACCATGGCTTTTGAGGGTGATACAAAACCTCCAGTGTTCTCTGAGGTGCAGGAGACGGAAGATGAGGATGACCTGTCCACACTGGACAGCTGTAGTGTGACTCTCAACAGTGCAGATGGTAAGACTAGAATAAAAAGCCACGTTAGTTCAATTCTTAAAAATGGAAATACGTACGTCTGTTTAATCATTAGAATTTGTGGGGGTTCAAATTATGTGGATTTCATTGGTACCCCTCACGCTTCGCGTCGGTTGACAGTGGTTTTCTGGGGGTGTCAATTTCAATGGTTACCCTCCCAAACAGGCACTACTGTGGTTTCATTAATATTCAAGGGCATCAATTTTCGTGGATAAAGTGAAAATCACAGTTTCAAGGATATGTAAATTTGTGGCCAATGATCCTATCAGTACAAAATGTTAATAGAAATTGCACTTCAATGAACATTTTATTTCGTGTATCAACTTATCAACGAAATCCACGAAAATTGGTATTCAACGAATATCGATGAAACCACAGTATTTATTTTATTATACTGAATGTCTTAATTTCAGAGAGAATTTTACTGCCTTTATATAGAAATGACGTGAATTCAATGGCAAACTGTACACATATTAACGCACATGTAACAATTCATTGTGTTACCCGTTGCCAAGTGTGTTGCTAATGCTGAGGGTAATAGAACGGATTATCAACTGCATCTAAACCAATCAGATTTCAGTATTCAACATGAAAGTATAATAATGAATTAATATCCCAAATAAATCATAAAACAGTCTTAATTCATTATTATGCACTACAAGTGAATTCACAGAGTTTTATCTGAACAAACTTTTCAAATATTGACAATTAATCCACAAATATAAGGCCCCATGCTTTGAAATGATTATCCAGTACAAGATTAAAAAACCATTAATCTATTCTTTTATGTGATTTATGTCAACCGATGACTATGCTGTGACCTTGATAAGAACTATTAATATGAACACATAACCAATTATGTATAAACTGCACGTCTATTATGAATATTGACCTATTAATCACTCTGTTGGAAAGTCCTTCGGAAAGTAAAGTTTGAATTTAATTGTGCAGTAGTATATGATCTCATACATCCAGGTATGGGAGAGACTCTCGTCACGAGAGTACTATATTTGTCATAATTACAACCTCTATAGAGTTTTGTTATGGTATGCTTGTCACAAATTACATGTTTTCTGTCACCTCTGACCTATGCTCGTGTTCATACTCATGTTTGTTCTGATGCGGGAGACTGTAGGCCCGCATCCCTCTATGCTGTGATGGAGTCAGTTTGACAGTTTTAATACTGTATTTTGGAATTGAAATATTGCTTTTAAAATTTGTCACTGAATTTACTCTCATGATCAGCACAGGTGGTCATGACTAACCGAAACTGTCCGTCATTGTCGAGAGGGTATATATACTCATGTCAATTTGTTCGAAATCAG
Source organism: Magallana angulata (assembly GCF_025612915.1). Taxonomy (NCBI): domain Eukaryota; kingdom Metazoa; phylum Mollusca; class Bivalvia; order Ostreida; family Ostreidae; genus Magallana; species Magallana angulata. The sequence continues at coordinate 28,229,227 of NC_069114.1, forward strand.
ATTGCATTGAGAACCGATTTAGATCAGATTGGAATTGTCATTGAATACCACTATATGACACGACAATAGAATTGTGAAAACAGTTACTTGGACTTTCCTTGAGTTATATAATAAGCAACAGACGGGGAGACTTTGCGTGGTCTTACTAATTTTTACCTGGTAATTTGTTTAGAAATGAGGGCACCAACAATGAGCAGGCGAGAGGAAACAAGGAAGCGAAGACAGGCGCTACAAAAGATATTCCGTTTTCTGGACGTCGACTCACTTCTTGTTGTGGCCCAGGTCTGTAGAGAGTGGAAAAAGGTCAGCCGCAACAGGTCGCTGTGGAAACGTGTGGTACTGGAAAATAAAAAGTGTTCATCAAAGGTAACAAAATTCAAAAGGTCCATGGTGGAGGAAAATTTAATACATCTCATTTTATTAGAAAGGACACTGATTGAAATGATTAAGATAAAGTTTTGAAGAAATATTTTGCTGACTTTCAGTTCTTGATCAGTTTGTCCAATTGGTGCACCAGTGTAAAACATTTGACCTTGAAAAGTAAGTTTTTAAAATAATGATAAATGAGTATGAAAATCAAATTGTTGAAACATATACTAAGAAACTATGGCTCTTAGTCATCACCATATATCTACTCCCTCATGATAGATCTTTCACCACGAGACCAAAGGCAAACAGAAGCAGATGATGTCTACCAGAGTTCCATCAGGTATCTAGAAATGTTATTCATAGATATCTCTTACAGAGACCAGAGGCGTGTTCAGCAGAGCGAGTGCTCGCAAGTGCTCAACAGAATTTGTGTTGCGGGTAAAGGGAATGTTGGCGAGCGCCCAATAGCACCCACTCTGTTGAACATACCTCAAGATCCTCAAATTTTGTGAAAGATATGTAGATTTTAACAGCCTGAAGTAACTGCTCCTTTTTTTTGTAATCAGAGGGAGCCTTGAGATGGGGCTGGAGAGACTTCTACAGGTGTGCGAATCCACCCTACAGTCCCTCTCCATTGTTAACTGCGGTACTCTGCTAACTGACAAGTAAGATATTCTTCTCCATATGTTCTCCATCAGCAACATCATCAGCCATTAAATCAGCATCAAATTAATTAAGTGTAGATAGATAAGTAAAATTTACATCACAAAATGTACAGTAGCACCTGATTAAAGTAAGGAGCTATAGGGACAAGCAAATATGATTACTGTGGAATTATTTAAATCGTGGGGGGCAATTTTCATGGATCGTGACTTTTTTGTTCATTCGCAGGGATGTAATTTCGTGGATGCGTCGGTTACTGTTTCAGTAACAAAAGATAACTCTTTCTAAAATTGTTTTCGTTGAGGATTTAAATTCGTGGGGGAGGGCTACCCACGAATACCACGAAAATTGAGCTACCATGAATTCTAATGATTCCACAGTATAAGCATAATATTATTTTTTAAAACTGATGAGGTTAAGATTAATTTTCAAGAATGAAACAGACTTAACTGTAAGCATGAATTTATTACTGTAATTGCATTTTACTGTAAAGTTTCAATGGACAGTTATTTATTTCTTCTGACAGGAGTATCTGGCTGGCTAGCTGTTACAGTCGCATGCTGCGGAGCGTGGAGTATCTCTCCTCCTCTTTCCCTCTGGGTCCTGATGTTATGTACGCTTTGGGAGCTGGATGTCGGGACATAACAACTCTAAAGATCCACCCTATCTATCCTTGGTAGATGAATTTTTTTTTAGCTTTATTATCAAATAAATGTATGAGCTCTCTAATGATATGAGCAACTGTGAATATTTGAAGAATTTAATGCATGAATTTCAAAAATCTTTTCAGTGAAAACGAGGAGAAGTTTTCCAACAAATGCCTCCAGATTGTGTCCCAGTTTTGTTCAGACCTTGAAGTTTTGAGTATTGGCGGTTCTAAAGTAGATATAAATGGCTTAGTTCTCATAGGTAAGCTAAAATGACATACAATAATCAAACATTCACAGAAACATCTAGAATAAGTGTTTAAAGATGATATTTAACTCAAGTTATATCAGTCCATTATACTTCCACCTAAATTTTTTGAAATGGACATGGTTGTTGTTGACTTCCTTGTTTTTATACACATTTTCAATTAACAGCTAATCTACTAGACACTATCTGTCTACACAGCCTGACCTAGACTTATGTAGACACATTTTCTGTCTACAGCTAAGACATGTCCCAAATCTGATTAGACAGGACATAACAAGACACAAGATTTTAGTATACAATCTCTCAAGGCTTGTTCTTGACTTCACTTGACATATACTTTCTGTCTAATAGCTAAAACATATTCCTATACTTTAGTGCAACAATACACGCTTTTTATCTACAGATCAGGCACATCCGGGCTAAATAGACATATGTTGTCTGTCTACTGATATAAAATATTTTGCTAGACTTTACTAGACATGTTTTCTGTCTACATATAGATATTATCCTAGCTATACTTTACTAGACATGTTTTCTGTCTACAGCCAAGGCCTGTCCTAGACTCCAGCACTTGGAGCTCCATCACAGTCAGGAGATGACCTCAGATGTTGCTGTGGCTGTCTGTCGACTCGGGCTGAAACAGCTTCTCACCCTGGCATTTATACACACGCCTGTCACATCAGATGCATTGAAACACTTCTACAGTATGTAAAAGGCAGAAGTTTAGTGTTCAAACTACATATGGCAACTAATGAAAAATCTTTCCTAAAAAAAAATGCTTAATAAAAAGAATGAAGAATGTAAAATTCTTTTATTAAATATGATTACTTCTTAAGCAGAAAAAAAATTCCCGTTTTGTTTTTGCCCCTAGCTATCACCTTTGTTGTCAGTGAGCATATTCTTTAATTAAATATGATTACTCCCTAAGCAGAAAAAAAATTGCCGTTTTATTTTTTGCCCCTTTCGCCCTTGTTGTAAGTGGGCGTAGTTAGGACTGGGCGATTTTGATGTCTCAAATTATCTCTCTTTTAAAATGACGCGAAACCGTTAGCAAATGTTCAAGGGCGAAAAATGCACAGGCTTGAAAATTACCCTGTATACAGTATTTATGAAAGTTTATTTTTTCCCTCAGAATCCTGCAAGCACCTTAAAGACGTCCAAGTTTCCTTGTTCATATCAGACTTCTATCAGGGTAAAGCGGAAAAAGAGGACACTAAACTCAAGAAGTGGCAGAAATTTGTAAAGGATATCAAGGTAAACCAGTCTCAAAAGCTTCAATGGTATTTTAGAGATAAAAATGACTTCATGTAAGCACACTAAAAAAGCAACATTCGCCAGCAACCCAGGTGTGGGATAGGGCTAAATACCCAAGGAAACTGCAATTTATGCCATAAAATTTACACTTAACATGTCAAAATTTTTTAGCATCGTTAATACAGGGAAATTCGGTATCATCATATCTAGATATTTGATCTCTGTTTTCAAATAATCCACAATGAAAACTAATTGACATGCATTTGTATTTTTCTTTTCAGAGCCTAGAGCGAATTCCTGGTCTCGGGAATATTCTGAAGCTGAGCCTACAAAACACCTAAATATGTTCCATATTTCTCCAACAATATACATTATATTTATGTTTTAAATTAATTTATTCATCATTTCTTGCCACAGGACATATACCGGTAATATGGCATTTTATACAGTCAGTAACCTAGAATGAAACTACCATTTTATAAAGTTTTTTTTATGTAGGGTGTTATGTTTATTTTTAAAAGAAGAACTTTGGTAAGCAATATATGTACTCATTTCTGATCAATTTGTTCATGCCTAATGCAATGAAATAATGTTATTAAAACAATGTATTAAATATACTCTCAAAGTTCAATTATATGGCATCATTATTTACATTAAATTTAGTTTTTAATCATAGAAAACATATTTGAGTGAAGTGTCTGTACAATCTGTGACATTTTTTTCATGATGGAACTCACATGGAAGATAAGCAGTAAATAACTGCCGATTCCTTATTTAATGCCAGTACTTAATTCCATTTTTCTGTTGCAGATTGTTAAGAATATAAAATTGCAAATGCCAAACTTTTTATTGTATCTTATATAGTTCACAACTATCAGAAAATGAATTGCGAGATTTTAATACCTGCGAAGGGTGCCTCTTGCGATTTTACACACCTATTGATTCATGTTCAACTGGGAATCTACAACAATTTAAACAATCAAATAAGTTCACTGATTTTAGAGACTCTGTGTTCAATAGTCTAAAGAACACAGATAGTAGATTCAAATCTTGCAGGAAAAAACAATTTGATGATTTCAAGTGGTTTATTCAATTTTTTTTTTTGATATCAAGTGATTAACCAACAATTGGTGTACAAGTATGTACCAGCACTTTCACAGAAAATATTTTAATTTGATTGACGTAAATACAATCACATGTAAAGGTGCTAGCAAATTTGCCAATAAATACAAACAAGTTGACAACATGATTCCATTAAAAGGTGTGCATTAAAGTCTTGAGATATTGAGTCTTATACATTCCCATTTACAGCAATTTTGGTATCATGAACGAAAATGTTGACCTATCTCAAGGTGTCCTTGTTGGTAAGGTAATTAATTATTCAGCTGTATCTCTACATGTTCGATACAGTTCAGCAGGAGTTTCAATAATTGTCAATCATCACAATTTTCTCACAGAATGCCCAAATAACAACATACAAGAAAACAAATAAATTTGTTCTATTCTTGAAATCACTGTTGAATACATCAGAAAATGTAACTTGATTCTTCGCATAATATACAAGTTCAATTTAACTGAACTAGCTAACTGCACACATAGTGCCATATGCTGTTTAAGCATGGGAGACTGTCAAAGTAACATGATTATTCTCTTGTGGACAAGAGCATAAATTGGTGTATCAAATATTAATATGTAATCAAAAAATTCCCAAACAACCAATTATAAGTAATTCTGATACAAAAAATGACGAATCACCAAATTAAATTCAGAATATGATGTACTGTAGAAGCAGAAATATTCGTTGAGGATTTAATTTCGTTATTTTTGTTGGCAGTATAAATCAACGAAATTAAATCCATGATGAATTCTTAACCCGAGTTACAAAGAAATTACGATATGACGAAATTGAATGCCAACAGAATTTTATTTGGTTTAAAAACAACGAAATTTTGACCCCACGAAAATATGTGCTTCTACAGTTTATAATTTCAAAACTATGATATTTTAATGGACTTTGGTAGATTAAAGCTCTTGAAGTTAGATGACACGGAATGGTGTGCATGTACATGTATTTCTGCACCACATTAATTGATTCAATCTCGGTAGATTGTGTTATCATCTTCATCTACCAGGGGGTATCTATGGTATTTGAACAACTCGGCCATGGAGCACTCTATAATTATTTCGACAACACTGTAGATCACAACTCCAAAACAAATCCTATGAAATGAAGTTGTCCTGTGATATAAACTGGAAATTATGGTCTATTCAAAAAGAAAGAAAGACATGGTATAGACAGTCCAGCTCCTTATAGTTTGGATTTTGCTTTCCCAATGTCGATAAAGGGCTTGGGTAGAGGGTATAGCCCCATGTGCCTCTTGAAGTCAGCAATGTCCTCTACCACGCACGGCTGCAAGAGATTACCATATACATGTATGTATATGTAAAAAACAAGTAAAAACAGAAATAGACTTGCATTCCATCACTACAGCTACAATGTCTGTTTTAAAAAAAAGAAAATAATCAAATTGAAATGACAGAAAATTCATTCATTTTACTGACGAATCTGTCTCTCACCTTTGGAAGATTGGTAGGAACTGGTAGCAGGTCCGCTCCATTGTCCTCAGGACTTAATGTGTTTGTATTTAGTTCCTCTGAGGTCGGCAGGATGTGTATACTCAGTTTATGTCTGTGAGGGGCATTGATGGCTACAAAGTCCTAAAACAAAAACCGCCAACAAATCATTTTATTAAAACCAAACTATCTGTTTGCAGTGCATTTGATTTTTGAAAATATGGAATATAAAAGGTAGATGAAATCATTGGTCTTCATATTATTGGTTAGGATGACCACCAGTTAATAGATAATTTTGTCTGGATTAAGTTCCAATCTATTTTCTCAAAATATCAAAGTCATACAGAGTGATGAACATATGATTTGTATGTGGATGTACCTTAAAAAACATGATGAGGTCATCTTTCTTAATATTCTTCAAACATGCAACTTCAATCTCATCTGGAAAACAAAAACATGTATAAAAGTCAAAATAGTTCATCAACCTGAATGGAGAAAAAAGACTCATAGGCAATGAGATTTTGATAATAATTAAAATTCCTATAGGGCTCTCACATTTTCATGAAGGGACAGAAAAAAGGGAAAGATTATAATTGTCCTTTCTTTTATTGATATTTTATTGATATTTTCAAAAACAATTCACCTCTGTCGAAGTTGTACGTGTTGGAAATGATTTCGGACCAGTACTTCATGTTCTGTTCATTAATTTTCTTGGTTTTCTCCATCCTTTTGGTGGCCAGGGCTCCAACATGCTTGTCATACTCCTCCTGACTCATATCTCTGATGACAGTCTGTTTCAATTCAAAAGTGAAACAAGGCTGATTAATTTACAAAGTTCATCAAATAACACTATTATTTTTTTATGCTTTACATAACCAGCTAAAGGGAAGCATCTTAAAAAGTAATGAACACTCAAGTCCTGGATGGTCTGTGCAACTTGACATGTATAAAAATCCAAATAAAATACATGTACAAGTTTCTGTGCAAGATCTATGAAATGTGTATATAATAGTCAAGTATCAATGGAAGATTAACCCTCTCTGACCACCTGTATAGAAGGACTTACTTCCATATGATTAAGGAAGGCTTCCACTCGATCATCAACATACTGTGGTGGTCTGTCGGACTGAATTATGACTCGTAATCCCTGGACACCGCGAGCCCGCCGCACACCGCTAAACACAATGTATCCTGTCAAACCGCAAAGTGTATGAAAATAAGTAGAGAGTTTGTCTTGTTCTCAGATTTACTCATCCTCACACATATACCTGTACAGTTGAACTTCGGTATCTCGAACAGTCATGTCTCGAATACAATGGATATGTCAAAGTGATTTGTATGTCCCAACCACTTATTTATTAAGTATTTTACTCTCAATACAGGGTACTTGGATATCTCGAAGTTTTTAAACAGTCCCATCTGTTCGAGATTACGAAGTTTGACTGTATAATATATTATCACCTAATGTATAAACTTTGATGATTTCAAAACAGTATTATATGTTAACTTTAATATCCATATAAAACCTGAAATTCTCTTTGGTTGCACTGTACCGGTATATTACAGTGTGATAATGAATATATACCTAACTGTTCCTTTGTTCTGAGAATGTTGAAGCACGGCTCGGCCAGGATCTGTACCAACAGCTCCAGTAACATGTTGGGCAGGGTGTCCTGCATACCACACTGGTAGTAGATACAGATGGAGCTACTCTTGTGGACCTTGTTGTCCGTCTGGTACAGATAATAACAACCTGGAGAACAAAAAAAGTCCAAAATCACAAAAAATTATCATATTTTAGCTGCGTATTGTAACCCAACAAGCAAGAGGGGGGTGTTTTAAACGGGAACTCTTGAAAAGTTTTCATAATATTAAACATACCTTGTTTGAACCTTAAAGTATTCATAAACATGTCATCAAATACCGGTAATAAGGCGAAATGTGATTCAATGATACCTTGGGACAGAATATATTACGAACAACTTAATAAGTTAGTTGAACACTGGGTCTTAGATCTGAGTACCGGTATACATGACAGAGAATTAGTAGCTTATCAAACATGTACCTGTAGGACAAACTTGCAGTGTTTACCGGTACCTACTATGAGCAGTTACAGCCCGATATCAGACTTGGTAGACAAAGAGCAGTACGATATAAATGGAAAGACAGAAAAAACAAAGATATTATGCCCCCCCATCTTTGGTGGCATTAAAATAAGAATTTTAAGCACTGACCATCAGGAATCTGGACCTCTCTGTATCTCTTGTACTGGCTGGGCAGTAACTCCTTGGTTCCACATTTCTCCTTCAGAATTCCCTCTGTCATTTCCATGACATCTTTGGCTTGCTGCAATCATATCAACATACAAATTCGAAATTGCTGTCCTTCTCCGATATTCAAAACATATACAATCATATTCAGATATACGGTAATTAAATTTGTATTCTTCTAGAACAAATTTTACCATCAAATAAACAAAAGTATCAGTCTAAAACAAAAATCTACAGGTAAATGCATGTACATGTATATACAAAAGTTAAGTTGTAAAAGATGTGTACTGTTATACATTTATTGCCTTTTTTTCTATCAAACTGGTTCATTATATTGCTTAAATCTGTACAAGTACCCCATCCATTCCCTTTCTTACCTGTTTTGTTACATTGCCATAAATCAGTGCCTCAATAAACAGCTTGGATAGAAGATTAGGGATAAATTCTTGTAGTTTCTCTGCCGTTACCTCTGCAAAGTTTTCAGTTCAAGGTCAGTTTTACACGAATAGAGTATAAACCAATCATACAATCAAGACAAAGAAATTATTCTTGATAATACAAAGAGTGAAAGAGAAAAGATACTCAAGAAAAAGTAACTACCCTGTAGTTTTCTTCTACAAATTTAACCATCGTATTTAAAAAAAAAATTAACGTAAATAAAAACAACTACTGGCACTGATATATACTATACAACAGTGTTCTTTCATTTATGTAACAAAGCTCTATCAATAAAATCTTTGAGAAAAGCACGAAATTGACTTTTGAGATGACCCCCATATAAGACTGACCGGCAGCTGACTGGAGTAACTCGGCTTTTGTCCACTGAATTTCAGCCATCAAATTATTGGTGTAGTAGATAGAGTGTTGGTAGGGCTCCTCGGCATAGAAATTACGCAGACCTCTCATGTACTACAAGAACAACAACAGCATTGTAGTTTGTTCAAACTTGCAATATTTCAGAACAATTATTGCATATTAGTTTATTTTCAAACAACAGATACAGTTGAACTTCAATATATTGGACACTGATATCTCGAATACAATGGATATGCCGAAGTGGTTTGTAAGTCCCAACCACTTAATTTTTAAGAATTTTACCATTGATATTTCAAATACTCTGATAACTCTATGTTTTTAAACAGTCCCATCTAGTTTGAGATAACGATGTTTGACTGTTTCAGAATAATCATTGTGTTGTGGTTTATTCAAAGTAATCAATATTCTTGAAGACAACCAATACAGTTTACCCATGCATATTGTCCATGGAGAAACTCTATCTAAAAACTTGCATGGGAATGACAGTCATGTGATTTATATTTACTTACACTTGACAACTTACCATTTCTTTGTAAATTTCAAATCGCTTTGGATCCACTTTAAAGTCGGTTAGTTTTTCTAGGATTTTCCTTAAAAGAACTGGCTGTTTTTCATGATACCCTTTCACTTGGAGCTACAAAAGAATTCATGTACCAGTAGATGATTTTGCACTTCATAACATGATTCTGATTTTAATCTACATGTCAATTTGTTTAGGTAACTAAATCATCATAATCACAAGTATCTAAATGTATATGTGTATAAAGTCTTTTATAATACTGCTACATTCATCATTCTATTAATCCTATTTGCAAGTCTTTCTCACAGCTAACAGTGACATGAACTGAAATACTGTGGAATCATTAAAATTTGTGGTGGCTCAATTTTCATGGGTAGGCCCCAATGAATTTACAACCTGAGATACCAAAAACGAATTTTGAAACAGTGAACTTTCTTACTAAATCTGAAAATCGACGCATCCACGAAACTACATCCCCACGAATAAGCAAAAAATGCACAATCCACAAAAATTGGCCCCCATGAATATAAATGATTCCACAGTACACAGCAAATTCTGATTCACTTACCACCATTCCACAGACTGTGTTCATGAGGTCGTAACTCAGGCCAGCTAACTCTGCGTCATACGCGTACTCGTTCAGTGCGTCCTTGAAGAGCTCAGTGAACAGGCCGGCCATGTTACAGTTCAGTGGATCTGTGTAAGCTATTGGACTAAAAATAGCATGAAAGAGTGCTAAAAATAACCCATTAAAGATACATGTCAGGATTTCATGTACTAATAAAATAAATAATCATTCTTCATGCAGGACCAAATTTCTGGGTTTTCTTGGATACATATGCCTATGATTACTGGTACATTATTTGAACACACAGTTCAACTACATGGACATATTTTATTTGGTCTCTATTAAATAAAATGATTGATTTAAATGTTAAACATTTCTGAGTAAAATTTGTCCAGTAACAATATTTCATATTTATATTTCACATGAACTTTGTGACAGATTTCACAGTTTTTATGTCTTCCTACGACCACATTGAATTGAAAGAGAGAGAGAGAGAGAGAGAGAGAGAGAGAGAGAGAGAGAGAGAGAGAGAGAGAGAGGAATATTACTCTTCAAAACACATACCTTGAAATGTCAAAACTCAAACAAGCTTTGGGCAATAAGAATTTGTCATCCTGTTTGAACCATAACCTTGACAATCCTGTTTCTTTGATCATCTCTGGCAAAGCGGGGCTCTACAAAAGATTGTCACTGATGATCAATCCTATAGAACTAACCAAATATTCAGTTTATGTCCTGGTAAAGAAAGTTTCAAATTGTCAGACTTACAAATTGAAAGCAAGTCTCAAATTGTTAGATCTTCTTTAAATACAAAACTTACATCTTTTTCTCTTGGAACAACTTCGAAATTTGTTGGGATAAACTCATTTCTTGGTGGAAGATGAAGATTCTCACTCAATCCACAATTCTTCCATTTCTATAAACAAGATAACAAAATTTTTTTTTTAAAAATTCAAAACAATGGCTGACATTAAGCAAATGATTTCATAAATCCAGTTCAGCTGATTGCTTTGCTCACCTGAATTTTCTCATCAGGTATATCCTCCAACTTGTATTCAGTGCCATACCATTTCTCCTTCTGGTCAGCAATATCTGCAAACTTCTTGGCGATTACTCCGATTCTGTTGGTAAAGATCAAAATGTACACCAATTTTTATTTGCATGCAAGAAAAGTTTAATATAAGGTTCAAGAGAGCCCTATTCCAGAACAACATTTTGCCACAAATCATTCCAAAAGTATTCTTTTATATATCATATTTCATCTTCATAGGCTCTGTTGCCAAAAAAAAAGTCACCACAAACCAGTTAACCATTCGTAAACCGCAAGTACAAGTTGCTGTAATTTTAGTATACAATAATCTTCTAATTCATGATATACTTATTTCACCAAACTGAGACAGTTCATTCCAGTGTTTAATCTGACCTCATGGTTTCAGGAACCAGTTTATCCAGCACCATTGTGATGAGGTCGGGTCTGTACTCTGTCAACAGGTAGGAGCCACTTAACACCTCAGGGAGCGGGTATTTCTACGAGTAGAGAGCATTGGCATAAAAAAGGCTGCTATATTTCAACATATAAACTTATGAGAGAGGGTGATTCTAGATCTAGGAGCAGAGAACATTGATATCAAAAGCTGTTAAAGTTAACAAAATGTTTCTTAATATATCAACTTACATGATCTTTTACAAAAAAATACCCACCTTTTAATATTTAATAAACAAGAAAACAGGTAAAAATGTGTGAAAAGATAACATTCCATTACAGTTTCTAAGAAGATGCATTCATACTGGAAACTAAGTACTTGAAGTGGGCTATAGAATTCAAAATCATAAATTCCATGCAAAGTACTAGTAACTCTTTTTCAACCATCACTAAAATAGCCCCACCTGCATTCTCCTTGCCAGGAAGGAGGTGTAGTTGATTGGCTTCTCCTTGTCCTTGAACCTGAATATCATGTCGGACAGTTGCTGGCACTCCTTGTAGACCCACTCCTGGGGGCCCTCCTTCCTCAGCATCTCAATGTACTGAAACATCATCAGCAAAATGTCGTCCACATGTTCTACACAGAAATAGATATAGCATGTAGTATGGTATTAATATGTATACTAGAACATCATTAGCAGAATATTGTCTACATGTTCTACAAAGAAATAAATATAAATATAGCATGTATGGTATAAATTTACTTGAACATCATCAGTAGAATATCATATACCAGGTACACGTTCTACAGAAAAATTTAGAATCAAAATAAAGCACTAAAAAACCCAAAATATTTAGGTATCATTTTAATGCAGCTTTTGTATACTTTTTTCTTTTCCATATGTATAAATAAACATGAACATCATCATCAGAAAGTTGTATACACGTTCTCTAAGAAATGCACTCAGATTTACATGTACAAGAATATTAACGTTGTCTGCATGTTTTATTAAGAAACACAAATATTTCTATAATTTTTAAAGAGTCAGTCTGGATTTAAAATCATAGCTTTAAAAAAAAATACTAAACCGGTACAAAAAAAAATGTATATCACATATGAAAGACAGAATTGTTGACAGGTAAAAGTACACAGAGTTGATACAAACCTAATCCTTCCTCTGACAAATCGAAATCAATCCTAAAGAACATGAATCCATTGGCTCCATCTGTCTGTCCCCCACACAGGGAGTTCACCCAACCTGTGGATAGAATCATGGTGCATATTGATAGCGACATTACATGTTAACATAAAAGCTATAATAATGTAAATGTTTAATGTACCAGATAACAAACATTTTACCCAACTTTTGAATAGAAAATGATGACACAGACTTCCTACGACTCCATTAGTAACGAGAAGCCATGTCCAATGATAATTTACCTTTTTGTTTGAGCTCTGATAACAAACTGCCTCTTCCTTCATGTCCAATCAAATGTCCCAGAATATGCCCTGGCTATAGAAGAAAATTATGAAATTATTTAATCTTGTGTTTCCATTTACATGTACTCTGTATTTGAAATGTCTAATTTCCCAGAAATATTTTTTTCTGTTAATACACATGAAGTACATTAACACTAATGTTAAACTTTTACTTTTCTCAAGATGTCAAAGAACTCAAATTTATCTCCCTTTATTCACAGTGATAGTGAAAGAAGTTGCAACAACACTGAAAGTGTTTATAACTTGCAACAGACAAGATTTTCAAAATAACAGATGAACTTGAAATAACTCTGAAACTCTTACATTAGATGAATAATAGTCGGACAGGTCTGGAATGGTCCAGGAAACTGACAAGTTCCTCAAATCTTTCACCGGGACAGCATAAAATATCTTCTACAATGTAAAGCATGATGTGTCAGTTATCTCATTACAAGCACTAGAGAAGGAATTATCAAATTAATATAAAAATTTGCTGACGACATCATTTGAAGACTTACTTTGACATGTTCTGGACCGTAGGGACCTTCAGACCAAAAGGGAATGTCCACCGACTTATTCTCCACAGGACAAAACAGTGGTACCACCATCTCCGACAGCTCATCTAAGGACTCTGAAGATAATACACAAACAAACTGTATTCCTCATATCATATGAACAGCAGTTGAAAACACGTCAGAATGCATGATTCATCATTCATATATGGCTAATATATTGGAATTATATGTATCTGATTGAGAAGCATAGCAGAGCTGTCTTGATATTTCTTTAGGTAAACGTATGAATACTGGTGCATAATTATTTCTATCTTTGTATGTTTCTTTAGTTTCTATTCCATGTCTGAATAAAACAGAAACATATGTCCCACTACTGTAAACGTATTATATTTGATGTGTACGATATTTGGCGAAAATAAAGTTTTGAACAAGTTGGAGCGAATTTGAATAAGTGTATTCCTGAATGTTGCAATTCTTATACATATATGAATGATATTTAGCAATGTACTTGATTTAGCGGAAGCCGCATTCCGCCAAAAGCGCTAAATAGAATACACAACCAAATGTAGTACGTTTACAGTATATTCCTATGCATATGTTGATCAATTTTTTGTTTTCTAAGTAAAGTTGATAGAGATCGAGTAGGATGTCTTAACTCACCTTTTCCTAACACAGCCAATGACATGATGTTGGAGGAGTAATACTTGGAATGGAACTTCAGAAGTTCATCTCTGGTGTTGATTCCTTTGGACTTAGGAATGGTATCCAAGGTGTCTTTATTCCCTGTTAGATTATAAAGACAGGCATTTCACTTCCTAATTCTTCCATGTTCTTTGTAAATTAATCAAACCCGATATATCAACACATGCACATGCTTCTGACTTATCAAAGGAACACAATAGGTCTTTCTGGTAGAAACTTTCGAAAGCAGTATCATTTCTTTACATATCACCACCCTACTGTATAAAGGGTTATTTTTGCCCCATGTTATTTTTGCATTTCCCCACTTGCAAACTGATTCAAGTTTTTTGATTTTAAAGAGATAGTTTCAGCCATTGGAATTTGCCCAGTTTTAAATTCACCCATTGGCAATGAGGGCGAAAGGGGCAAAAATAAAATGGGGGGGGGGGGGGGGGAGTGTATTTCCCTTTATACAGTGTCTAACCTGTTCCATAGTTGGTGAACTCATGGTCAGGGTTGCCCAGAGCCTTGTCCAACATGTTAAACCTCCACGGGTCCTGCTGTAAGTTCTTGTCATTCTCCGAGTTGACAGCATTCACTTCCCTGTCTGTGGCAGAGGGGGTAAATAGAGGGCACAAGAAAAATTGGGCAAACCTGGAAATGCAGAATATTTGCAATATTTTCTAGATTTTATTGTTTCAGATGGAGCAATGTGTACAATGTCAACAAGACCTTGAGGAATTTTATAGAAAGAACAAAACTGGTTTACGGTTTTAAGACCTTATATTTTGATCATCTTTATAAAATGTCATGACCTATTTATAGGTTTTCTAATAAGTCTTTAAAATATTGATTTTACTTACCTGTCCAGAGCTCCTGGCAAGTTTTCTGATCTGACATCAAAGAAATAATTTGTGTTCTCTGATGAAGTATAGGCATTTGACATTCCTCCATGCTCACTTAAAAACTAGTGAGAGTATATAGATTAGTAAATACATAAAGCTGTAAAGCAAAACATTTCAAATGTCCCAAAAATGTATATGTTTAAATTTCGATGATAGTATGATTTTCATTACCTTGTTATAAGCATTTTCTTCTTCATACTACAACAAAACAAAACCAAGAAATTGTAGACGTGTTTTGGGTAACAAATTAAAGAGAATAATCTAGCAAGTTAACTTCATAGAAATCCTCAATTTTAATACAACTAAATTAGAGTACCTTTTTTGTACCAAGAAACAGCATGTGCTCACAGAAATGAGCAAGGCCTGGCAAATCTTTTGGGTCTTTCATAAAACCTTGAAAAAGAGAAGAATGTTCTGTTAAATTTATCAATGACCATTCTTACAAGTTGTGCTAAGTATCATAATATGCGATTATATCTTCTGTATACACGGAAATATTTCCCCCCGAGGCAAAACCGTTTACAAGTAAAGAAGGGGTAAAATTACACTGGGCGAAAATAACCCTGTATACAGTATAAATATAAAAATCAAAGCATTACATGCTCAATATACCGGTAAAGATTACTGCATAAACACTTACCAACATGGACATCTAGGGCAGCTGATGCTTTGTCTGTGTCTGGGTCACTCACTAGAACCACTTTCAGTCCATTGTTTAACTTCATGGCTCTGTATATTCTTTTGTCACCATCAGAACGAATAATAGAATTGTGCTCAAATATCTCCAGAGCATTTTGATTTGCCATGGCTGAAACTGACCTGAATTTATAAAATAATTTCAGTGAGAAAATGAGAAAATTGAATGTTTTCTGGAATATAATTATTTCATAATAACCGGAATTATCACAAAAATATTCATTATAAAATAAACTCAAAATACATTTTTGGTTATTATGTGTCTTATTGAGGAACCCTATATATATGTAAGTTGAACATTACAAGGCTTAACACATTAAGATTTTTGTTTGAAACAAAAACTTATTTTTACCATGTTTACTTGTGGTCTAAAAAAGTTTTTCGAGTTCTTCTTAAAGTTAAAAATCCCAAAATGGCAGGAAAAGATTTTAACTTTTTTCCCACCCTCATTAAAATATTAAGGTCAATTGATTAATAAGCAAAAATAGATTCATTTCTAGATTTTATATTGAATGTACATGCAAATTGTTGAAACTTTGTTCTAAATCCTACATCATGACATTTTATCTCAATGATGAAAAAGTCCTTTAATTATATATCATCATCTTTAATTTTCTTGTCCATCTAAAGTATATTTATTTACATCGAGAAGGTAACCTTATTGCTATAATGTATCATTGATCTAACGTTTTAATGTGGTTATACATTTATTGTTGCATAATCTGAAAAAGGACAAATTGTTACATAATTAATTTGAACAGAGAAAACCATATAAATAGTCAATTTAGAACAGCTTGACTAAATATATCCAGATCTTTTTACCAATCATCAAAAAATACAACAAATGACAAATGGTTTCCATCAACATATTTTTACTAACTCGAATTTTCTCTACCTAGCTCTCTAGCTTGAATTGAATGAAGATACTGATCAATAACATTCGTGATCCGCCAATAGAACTCCAAAAGTTTAAGGTTTAAAACTGACAGTATCTATGATTGAAGTAGTACTGCCATGTGACCTTTCTGCTATTGTTTTATGTAAGTAAAATATTCTCATACATTCTTTGGGATCTTACGCAATCTTGACCACACCGTCGTTTTACTCACCGAAGCGGTGCCTGTAAATATGACGGGACCGATAAATAAGAAAACTTCACTTTTCTTAATGATGGTGAAGCTGATCTAAAGAAGGAAGTTGCTCTAGAAAACATTGAAATATCGTGTATCCTTCAATTTTTCTCAACCATCTGCTGTTTGCTAATAGGAACACTCTTTTGTAAAAGAAGATAGATTGGTACAGATTGAATTATTGGTTATATCGAGCCCGACGTGAAATAGGACTTTTTATAGTTCCATAGTCTGTCATTAAAACAAGGTTATAGACTCAAAACCGACGCTTAATATCATAGACTAATGTGAAACTGTATTATTTTATGGTAGGTCATTGTTTGAGTCAAAATGAAAGAAGTACCCTGTTATTTCTTGTTAGTAAAGTAATAATGGCTCTTTGATATATAAATACAAATGGTTAATATGTTTTACGGTGCTACCGTTCTGGCGAGCGCAGCAAGAATTACACATACTGTACCTTGCATCATTGTCAACTTATAGTTTTATTTAGGTATCAACGAACGTCAAAGAATTTTTGAGAGAGTATTGCTCTACAATAAGTATGCCAAATGTACTAGTTTTAATGGTTATGATATATACAGCGCAACCCCCTACCCAGAGAGAGAGAGAGAGAGAGAGAGAGAGAGAGAGAGAGAGAGAGAGAGAGAGAGAGAGAGAGAGAGAGAGAGAGAGAGAGAGAGAGAGCCCGGTACCTGTTTGTAGGTGTGTAATTTCCCACTTCTATTTAATGGTATGACTATATGCAATATCTACATAATTTTTTTACCTGTTTATTTTTTCATTTTATTCCTTTTTATTTAGTTCAAAATGTCCTATTGTTTATTTCCTCCCTACTCATATACTTACCTGCCTACTGCACGGTACATGCATGCACAATTACTTTAAAAATGGATCGACATGACAGTAAAGTATGGCCCTTTCTAGTTTATATATATGTAAAATCTCTATATTAAAAAAAGATTAAAAACAAATCATATGTCAATGAGGCAGGTATCGCAGACTATACTGAAATAGCCAGTACACTCATTACAGATGTTTGATCCACCTCTAAATTTTTCGCGGGAAATATAGCGCGAGTGCACTGTGACGTCATCCACGACTTTGTTCGTCTTTGTTTACGTTTCTCGACTCAATACGAAGGTATGGAAGCATGTAACAAATCTTTTGAGTCTCGCCAAAGCATATGCGGTACTCAAAACGTGTCTTCAAACTTTAAGTCAGCGTAAATTACGAGTTAAAAGTCGGCCATTTTTGGCATAGCACCACGGGTGTAAACATTAGAGAGCATTATGGGACGTAGACAAAAAATTTTGTTTGATGAACTGTAGTCTCGTTCAACCAGACGCTCGGCTGTCTCCGTAAATCTCCGACGAGCAGAGATTTACGGAGACAGCCGAGCGTCTGGTTGAACGAGACTAGATGAAGTGTAGGTTTAGCTCGTTCTTTTTCCCGCGCACGCTGGTTCTTAGAGCTCGCTTCGCTAGCCGGCGCTGCGCGCCGGCGAGCTGCGCTCGCTATTATTTAATGTGCAATCAGTTTGTCGAGGTCTCTTCAAGAAGTCATGAACGTAGCTTTATAATATAGCTCATGACGTAAGAATCTAGTTTTAACTTTCATTCAGAGCGCATACATGTATCTACTTTATTTATTAACATGACATATGCTTTTATTAGATATTGAAACTACGTTAAGGGTACCCTGTTTACTTGCTCTTAATATTAGGTTGATATATCAATTCCAGTACATTTTCTAGTGAATTTTATCTATCGAAGCAAAAAATGCCTCGTATCACTATTCGCATGTCCAGCCTTTTTATTTCTTGATCTTGAGACAAGGCATTGCGTAGATATCCAAAATGGACGGTAACGTTCCCATATATTTTAAAACAGTTAGAAAAAGTCTATGAAATAACTTTTTCAAAATATTTTGTTGTTTGATGCTTTTTCAAATTTTGAAGCATGTAATTTATTCATATATACAAACCTTTAAAAACACGTAAATTCATGACGCGGCGATGTCAAGTATATATCATGCTATAAACATCAATATCTTGTTAAGGTATACGTTTACTCAGAATGAAAAAAAAATCCACTGATGATAATGAAAAACCATCTATTGTGTGTTAAAGACCTATCATGGGAGTGCTATTTTTTACTTTCAAAAAAGTAGGTCAATGACCTACTTTTTGAGATAATGGTCATTAAATATTTTTTCGAAATTCAAGAAAAGTCCCTAAAAATTTTAAACTATGATTGAAATTTTCTTAATTGTGAAAATAATACAAATTGCTAAACACTTTTAAAAATGAAATACAGTTTATGAATGGCAGTGATACTCAACAGACACAAAGCAATAAGTTTTCATTCACAATTTTTGTTAATATTCCAGTCCGAATTTCCTCTATCAGTTTTCAAATTCCTACCCTTTTTTGATTTAATTTTACAAAAAACTGAATGATGATAATACTAAAACATTAATAGCATTAAACTATGTATATTGATCTTACTCTGCAGGCATAAAAGTTATATGAGGTCAATGATCAAAATTTTGAGATATGGTGTCTTTTATTGTTTTTAGGCATTTTTCAATATTGTTGTATTGTGTGCCATTCAAATATTTTAACGAAAAAGGGAGATAAAACCAACAGAAAATATGCAAAATTATGTAAACTAACAAATAAAATCTTAACTTTGAATATTACAGTACTACCAAAAATATTTCAGTGAAAAACAAAATCTTTAAATTTTAGTCCGAATTTCCTCTGTTTTGCTAAAAGTCCAACTTTGCTTAAGCCTAATTCCATAATATAGTAAAAATATTGAATGGTTTGTCAATAATAATTCATTTCATAAATACTTTTAGTGGTTAGAACAAATTTTCCCCATGAAATTGAATTTTATAACAATCCGAATTTGAGAACTCAAACCCTGAGTAAACAACGTCCTTAAGTGTACAACGAAATATATTTTGTAAATTTCAAATAATTTTTTCCAGTTTGTTAGTTTTCATTAACCAATAACTTCCGTGTATGAAGAATTAAATAAAAATTAGTTGCATCTTTAAAATGCTTAAAAATAGCAATTGAACACGTCTTGAGGCACGTAGCATTGGGGGAGGGGGGTCCCTCCCAAACTTTTTCTGGCAGCGGACATTCTTTTTAAATTGCATGAAATGAAAAATAAATTAAAATTAAAATTGAGCTCCCCCCCCCCACCACCACTTCTTTGTGAACATGTAAGAAATGGAAGTGAAAAAAGGCCGTAAATTCAAGCCAAAGGAATGCTACTTACCTACCCCCCTTTCCAATAGATTAGAATTTTCATGATTTTGAGAATTTCCTTTGCATTTCTTTTTGCTTTTCAAGATATTTTGGATAAGGTTGGTCCCCCAGTTTCAAACCGATGCAACATGTCTGGTCTTGAATATCAGCAACGACGTTACACCTGTTACTTGCCCCAAGGTAGAACAAATGGTTATTAAATTCTAAAACATAATTTGGATCGGAATGAAAATACAGCAAAATCTTGGAACAGTGTATATAGATGAAACTCCATTATGTTGTAAATAAGACCTGGAGGTGGTGTATATAATTTTCAATATGAGAACATTTGGTATACTAGTATATATCTGTTATAAGGGTCAAATAACTTAGGTTACCACGAACCCATTCGTTAGGTTCTACATGTGCGATATGATTTTAGTGATAAAGAATATCATATTTATTTGCCATAAAACATATTGGTCATGAATTAGATTCATTTTCCGTCAATCATTTTTTTTCAAATGCAATACATTTTCTACAAATGATTACAAATGTCTAAGAAATATCAGTATGAAACGTCATCCTTTTGTGTATTTTGAATGCACTAGTACAACACATAATAAAGGTATTCCATTCTCCCAAAATTCCTCTCAGTACTTTGATGAAATTTCCAAGTGCCGAACAATACTAGTTTTGACAGGCTTATGGGCCGTAGTTAGAGGCTGCAATCAGTGAACTTTACAGTCTAAGTTTCGGCAGTAAGAGGCTGTCTTTTACAAATATTAATATTATTTTATACATGACATTTAAATGTAATATACAAATTTTGAATCCCAAAAATCTAATTTTTGTAAAGGACACTGCAATTACCCAAACTTTACAGTCTGAGTGGCCGCAGCATGATGCTGCCATCCATATGAGCTATTTTGGTTGAGTGATTCCGGTTAGAGGCTGCTATGTTTAAACTTTACAGGATTAGTGATTGCGGTTAGAAGCTGCTACCACTAAACTTTACAGGATAAGTAAATGCGGTTAGAGGATCCTATTACTCAACTTTACAGGATTAATGATTGCGGTGGGGCTGCTATCACTAAACTTTACAGGATTAATAATTGCAATTGGAGGTTGAGCTATTATACTAAACTTTACAGGATTAATTATTGCGGTTAGAGACTGCTATTTCTAAACTTTACAGGATTAGTGATTGTGGTTAGCACTGCTATCACTCACTTTACAAAATATTTATGAACCGCAGTTAAATTCTGCTATCATTTATACTGTAAGTGCTTTGTAGTTGCTGTTAGTAGCTGTTACTTATCCACACAGGGTTAAAGGTTAGATGTAGATAAACTACCATTAAACTAACCTTACAGGCTTAGTGGCCACGGCCAGACGCTGCTACCACTAACTCTACATACGTAGCGGCCGTGGTTTAAATGTCTACCACTAGTATTACATTTACATTGTACTTAAAGAAGATTGGATGGTGGTGGCCATGATTAGACAATATTAATGTTCATGAGAAGAAGACGTTTTGATAGATATATACAGAGAATGTTCAACATTTTAAAGGTCAGATTTTTGAAAATTTTCTTAACAAATAATCATCAGATGTAGCTAAACAAACCATTTTGTAAAAGTTTAGTCATATCTGATAGATAATTTGTAGACCACTGAGCAACCATAACTGTACAGGACAGTAAGTCTGTAGAGTAATTGCACTCTCCCTCAGGGTTGAAGGAATTGTTAGTGGATGCTAGCCTAAAGCGAATGACAATTTCCGCTCAATAAAAAGCATTTATTTGCGAAGCGTATTAACATCAAGAACTCAATCAAGGACAGCAGTCACTCTATTCGTTTTTAAACAAGGAAACGCAATTGTTTACCCTGACACATGTACACAATTATTGTGTGAGATCTGATATAGACCTTAAAGTCAAAGTATCATGTAAATCACCTTTGATTTGGGTTGTGGCGATGTACCCAAAATGTAAAAATTTGAATACCTATCTTAAGAAATCTGATTTTAAACAGATATCGCAACAACGCACATTCGTGCCTTTGGAAGATGAAATATTTAGATTAAAGATAAATCCAAAATTAACCTCTTTCCTCCGAATTAAAATGAATCAACAATAATTTGGGGGTAATAACCGAACGAAAAACACTTTCTTTACAACAAATAAAATACACTGTGTACATGAATTATTGTTTGCCAGCATTGTACTTTGTCAGCTCATTAAGACATGCAAAAATACTATATAAAGCACTTTTAATTACTTGTACATGTAATTATATTGAGATTATTTTCAAATTTTATTAATGTTTTCCTTTCGTTTTTATTTTCAAACAGTTGCAGTAGGCGTTTATCATGAGATTGGCGATTAATTAAATTTTAACTATTTATTCATTTATATGTAAGTATACTTAAAAAAAATTCAATGAAAGTAATTCGAAGAATGTTAATCAAGCATTGCCAGTTAAATTCATTCACAAGTTCTTCTTCATGTCTTAATATTTTCATTAGACTTATACCTACTCCGTTTTTGAAGGCTAATTTTTGTTGGTTGTTATTAGTCTCCTACAGGTGAACACGAGGGACTAGAGTCCTTATGGCGATTTTCAATCATTTTGCCCTCACTTCGTCTACAGATATTTTTTAGTTATTGTTTGGCGAGCTGATTAATATGACGCCCAACAGACAGTAGGTAATCAACGCATTGCATTTTTATCTCACCTGCACCGAAGGTTCAAGTGAGCTTTTCTGATCAGCTTTTGTCCATCTGTCTGTAAACTAATCACATTTTTGATTCTCCTCAACAACCACTGGGCCAAATCTAACTAATCTCGGTACAAAACATTTTTTTCAAAAGGGTATTCTAAATTGCAAAATAAAAGGCAAAACCCTTATCAAAAGGGAGATAATTGCAAAACAGTAAAAGTAATGTATGTGTCTTAAAAAAATTTCTTCTCAAGAATCGTTGCACTAAAACTGCCAATGTTTACATCAAGGCTTGTATTAATAGTGAAGATTTTTAATCACTAGAATCGTTACCCCCGGACTAATACTGGGGCCCCAAGAGGTGTTCAATGTTTAATGTAAAAATATACAGAGATATTGTTTAAAAATCTTCTTCTCAAGAACTACAGTGCAACAATTTGTGAGATTACTATGAAAGCACATAAGATAGTGTAGATTCTTAATTGTTAAAATTGTGACCCCGGACTAATAATGGGGCACGAGAATGGGTTCAACGTTTAACATGTTCAAATACATTGAGAATCTGTTTTAAAATCTTCTTATCAAGAACTACAATGCTACAATCTGTGAAATTTCAATGCAAGCATCATGGAACAATATAGATTTTTTTAATTGTTAAAATCTTTACCCCTAGGCCTGAAGCAATATTAAGCATCTAGAGGGGTTCAAATTTTAACAGAAATATTTATAGGTAAGATATTAAAAAACTGAAATAGAATGAAAGTATTAACTGCTGTTCAGGTGATCGGTGTGGCCCATGGGCCTCTTGATAAAAGTTTCATTGCTTTCATTGATCACGTGATATTAAAATTGTTTTGGAGAAGTTGTTAGGTTTACGCTCGAGAACATTCAAATTGCATATCACTAGTTGCTATATACTTGTAAAATATGTCATTATGAAATTTAACTTTAATCATTATCACAAATATTTCCCGTAACAAGTCGACTAAATATGAGATATAAAAACCAATCCTCATCAGATATCTAAAAAAAAAACCCAAATAGATGCACGATAAAATTTTAGAAATTCTATAATTTTAAAAATCGAAATATTAAATAAGAATCGTCGATGTCTAAGACACTTCTAGTTTCAAAGGTCCTGTGGTTAATTAAAACATCGGGACCGTAGCTGGCATGCGCGGATCCAGAAATTTTTTCCAGGGGGGGTCCGAAGGATAATTGTGTTTGCCAGGGGGGTCCGAGGCATATTTTCGCGATTATTTTACTATGTAAATTTAATAAATTTTCATTTTCCAGGGGGGGTCGGGACCCCCCCGACCCCCCTCTAGATCCGCGCATGGTCGCTGGGAAGTCTAAGGACAAAAATCTAGCACATGCATTTAAGTTAATCAACTTTAAGGACGTCGTTTACTCAGATTGTTATAACGTTCAATGTCATGGGTAAAATTTGGTCTAAACACCAAAAGTATTTATGAAATGAATCATTATTGACTTACCATTCGACATTTTTATTATATTATGGAATTAGGCTCAAACAAAGTTGGACTTTAAGCGAAACAGTGGAAATTCGGACTAAAATTTTCAGATTTTGTTTTTTTCACTGAAATATTTTTGGAAGTACTGAATTTTTTACTCTTCAAAATAAGTCTGTAGCTGCACAGTTCGACAGCTGTTCTGAGTGATTAAAAAGGTATTGTCCTGTTCTTGTGTGCATACTTTTCAAACAAAATGACATATAGGACTTCGTATTTATTAATTGCTTTTATATCTCTTGACAACATTTTTGGCCAGTTTTGGACAGAAACAAGCCAGTTCAAGAAATGTTTAATATATATTAAATATATCATTTAATAATCAACAAATCATAAAATATTACTTTTATATGTGTCAAAAAAATAAATTTTTTGTAATCATTTAAAGGTACCTCACTACAGCAAACCCTTTAGTTTTTATGACAAAAAGTCAGACGGTGGTAGTTCGAATGTTTTGTTTAATTGTATCCATAAATTTGGTTGTATATCATGGTAGCTCAGTGGTTATGGTATCGCGTTTTTGAACCGCAGATCATGAGGTAGGGTGACATCTGTGATTTGTCTAAAGGTACATGTATGAGCAGTAGCTATTTCACCTCCAAATTTGGATAGAAGAAAACAAATCAATAATAATTTTTTAAATCTTGGTATACGGTGACAATCTCAAAGGACATTGACCCAGGATGAAAAATACGCCTGATAGGATTTATGAACACTTTAGAATGAATGTTAACCTCCAATTTTCCATCACCAGTGTCTAAAGCACTCATTTTAACATGCCTTGATTGTACTTGTTGGTGGTCAATCTATGAAAACTTTTGTTTTACTGACTTCTTTAAGTACTTTATACATACGAAATGCTGCTATTAGCTTACCATGACTAACTGCAGATATTAAATGACTGCTATAGCAGCTTAAATTAAATTAGTTTTAGAATTTAGTGACTGCCAGAACTAGCTTACAAAGACGTTAGCGGCATGCAGTTTTTGAAAGTTATTGAAAGTTTACTAGTACCAAAACCTAGTGGCGCAAGCTTAAACAGAGTACGTGACCACCGATAATAACTACTATCACGAGCTGACAGAAACTTACTGGCAGCTGTAACTGTAAGTAACTGCTGTCAGTGGCTTACACGTACTAAGTGATCCCTGTTAGTGACGGCTATCAAAGCCTACAAACACTTAAAGCAGTATGAGCTGACTGTATTATTAGAATTTTATTTTGCTGCAAAATCCTGGTAGAATAATAAGTCTGCATGTAAATTAAAATTTTATGATAAATAAGATTTCAAAAAATCATCAATTTTTGTCATAAGAAAGATTTCTCTTCAAAAGAGTATATAGCAGATCAATTTTTGTACAGGACGACAATAAATCAATTTTGCTTCAATTAAGGATAATTAATGACCTGTACTCACAAAATATGGATAACAAAAAATTTTAAACCATGATATTTTTTGTCATTTTGATAGAAAATAACATTTTCCTAAAAATATATTTTAACATGAAAATTGCAGCTCATATTGCTTTAAAGGCAGATTTTAGTGACTACTAGCTCTAGCCTACATAAAATTAGTGGCAGCTGTAAATAACTTCTTTCACTAACTTACAAATTCTTAGTGAAGCTGTAAGAGACTATACAACTAGTGTCCTTTACAAAGATTTAGATTATTGGAAATCGAAATTTGTACATGACATATTGTATATTTTATATTTGATAAAATGAAATACATGTATATCGGAAAGGACATTACCTTACGAAGACGCTTATCAAAGTAGTTTAAAATAATGAAATTAATCATTATTAAATATCAGGGATTTTTTGTTAGATATTTTACAATTATATATATTATTTTTATTTTAGTAATTTAAGGAATAGATTTAAGATAATTTAACACACGTAATTTGTCTTATTGTTTTGCCAGCATGTTAAAAAAGTTTAATTTATATTCATGACAAAAATTTAAAAAAGTTTAATTTATATTCATGACAAACGCACATATCTACTTGTAAAAATTTTAAAAGAAATAACTAGATATCACAAGTTTAACATGTTCTCACAATGAAGATAATTACATGAGTACATCCCTGTACTCTTACACCTATCTTTAATGTCATAGATTGAAAATTTACGTAAATGCCAAAAGGTACATGTAGTGAATCAACGTTGTGAAGGGCATATGGCCCAACGCGTGACGTATGGAACATCCGTATGATGATTAATAAAAATGTAATTCTTTTTAAAAATCAACTTTGTACCATCAACATTGGTTTTCACTTTCATATTTTCCTTTCCGTCTGCCACACTTTTCAATGAAAATTAATTGTTGAATTGTCTTGACTATTTCTAGTAGTTAAGTAAGGAGTTTCAACATGAAATGATATCGTAATATTACAATATGCAGTTTTAAGAAACTTATTTCACTAACAATTGTGTTAATATGAAATGATGTAAATGAAAGACGTGATATTAATTCCCCCGCCCAAAAGTAAAGAAAGCTAACATAATTGTTATCTTTTTGAAAATTTGTAGCTTAAGGTAGTATTGGACGTGCACCCGTCGATAATAATGTGAATAAAAGTACATTATAATCAAAATACTTTCACCGTTTTATGATTTTAAATTTTTACAATATTTGCCAAAAATATGGTTTAAAATTTTTGGGAAAGGTGAAAATGATAAAAGCACCAGCGGGATTCGAGCTCATAACATATAGATCCCTAGTTTACACTCTAACCCATTGCTCTACATTGTGAAATAATTATTCCGGGAAGGAAAAAAAGTTCATAAAATTATACTTAAATTTAATTTTTCATTTCAATCGGAGGTACGTCACAACATTGAAGTGTTTCATATCCCTGAAGAATAATTGTTTTGAATATTGTGGTCTCATTTCTGCTACGATTCTTCTTCCCGCCAATTGCAAAAAATTAATTTAAAAAATTGCATCACTAAACTTACTTTCTCTCATAAAAATCAACATGATTCCATAGGTGCTTAAGAGCAGGACACCCCGATTTAGACTCTTTGGGTAGTTTATTCTCTTCTTGACAGAATTTTAAAAAAAATCTTTTTAAATATTAGAATCTTTGTTTTAACTCAATATCCAGAAAATAAGATGCATATACATTGTATATTAAAAAATGCCAAGTTGTGCCATAAATGCACAACTATTCAAAACACTTACACAGGTAAAAATATATTTGAAAAAAAGTTAGTTTTCTTGAACATAGTTAACAAAACATCATTTTGAAAAACTCTTAAAATTTTATTTTTATGATGGATACTGATTTTTCAGCAATGAAATGCGTAGTTTTTACAGTAAGATGAATATATAATGTAATATATCACGTGGATTTAGACTGAATAAGAAAAATAAACCCACTAAAGATGAATAAAACAACCTATAAAGAAAAAAAATCAAGTTATGTAAAGTTTTAGGTCAATCGATAAAAATCTCACTAAATTCCAGAGTACATTTCATAATTAAAAAAAATTGTTTAAGGTATTAGTTAAACACGTGATCATGTTTAAAACATATAAAAATGCCTTACTTGACACAATTTGGATCAAAAATGATATTGAGAGGACCGAAGATGAACAAGGAATTTGAGGTTTGCTTTTTCCTTCTCGTGATTTTAAGAAGTCATTGCGCTGAAGCTTCCTCCATTGGATGCAATGAGCCTGATTGCAGCAAGGCGAAATTCAACTACGATCGTGAAAGTTGTCTTGGTACGTAGAAAATATGATTAAAGAGATTAATTTTTTTTTTAATCGTTTAATTTGAATTGAATACTTTTAACAAGATTTGCATGAGGAAAATTTTTTGTCACTTATTAGCCATGGCTAGATACATCTCTGATTAAAATATTTTGTTTGTTCAAGCATGTGCTCTATGTTTTTTTGAAAGAAAAACTGCTTGAAAACAAACTATTTTATGCTAAAAATGCAAAAATGGCGGGAAAATAAAAAATTTTCTTTGCGATGTCATATTTCTAAATTTTATTTAAAAAAAAATAAATAATAAAAATATTTCTAAATTGTGGGCAGTTGAATCAAAATAAACATTATGTAAAAACATCACATATATATCTGTACGAAGAAAAGAATTACAGTAAAATGATGATGTTCATTTTAGGGGACCATTTTAGACCCATATCATATATAGTCCTTTGCGGTTTCTTAAACAAGAAAGTTTCCGTTTAATCATTGAAATCTAAATATTATTCTTTTAGTAACAATGCAGATCAAATTTGATAAACATTTCACTGAAAAAACGATGATGCTGATTAATACAAGGACTTTGTACATGAAATTCATAATTCTGAAAGAAATAATTTTTAAACACATTTTAAAAATGTAGTTTTATCAATGGGTAAGAATTTCAAAAATACAAAGGATAAAAAGAGAAGTCTTTATGTACCATAGGGATAAAGGTCAACGTAAAGTAGTTTGTTGGTCGGGTTGATGTAACGGCTAAAAAATAAATCTGTTACAAGAACATTTTCACCTGAGACAATGCGATACATTTGCAAACACTTTTTGTTTTTATTTAAGAAGAACAATTTACTAGTAAATTCACACCCTGTTGAGTAGCAAATATTTGTGTTTTATGAAAAGGTCCAGTGAACTGGTCGGATATAACTCCATGCTGGTCACAATGTGGTGGTAACCGACAGTCCCCAGTCAACATCAGGCGAGCTGACGCCACCTTTTCCAATATTGGATCATTTACGTTCAATATTGGTGTTCAGCAAGCTTTCCAGGTCTCAACATTTAGCAACGGTAATCCAAAATAATATTATTGTGTTGGATCAAAAATATAAATCAAAATATAAATCAGTTAAAAAATTTAAGATATTATGAAATCATTAGACAGCGATAATGCTACCCTATATATCATCAAAAACATAAAAGAATATCGGAATGACGTCATATGTTCTGTACAAGTTTTTTTTTATTTGTTAACAAAAAACCCGGTAAAACAGCATTGTATATTTTTTTCCAGGATTCGCAACAACTTTTAAAATAGAGAATGCAAACATTATTCTCTCTAATGTAAACCAGTTTGGTCTAACTGGTAGCTCCTTCAAACTAGATGGATTTCACTTCCACACCGGAAGATACAACAGCATGATGGGATCAGAGCACTCGTTTGACGGAGAATTTACACCGTTAGAGGTTTGGTTTTCACTTTCTTCATTTTTGAACGTTTAATTCAGTATGGCAAAGTTATTTAAGTTTAATTTAACTTTAGTTTCATTGACGTTTCTTAGCTTCACCTGGTATTTTACAACACAAAATACCCGGATGTCAACACCGCTAGTACGCAATCGGATGGACTGGTGGTCATAGGGGTTTTGGTGCAGGTAATAGAGTTATTTGATATTACTATTTAAGTTTTTCAATCGTACACACATCGTTGTATTTATATTGAGGTCTTTTTCTATTTTTTATTAGCTCTATGAAAATCAAACCTTGCAGACAATGTGTTTCAATTCCTCTCGAACTTTAAACAATCTACGTGAATATCCATAACCACAACACATTTTATAAAGACAAATTTTAAAGCAACCACATTTTAACCGTTTGTGCTTTAACTGTTTGTGGATAATTAAAGGTCAACTTCTAGTGAAGGCAAAATTTTATCACCATATGGATTCTCTTATTATGATTACATTATTATTTATGAAGAAGGCTTTTACGGGCATTGCCTGTTGCCTAATTCAATGTTATGTAATATACCAACATAATTAAATATGTTCAAATCAAATCAATTATTATTACATGTTTATACAACACAATTCCCTTAACTGTATTTTGGCAGGCTCCCGGTGGAGTATGGAATTCACAGTTTCCTGATTGTCAGAAAACTAATCAAGCAGAGCTTAGCAGAGTTTTAACAAAAGCTTTCAAAAAGACAGAGGACTATTCTGGTAGATACCCTTCCTCATTCCTCTATCTGTATGACTGTATGCGTTTTGTTCGTTTTTCACAGTAATAAAGGCACGTAGCATCGGAAGGGGGTGGTGGGCTGCCACCCACCCACTTTTTCTCGCAGCAACCATTTTTCTTCAATTTACATATTAAAAATTGAATTATCATGGATTTGCCCCCCCCCCTTTTTGGGAGTAAGACGATGCCACGTGCCTGTAATATTAATAATATTTCGGTTCTGCATATTTTCAGAAGATGAACCATTTTTCGCTGATGTAGCCCTAGAGGATTTATTACCATCTGACCAAGAAAGCTTCTACACATATGAGGGATCGTTAACCACGCCCTCTTGTTCTGAATCAGTCACGTGGATTGTGATGAAGTGTCCTATCACCGTCTCAGTAAATGTAATTATCTTACAATTTATTAACTTACATATAACATTGTTCTCTTTTATATAGTTTATAATTATAAATAACACTAATTTGTTTTGATTTAAAAGGCCATTGAAAATTTCAAGAATATCAAAATACAAAACGGCGAAGAAGAGCTTGGAGTTCATGGCAGTAGAAGGCCGGTGCAAAGAGGTCAACAGAACACACCATTCACTTTGCTGAGAAATTTCTGATAATGTTATCTATATGATTAAGTCAGAAGAAACGTGTTTCAAAATCTAGTATCAAAATCATAGCACAAAGAGGAATACCAAGAAATATAGTGAATCTCGTATTTTAATTTCGTTGATGGTTTGAAAACGGAATTTTATATTTTTGTCCCCATTCTCAACAAAGAAAATCAAAAATTTCTTAACTTAAAGTTATGATAAGAATTATGATTATATAAGTTAAAATAAAACTTCTACTGAATAAAAAGTAGCACATGAACAATAACACCAATAAATGAATTACTCCTATAATGTTTATGCCTCCTGGTGAATAAAAGGTGTATAAAACACATTTCACATCTCATGTTTGATCCGAGAACTCTGAATTATGTCTCTTCTAACCCTATTTAGCTTGAATTTGTAAATCTTCGTTAATCAAATAATATAAGTAAATGTGTTGTTTTTATATTGATAAATCTTTGGTGTGACTTTGGTGTGACTGGATCAGTCTTATATCTATTGCAAAGTAGTGGCCCAGCTGTTAGCAGCAACAGTTTGACACGTTAATTAAATTAAGCAGAAAGTATCTTTTTACAAATTTTGATACATTTTTTCGCCATAACTGCAATTGACAGAGGGACTCGTGTTGATTGATTCTATGATTTACTAGTATACCGTTGTATCCTTCAGTCAATGAACATCATATATTACAACTTCATTTTAATATAATTCCTAGGTATTCATTTATAAAATAATGTTAGTCGAAATATCATTTTGATGATCAATAAAATGTATGTTGTGACCTCACTGCTTGATCATCTTGTATTTACAGCGAAATAATGGCCCAGTTGTTAGCAACAATAGAGTGGAATGTTTATCAAATTCATTTAATATTTTTTTATTTACAAAATTAAAATAGATTAAAAACTATGATATAAGAGGACATCGACCCAGGAGGAACGCTTGGTAGGATTTATGAGCATTTTTAAATGGATATTAATTTTCAATTGACAGTGTCTGCTAGTACTTACTTTAACATGTCTAAATGGTGCTTGTTCGTGGTCACTTTCAAAAACGTTTGCTTTTGCTGACTTAAGTAGACAGCTATTAGTGACAGCTATAGCAGCTTATATAAACTTCAGAATATGGTATCTGCTAGCGCTATCTTACATAGACGTTAGCGACGGCCATTATAAGTTTACCCAAACTTAGGCAGCAAAGAACAGTTTTGGATAAAGTACTGTTTGATCACTCTTGTATTTACAGTGAAATAATGGCCCAGTTGTAAGTAAACAATAGATTGAGATGTTTATCAAATTCTTTTTTACAAAATTAATACAGATTAAAACTACGATAAAAGAGGACATCGACCCAGGAAGAACGTTTGATAGGATTTATGAGCACTTTTAAATGAATATTAATCTTCAATCGACAGTGTCTGCTAGCAACATGCCTAAATGGTACTTGTCGTTGGCCACTTTCAAATCTTTGGTTTTTCTGACTTTAATTATTACTGTACTCATACTAAATTCGGGAGGCACCTTACTAAGACTAAATGCCTGCTAACAATAGCTGATGCAGAAAACTATTAGTGACAGCTAAAGCTGCTTACATAAACTTCAGAATTAGTAACTGCTAACACTATCTTACAAAGACGTTAGCGACGGCCATTACAAAATTACACAAACTTAGTGGCAGCGTTTAGCACGGGCTTACACAGACCTAGTACATGGCCACCGATGATGATCACTATCACTAACCGACAGAAATATAGTGGTAGCTGTAACTGTAAGTAACTGCTGGCAATTGTTTATACATACATAGTGATTGCAGTTAGTGACGGCTATCAAAGCCTACAAACACTTAATGATTTAAGTGACTGCTAGCTTTAGCCTACACAAAATTAGTGACAGCTGTAAGTAACTGCCTTTACTAACTTACGAAGTCTTAGTGGAAGCTGTAAAAGACTATTACCAGTAGCTTACAAAGAAAAAGTGACTTGTTACTGCTAGCTCTAGTAGGCCACGATACTTACAAGTTCATATCCTTGTACTTTGCAACTTATTTTAATGTTCCAAATTTAAAATTTATGTAAATGCCAAAAGTGACGTGTAGTGAATCAACGTTGTGAAGAGCATATGGCCCAATGCGTGACATCCGTATGATGATTATTAAAAATGTAATCTTTTTAATAGTCATCATTGTACCAGCAATACTGATTTTCATTTTGATATTTTCATTTTTGATTCCCCACTTTTCAATAAATATTCAGAGACGAATTGTCTCGACTATTTCTTCTAGTTTAGTATAGGTTTCAATATGAATTGACGTAAATTAAAGACGTGACATTAATTTATTTTTCCTGAAAAATAACGGATTTGTTTATTTTGATTTAAAAAAATAAATAAAAAATGCATTATTAAATTTTTTTGTCGCAATAAGCACCAACCTGCTTCCATATGTGTTGTAGGACAGGACATCCTCCTCTCGATTTATACCCCATGGGCGGTTGACTTTCTTCTTGACAGAAATTTAATAATTAAAAAAAACTGAATCTGGTCTAATTTGATATGAAGTAAACGAGATGCATGTTTATTATATAAAATAAAAATGCCAAGTTCCGCCATAATTGCTCAACTTTCATAACATTCAACAATTAACACAGGTGTAAACATATATAAAATATTATGTATTAAAATATCATAATGTCACAAATGAGTTGGAAGAAAATAATTTCATTGTGTGTCAAAAAATGCAAACATAATCTTCATGCATTAAACAATCTAGATTTCTTCCAAAGTTGACAAAAATGACATCAGAACTAATTTGAAGAATAAAATTTTGTGTTTTATAAAAAAAATATACACAACGACATACTTTTGACCCGGGAATATACACATTAAGAAATTAACATTGACTATTTAATGATTGATATTAGTGTATATATACAATGTTTACCAATGTATAAATAGAACATATCTCAAAGATAAATACTTTGATATATTTCAAAGATAAAAACTTTAATATTGTTATATTATTAATAGTTGTCTTTTAATATCACCTCCCAAAATATTTAGCATGCATCTACAGTATTTAGATAATTTGATCCCTAATAACATGTTGAGTAGATAACTTTTTTTAAAAAAAGTTCCTATACCATATATTTTATTGAATTGTTGGATACCCAATAATTATAACTAGGCCAAGAGCGATAAATCCCTCAAACATAATAAATAAATCATTTAAAAGAATTATCGACATCAGAAGATATAATTAATCCAACTTGCTAGACAGAAAAGAATAAGCTCTAAAGTTGATGGTTTTGCGTTCCGAAATACTAACGAATGAATAACATTTACTCTAACAGGAAGAATTTGACCTTACGGTCAAAGGTCTTTCTTAGTCAGAAATTTAAGATTTAACGTAAACTAAAGCTTCCAGAAATAAAGTAATCATTTGAAAATTAAAAGTAGGCAATGGAGAAATGTTGGACTGTTCACAATATATACGTGACCTAGTGACCTTTACCTGTCTTCCTCAAATTCAAAGGGATATTACTAGTATTTAGAGTTCGGACTGTAAATTGTGCTGAAAAAAGCACAAAAAGCTTACATTTAGATGAAATTGTGTTTTAGATTTTAAAAGCTCAATTTGTTTTTGAATATCTATGAACTGAATATAGTACACAGCCAGAATGTAGGATTTTGATGACATTCACCCTCGATCTTTTGACGTCGAAATCTAGGTACTATAAGTTATCAGAATTTATTGCAAAGTTAAAAGGATTTTTATTAAAAAAACCAAAGTGTTAAAGGGAGAGAAAATATGGTTTTAATTACCTTGCAGGTGTCATAACAGTACTAGTATTTTATCGAAGGTTCAAACTATGGTTGAGGCAGAGTAATTCTCAGGTTTCTTTTTGAATTTGGAGCGTTTCCGACAGGGGCTGATTTTTTATGAGATTTAAAACAAAATATCTGACAATATTAGTTTTGTAATAATGTATGGTCATCTGATTTTTTGATGCGTTTTGTTTCCGGAAGGGTGTGTAAAGACCCGGGCTTGATTTTTAACTTCGACGTAAACAAAGTATCACGCTTTGCTGGATGCACGTATAATTTTTGCTTCCAAATTGTAAATGAAGTGTTGTTTACAAAGATGTCAAGAGGATTTTTACCAGACGTTAGTTTTGAATTTATAACCTGTATCTGAAATTTTGGTAAGAATATATAAAAAAAATTTAATACCTTAGTCATACCTTAACATATCCTAATATTGTTTTTAAAGTTAGATCAATATGATTTTGGAAATTTTTTTTCTTGATTTTTATAATGATAAGAGATTATATTCTTTTCTTAAACTAATGTTTCCCAGAAGTGCTTGGTAATCAAGGACAGCATTAAGGTTTCTCCACCCTCGATGTTTTTATGGTTAAATCTGTGTAATTTTTGTTTCAATTTGATGATTAATATGCAAACAATCAAATTGAAGTTAATCAAATATAAAAGCAACTCGTTAGGAATTTGAGTTTCCGATTCACTGGTTATAAAATATGACAGAAATATTCTGAGCATACTTATTTTGTATGGGAATGGCTTCATAATATCCTAATTGATAAAGCCGCTCACATTGATTTTAAGGTTGTTACCACCGACTGCATAGTAGATCAAAATTATTTCTTCGAATATCGTACATGTAGGTAATCTCCCCTTTTAGAGGACACAAGCAACCTATCTTCATTATTATTTTCTAAATGTTTTCCTATCCCCGCAATGTGAAGACTTCCAGAAAGAACTTCCTTAGTTATATTTTACTTATATGATATTTCTTTTATTTGGATATATAAATTGAATGGAAACTATATACACTGACTATATTTATAAGCATTAAATTGAATTTTGTCTGCTATTATACCGAACATCCAAAATATTCTAGCTCCAAAAATAGCGTGGTACCGTACCCTGAATTTTTGAGAATTGACAGTTTAGATGCAAATAAATAAGGGATAATATTTAATGGAAAAAATCAAAAATTGAGAAACGTTTCCGTCTTGTGAGTTCTTAACAATTTCTCTCTCTCTCATCAAAACAGATTCTCTCTCTCTCTCTCTCTCTCTCTCTCTCTCTCTCTCTCTCTCTCTCTCTCTCTCTCTCTCTCTCTCACAACCCTTCAACCCTATCTTAAAGTTTTCCCCCAAATTGAGATTTTATAATACATTTAAAATGGTCCTCATCTATGTAAAGAAAAGGAAAAAGTGAATATTTATTACTTTTGAATGAGAATGAAGAGCTCCTTTTTTACTATAATGACGCTTAGATAAGATATGAAACTTAAAGTATATATAATAAAAATCGCATGAATGCAAATTTCCATGACGAATATGTTTTTCTCTTCATATGTACTTTTATTTATTCCAATACATAAGGGTAGATATCATTAAAGGAAAGATGCACTTTAAAGACAAAAAATGCTCCCCCCCCCAAAAAAAAAACAAAAAACAAAAAACCCACCATTATAATTCTATAACCAAGTTAAAATCTTGGTCAACTGTATCATGCTTACAAACAGAAGTTGTTATTTTAAGTACATGTAGTTGATGTATTCAGTACGTCACACTGTCTAATGGAAGTGGGTCTGGTAGAAATTTTTAACTATTTTCTAGAAGGTTACAGCTACACATAACAAAATGTGCAAGATATTTCTGAAGCATCTTTTATCAAAACAAATCTAACAAACCATGTATTTCGTTCACAGTAAAAAAGCTTAATATGTTGAAAAATTTAAAGGGGCCGCGATGATTGTGACCAATTTAATCTCGTTTTAATCTCACTGACAAGAAGAGTTCTGTATAAAGATATAGGAAAATGTCCAACTTTATATTTTGAAGGCTAAATTTGGTGGGATTTTTCTTACTTTATAGTTTGAAAAAATTTCATCGAAAGATTAAAGGTATATTTATAGGTTAATTTGTCGACCAACAAACCTTCTTAAAGAACTTCATTATTTTTCTGTGACGTTTTTATCCCATGGATGAAAATCGTAAAAATTCAACGTATAATATCATTGCGTATCTATGAGACATCTCAATCGATATATTATATCGCTAGATCTGGTACAAAAATTAACAATATTCAAACCTTTACCACCTTTACCAGAAAATTTTGGCTTAATTAATTTTCTTCTACAAGAAAAAGCGCTTGATAATTTATCTACAAAAAACATTATGTCAGCTTAACATGATAATAGAGTATCCAATAGTTTATAAAACTACATCGTTAAATCTACTGTATCAAACAGTTTGAAATCTATTATGCCCACAAAAGTATTGATGTTCTGACTTTGCAAAATTGAGACATAATTAAAATATTTTTGCAAACACATTTTTGTAAAAATATTAGCAGATGTGCCGTTAAAGTACATCTCATCACGGATATGATCCCGAATTAATGAGCTACTGTGGCGTTTTGAAGATTTTTTTTGTTTGCATTTTATTTTCTTCCCTTATTACTGCTCATTGAAGCATTCAACTGGTGTAAGTATATCATAGGGAATGAAGACCTTAAATAGTATTTCTTATTTGAATGTATGTTTACATGTTTATCAGAACGTGCGACTCGGTTCGCACGTCTGCATCGTTGCAAAACGGTGACATTTATATGTGCATTAACATGCTTACAAGTACATGTATTTATTTATTGATATAAGTATCAAAAACATGTATAATTAATGACATCGGGGTGAAATAAGATTAAATGGGTTGAACAAGTAAAAGGATTTTCCTAGCTGGAATAAATATGAGTTCCTAACCCAGCGAAATAGGAGTGAAAGGTAGTTAGTAATTCTAGTAGGAACTAGTATGTAAAAGGAGTGAGTGCAAGTTAGTTAATAGTTAACGTTAGGAAACTTAATTCGAGCTTAGGGACATTGCAATAGGGGTGGGGGGTTATAATACACTTTGCTCCTAACGTAAAATATTACTGACACTCATCTATTTTGTTTTATATTTAAAGGATACTTTCTTAAAAATATCTCAACTGGCTATCTGAATTATGCATATGTACTATATCATTATAAAAGCCTCATTTAAATTTAGTTTTGCTTAGAGCTGATTATTGACTTGTAAGAGGTTTATTCAAAAATTTTCTAATTTTTAAAAACCATATTAACAAGACCTTGGACTTTCGGTTTGATGTAGCTATCTATGTCTTTCGTCAAAACGTGTTAAAAAAGACACAGTTGCAACAAATATGCACCGATTGCGTAGTCTTAGCTCAAAAGCCAGACAAATCTTGTTGATTTCAAAGAGCCATGGCTGAGTGGCCAGCAAAAAAAAAAAAAAAAAAACAACCCCCCCCCCCAAAAAAAAAACCAGGCTTATGTCACATTGCTATTTGACACAACTACCTAAAGTCCAATATCTTGTTAAAATGGTTCTAATGTCTTGGTCTGTGTTAAAGTCCAACAACCGCACAGGCTTTCAACACACTTTGCAAAATACAAAATTATATGATGTAATTATTGAGTTTATGAAGGAAAACATCTTACTCTGTTTGTTTTAATAATACAATCTAAGAAAGTCAAAGTGTACCTGAGGCAGGATTGCCTCAAACATCCCAGTAACATAAACCGGGTGATTTTGAGTGTAAGTGAAAATTGTAAGTATTTTACAAGATCGATGAACAGACTGTCATACACAATGTAAACGAAGCAATGATAAACACAGGAATGCTTAATTTAATAGTTACATCATTAGAGTTTCACTAGGATAATTACGACGTCACAAATTTTCAATTTGTAAAATTGAAAAGTTGCATTTTCTCGTATATTTGCTTAAAAGTTAGCAGACTACATCAATTCTTCTGTTGTTTTTCAACTAGGAAACTGTGTCCTCAATTATCAGTTGCGGATACATTTTCCCGTTTGAATGTGCCATTTTTCGTCATTTTTGACATGGGCATCTGGAAATTAATTAAATCATGGATTGCAATATACGATAAAAAAGCGTACGCTGTTTCTAATATAATATGAAATGCAATAAAATATACGTTTTTTTTTTAAAATTAAATGTTTATAAAACCAAACATAATTTAGAATTCAAAGCTATAAAAAGGATGTTTTGTAAGCGTAATTATGTTTTTTTTTTCAGTTCGTAATATAAAAGTTTCATTTTTGATGGGAACGATAACCGGGTTTTAAATAGATTAAATATCTCAAAAATGAAACCCCAAACAAACAAACACATATTATCAAAGTACTTTAAGAACACGTGGTTATCGTTTGAAACAGATAAAAGGCCGATCATGAAGAATCTGAAACTATCAAAGAGACAAATTCAGAGTAAAGATGAAGACCGGAGCATTTGGAGTTTGTTGTTTCTTTCTGTTGTTTGGTAGTCAGTGCAAGCTAGTGTTCGCAGCCGAATGCAACGAACCTGACTGCAGCAAGGCAAAATTCAACTACGATCGTGGAAATTGTCTTGGTAGGTTGTTGATTCTACATTTAAAACTACAAACGACTAGATTTTCTTTCCCTTAAATCATTTCAATAGCAAAACCATGATAATCGATTTTAATAATTTTTAAAGCAATATGAGCTGTATTTTTTAGAATTTTATTTTGCTGCAAAAACCTGCTAGCATGATAAGTCTGCATGTTACTTAAACTCTTATGACAAATAAGATTTGAAAGATTCATAAAGTTTTGTCAGAAGAAAGATTCCTCTTCTATTGAATATATAGCGGATCAATTTTTGCACAGGACGACAATAATTCAAATTTGCTTCAATTAAGGCTTCTTAACGGCTTTTACAATAAAAATATGGCTTAAAGAACTTTAAAACCATATTTTTGTCAGTTTAGTTGCAAATAACATTTTCGTAAAAAAATTTCGGCATGAAAATTGCAGCTTATATTGCTTTAAACATCAATTTTCATTAAGAACAAAGAACTTCTTTTCTACTGTATATGATTTTTTAAATCATTTTCAAAGCAAAACCATGATATTAGATTTTTAATTTTTATAAAAATTTCCTGTAAGAAAGACAGACTCCTTTTCTAAAGTACATGTATATGAAAATATTGAAGAAAATAAAGTTGATTTTTAAAAAAAAATCATCAAACAGGAAATGTTTATAAAAATATTTCAAAAATCCGCATTAAGAAAACAAAATGTTTTAAGTATGTACACAATATTTTTATTAATATATCAAAAGGGTTTTTATTTTATCCTTTTATTTCTATACTCTAAATTTGTTCGACATTGCTTGTCTTAGAGCACTTTTCATGAAGATTTCTTCAAATGTATCCATAAAAGTACTGGACAGAAAATTAAACATAGTTCAGTTGCAATTGCATGCACATACACAACAAATAGTGAAAAAATATAGAACAGTGGTTTGAGTATGGGACTTTAATCAACGATTAAATCATAGGTTATGTTGTATACAAATTTAGTAATGATATGACGTTAAGTAACATAGCTATGTCAAAAGTCTTCGTATTTTTTGATTGACCCTCGTATGTATGTTTTCTCAACATAATAGATATAATAAGAACATGCTGCAACACTTAAAGCATTTTAAATGTATTTACAATACCAGGTAATATATTTTAAGGTCCAGTGGAATGGTCGGATATAACTTCGTGCTGGTCTACATGTAATGGTAATAGGCAGTCCCCAATCAACATCAGGCGAACTGACGCCACCTATTCCGATATTGGTTCACTTACGTTCAACATTGATCTTCAGAAAGCTTTTCAGGTCTCAAGCAAAAACAATGGTAATTAAAATTATTAAATCATTTTTATTTATACATAAATTATATTCTTTTATCCATTTAAGAAAAGATATATTTCATTCGTTCAACACTCGTCTGATCATGAGTTTATCTTTCCGTTTACAATGCCAATTTAGAACCAATTTTAACAAGAGCTTTGACTTTGAGTAGTTGTGCCAATCAGCATTGTGACGTAGACCTGTCTATTTCATTGCTGGCCACTCAGCCATGGCTCTTTGAAATCAACAAGATATGTCTGGCTTTTGAGCTTATGCTACGCAATCGCTGCATATTTCGCTTGAAACCGCGTCAATTTTAACTTTATGTAAGATTGCTTCGCCCTACTTAAGTCCAAGGTCTTGTTAAAATGGTTTTAGCTAGTGAAAATTCAGCTTATAAACCCCGTATTTCCCGTTCTTACCATTCGTGAAAATGTCTTTCGTACTTTCTTAACGTTTAAGAGGGCTGGGTAGTTGTGACCATTTTGACTGTTTTGATTTGCTTCGGAAGAAAAGCCCTATTTGAGATATTGGAAATATACTTAAATTTAAAAGCTTATAGATTTTTTCTTGACTCAATAATTGTTTATAGCTCAACAAATCATATTTTAAAAAAATTAAGGTAATTCTTTTGGATAATTTGTTGAGCACCCAGTCTCCTTAACATCATATTTTTTCGCATACTTCTAGGATTCAAAACAAGTTTTAAGGTGTCCGAAGAAGATATCGTTCTCTCTGATTTAACCCAGTTTGGTCTAAGTGGCAACTCCTTTAAATTAGATGGATTTCATTACCATGTCGGAAAAAACAACAATTTAACTGGATCAGAGCATTCATTCGACGGAGAATTTCAATCTATGGAGGTAAAGTTAAGCTCAATAGATTTCACTAAAACTTGATTTCATGATCCGTTTTTCTGTATATAAGCATTTTGATATTTTCAGCAACACATGGTCTTCTACAACGAAAAATACTCGGATGTCAAAACCGCTAGTAGTAATTCAGACGGTCTGCTGGTCATAGGGGCTGTGGTTCGGGTATGTATATATTCCTAGTTTGCAATTTTTATATTTGTCATTTGAAATCAAACGCTTTGCTTATTTTATGTTTTGAAGAAAGTAAATGCTTGCACTATTGCCAGATCTAATAAACGTTTATATCATTCCATCCCTTTTTGTTTTCTTTCAACTAAGCTTTGAACAATTATATATAGATTTTCAAAGCTTAGTCGACAAATGTTAAATTTTCCTGATACATAATAGAACTAGTCCCTGAAATCAAAGCATTTTTATTACACTACAGCTCTTTCAATTTTCATCTTCCAATTGATTTTGATGATGTTTATTTCAGATTGATGATACATCGCATGTAAGTTAGAAAAATATTGTCATTATAGTATGCTACATCAATTTTTAAATTAATCTTTCAATCAATTTCAAATGGTAAATTATTTTCGCTTAAGACAGGATGGAATATGTGTTTTTTAAT
This sequence comes from Magallana angulata, assembly GCF_025612915.1. Classification (NCBI taxonomy): domain Eukaryota; kingdom Metazoa; phylum Mollusca; class Bivalvia; order Ostreida; family Ostreidae; genus Magallana; species Magallana angulata. The sequence goes on from NC_069114.1 coordinate 28,271,327, forward strand.
CATATTGTTTTATTTCATCATCTATTGAAAGGCTAGTAGCAATACAATCGAGACGCAGTTTCCTGGTTGTCCACCATCTTACCATGCAGCACTAAGCGAAGTGTTAACAGATTCTTTTGACCAATTGGAGGACTACTTTGGTAAATAAAGAACTGCCTTCATTCTGAAATTTATTTTGTCTGTCTGTCACCTTCTTAGTTGAATTTAATTTTATTTCGCAGATTCTGGGGATTCAGAAGAGTCAGAGGAGTCCCTTATTTCTAAGACTTTGACCTTACTTGATTTATTACCACCTGACCTAGAAAAATTCTACACATATGAGGGATCGTTAACCACGCCCCCTTGTTCTGAAACAGTCACGTGGATTGTGATGAAGTGTCCTATCACCGTCTCACAAGCGGTATATATATTTCATTTCTGATTGTGTTCCTTATTTTCAAGAAACATGTAAATCTTAATATATATTATGCTATTACTATACATTAAATTGCATTCATTTCATTATAAAGGCCGTTGACAAGTTCAAGAGTCTTGAGGTTTCGAGCAGTGAAGAAGTACTCGGAGTCCATGAAAATAGACGACCAGTGCAAAGAGGGCAACAGGACACTACATTTACATTGCTGAAAAATTTCTGATTGTATCATGCAATAAAGCAAATAACATAATAATGCATTCACAGAAATTCTTTGAATCTTTCATTTTAAGTAGAGTGCGAATCGATAAATAGAACACGGGTACATTTTTGGGAGTTGATTTTAATCAGCTCTCCTATGCTTTTACTCGGGCAAAGCGAAAGTGAAACAGTGTTTGGACCTACGCACAAATCAATACCGCTGACAACACTTAGTTCTTGAAAATAATCGATAAATTCGATGCTATGTATTCTGAAGCATTGTTTTTCAAGAAAACTTATTTATTAATATCATGAAAATAATAAGATTTTAAACTGTACAAACAGTTTAGATATTTTTTAAAGTCGTATATATTCCTACACTAGAGTTCAATGTAGTCTCGTTCGACGCTTGGCTGTCTCCGTTAATATCCGACAAAACAGAGTCTCTCTTGCTTGTCGGAGATAAACGGAGATAGACGAGCGTTTGGTTGAACAAGACAAGAGTTCAATCTTGCCTGAATCCATACAATTTCTAAAATATTTCGATTACTGATACTACTTGCTATGCAAAATCACAAATCGTTGATTTTTAATAAATGATAATCGATAAAATCAACTCCCGTCAGTACTTTGATTTTAAATGTAATCATCATAAAAACGATAAGCTGAAACAATAAATTAAATTAACAAAAGTTTTAACCAATGGCCGTATTAAAACCTTATTATGACGGATTCAAAGTTGGATATTGACCAACACGATTGAAGAAGGTATCTAATTTTTGGTTGTTGCTTAAATATTAAACCTGATGAACCAAAAATCGAGGGAAAATGTCGAGGGATCAAAAAAGGATGCATTATATAATTGTTTCTTTACAATTCAACGTAGTTAAAGGTATATATGTGGCGTATTTGGAGTAAACTATATATATAAACTATATATGGTAGAACTATACATATATTATATGATTCACATTTGGCCCCCATAGGTTTCACTTTTTAAAAGTGTTTCAGGTACATTAATTTGTTATATTATTTTTAGAATAGTTGATAGTTGAAATAATGTACCGGTATGTTTGACCCATATTTACTTGATTTTTTTTGGCACTCACTGGCATAATGTAACACTGAAAGTGACGCTATTTTTGTAATTCAATCAAAATCAGTCAAAACTTGACATTTTTTAAAAATCTTTTTTTGTATGGGAAATATACAGCGCCATCTTGAACAAAAATAACCCAAACTTTTATTTATTCATAAGTCTTGGGTAAATACACCTTTGATAAATGAATTTTGTTAGTTCAAGCAGTCGCTCTATGTTTTCTAAAAGAAAAAATGTTTGAAAACAAGCCGTTTTATGCTAAAAAATGCGAAAATGGCAGAAGAAAGTTAACTTTTTGATGTCATATTTCAAAATGTTTGGCTTTGAATAAAAAATTATGAGAAAAAAGGGTACACCTGTACAAAGGAAGCAAGGAATTAGAGTAAATTGATGTTTGTTTTAGAGGGTCATATTAGACCCTTATTATAGATAGTTCTTTACAGTATTTATTCAATTAAAAGAATTATTTTGTGTTTGTATTTTTCTATTAAAAAGTAAAAAAAAAATCAACGTTTTTTCAGCTGTTTAATCTTTACATCAAAGATACTAAAATTGTTTTAACAAGAATAGCTTTTAAAAAGACAAATAAAACATGGAAGATAAATATACATCGTTTCGTAATCAATTGTGACCTGAAGTTTTATCAATAAAAACCATACAGTTAATTAAAAGTACTTCCTCACACAGGTAACATATGGAGCAGATTTAATTGCTTAACTTCGTTTTTATATATGTTTTTAATAACTAATTAATTCTATTTATACTTTTATATCATTCTTATAATTACATACATGTACAATATATTAAAAAGCAAAAATACACTTCAAACAGCTGACTATCTTTTGAAGCATATAAAAGTTTAATAAAGATAATTATTCAACTTACAAAGAGCAAATTCAAAGTAGAGATGGTGGCAAAGAAATCCGGAGTTTATTGTCTTCTTTTTGTAATTCATGGAGCGTTTGCAGCTGAATGCACTGAAAAAGACTACGACAAGGCAAAATTCGACTACAACCTTAAAAGCTGTCATTGTAGGTATTAGTTTAAATAAATAAAAAAAAGTTACTAATATGCTTTTAAAAAAGTTGTGTTTTACAAATATTTTACTTTTAAAATGCAGCTGTTCTACATATAGATAAAGTTACATCTTTGATATCTTAAACCAAATGATTTAATGTAAATTTTAGATCCATATTATTGGTTTTCCATCTTTTTTTCTTTTTATCCATTTCTTGAAAAATTGCAGAATGTATACATTTGATAATTCATTTTTTTGTAATGTACACTACTATGAGCATATTTCGTTTCTATATATTAAATGTAAATTCAAAGGTCCAAAGAACTGGTCACATGTTACTCCGTGCTGGTTTCGGTGTGCCGGTAAAAGACAATCCCCAATCAACATCAGGCGAGCAGATGCCACCTATTCCGATATTGGTTCCTTTAGATTCGACATATTTGACAACGAAGAATTCCAAGTCTCAAGCAGTAACAACGGTAATTCAAACTATTCACATCGATAATTAGTAAAAACTGTTCATAAATATGAAGGAGGAGAAAAAATATTAGTTGAAATAGGCTTCAACAGTAATCATAGTAATATTTACATGTGTATTTCAAGCAAGCTGAGGCGATGAATTCATAAAAATTTTTGGTCGCTATTTCATTTTTCTTCCTCGAGAGCTACTTGGGCTTACATGTACTACAGGTATTGGTTGGTAGCTTCCTGGTATAATATTCAGATTTCAGGTATTGTAACTTACGGTATGGACTATACTACATTCGAATAAAGGAAGGGATAAATAAGAAAGAAAACAAAAGCAAGAACTGCCAAAATATCCCACGTCTTCTTCAGTTCACTGGTCAAGACTATTTTTACACGCGTGTATGTCGAATTCCTGTAGACCCATATACATATGTACACCCTATCAAACAATATATACATATAATCAAACAAACGATTAATCCAACATAAAAATATTAAGCAATATCATTAATCATAATTTAGAATTGTAAATTTTATTAATTTATCATCAAATAGATATTTTATCATTTATTTGAAAAAACTGTATTGAACGTTTTTTTTTTCGTCTTAAGTCCATACTGTCCCATTTACTGTTATTTTTTAAAAGGTTGTTGTTCATACCTATATATGACGAGATATAAAAGCATATGTGATTGCTCTGTAATGAAAAGTCCCTTTAATCTGGTGTTTCAATTGATTATCCCTACGAGTGCATTGGTTGCAGTTTTTCCCCCTGCCAAATGCCTTTATACCAATTTCTGTACTTTTTGTTTGGATTAGTAAAATATTGTACCTAAAGTAATGCAGTTTGAATCTAGATGGTCTTCTCACCATCGTAACTTCGTTGTCTAGCTGTGCGTTCATTTTGCCGATAAATGTTTTTTTTTTAGAAAATAAAGGCTATGTTTTTGGTTAATTTCTTTTAAATACAAAATGCACAATGCAAATGTTATTATATTTTACTTTCTTTTTAAAAAAATTAACACATCACCCTATCAAACGTATACTTTGAGGCCTGCCCCCCCCCCCCCCCCACTTTTTCTCACAGCAACAAATTTTTTAAAATTTACTTATAAAAAATTAAATTATCATGGAGTTGCCCCCCCCCCCCCCACTTTTTTGGGAGGATGTAAAAAATTGATATGAAAATAAGGAAATGAGTGAAGTTATATACTACGCTAGCTCCCCCCCCCCCCCCCAACGGATTAGGATTTTGGAAGATTTTGGAAAAGGTTAAAATTCCTTTTTTTTCTTTTTTTTTTCTTTTTTGGGGGGGATGAGTCTGCCCCCCCCCCCCACTTTCAAAAACGATGCTACGTGCCTGTAATAAATCAAACTTTTATTCATTTTTATTAAGAAATCAAAATTAATTAAATTAAATGTAAATTTTATTTTTACGCATCTGAATATCCACCTTGATTTGCAATTATTTATGAATGTTTATATCAGAATTTTAGTTTTGTTTTGTTATGTATATATTATTTGTTATGCATATACATGTACATGTATTGATAAGACCTGCTACTAGAAAAGTTTTATCAACCATTTTTCATAATTCTTCACCTTCGGTATGATTTTTATCTTCCGCTTAATTTTGATAGTTTAAAATTAAAAAAGGGCTTAATATATGGAAACAACATTACAAAATATAGTATGCTTCTTTTCAAGGTTTTATGAAATATGACATTGTTTTGTGAATATGATTGCTTTGCTACTTTTGCGCTTACTTTTTAAAGTTCTTTTAGTTGAAATAAAAAAAAACCCAGTCAAATTAACTTTTCCATGAAGTGAAGTAGTTTTGCAAATTCGCATAATTTAAAAACTATGTGAACATGTCTATAATTAAAAAAGACGAAGAGAGCATTTAATAATATGCATGTTGTTAAGGATAAATGTATATTGTCAATAGGTGATCCTCTGCTATTATCATGATTTATGTTGGAAAGATACATTGTAGCAAACCAGTAAATGTGGAGCACATCTTATTGTGTTAATTCTATGATTTTTCTTGTTGAAATACATGTATCTTTAAATAGACTAATGAAGCGGATCAAGAAATTTGGCCTGAACAGTTTCCTGACTGTGAACACACTTATCAGCCAAGACTTGGTAATCTGTTAGAAAATTCTTTTGAGGAAATGGAAAACTACTCAGGTAAATGAACTTCCCTATTCCTTTTCTTCTCTTGTTTTAATCATTCTGCCTGTTTTGCTCTTTCTCATAATATCAATTCTTTTTTGTATTGCAAAATCTAATGAAAAAATCATTCATGACTCGTTGACCTTAAAAGATTTATTACCAAGTGACAAGAAATGCTTCTTCACATGTGAGGGATCGTTAACCACGCCCCCTTGTTCTGAAACAGTCACATGGATTGCGATGAAGTGTCCTATCACCGTCTCAAAAACAGTATATAAAATTTCGATTCTGATAATAATCTGATTGTCAAGATTAATCTTCATTGGAGACTTGCTCATTAGTTTATCCTAGGATGGTCTCTAGAAATGAACCTTCTTTTTAAATTTTTACAGTAAACAAATTTTGAACAGAAAGTTGAAAATATTTTTTCAAACATTATGATAGCTTTATAAATTCTTTTTTTTTTTGTTCCATAGGCTACGGAGAAGCTCAAGAGTCTAAAAATTTCGACTAGCGACGAAGACCTGGGACTCCATGGTAATAGACGCCCGGTGAAAAGAGGTAGAAGGAAAACAGGATTCACATTGCTGAAAAATTTCCTCTAATTGTACTATATTACTCACATAATAAAATAAGTTCTCGAAAACAACTTGTTGAATGTTATAACTGTTATTAACACAAACTTGAATACCGCACAAAGTGACTTATGAGGGTTCGATGGCTGTGGCCATTTTGAGACTGTATTGATCTCCTTTTTAAGAAGACCTCTATAAAAAATATAGAAAACATTAAAATTAAGAGGAAAAATACATGGATTTTTGTTGACTAAATAATGGTTTATAGCTCAACGAACATTATCTAGTAAAGGTAAATCTGATGGTTAATATGTTGACCATCCAGCTTCCTATTATAAGCGCATGGTTGTCAAAAACATATTCTATATTTTGTGTTACAAACTGCTTCTATAAATTAATTACCAGATATGAATAAAAAAATAATAATAAGTTATCATTTGTTAGGATAAAATTTCGTGTATTGACATTTAGAATCATTGTTCTCTTTTGGAATTTTCATCTATAAACTCATCGTTTATTTTGTTCTTACTATTTCAAGAAAAATGTGATATGGCTCTGAATACTGTTTCATACATTTAATTAAATTTCACCTGCAAAAAAAATACCGCAAATATGATAATAAAATCTACTATAAAGTTTGGTATTGTCTGAAAATTATAACATTCAACTACTGATGTGTTGTGTTTCCATACTCTGAAATAAAATAGATATCATAAAGGAAATTCTACAGAAATTGGTTTAACTATATTCGCTATACAAATAGAGTATAATTGTTTACTTTCAAGGAGAAATGTTTAATTAAGTCCAGTGACGATCCTGTCGACGCCGGGTCGGAAATATATTTGTTATACTTTCATGTTAAATACTGAAATCTGATTGCCTTAGACACAGTTAATAATCCGTTCTATTACCCTTAGCGTTAGCAACACACTTTGCAACGGTTAACATTACGAATTATTATACTTTCATGGTGAATACTGAAATCTGATTGGTTTAGACGCAGTTGGTAATCCGTTATATTACCCTCAGCTTTAGCAACACACTTTGCAACGGGTAACACAACGAATTGTTACATGCGCGTAAATTATGCGCGTACGGTTCGCCGTAAAATTCAGTTTATTTCTATATAAAAGCAGTAAAATTTTCTTTAAAAATAAGACATTAAGTATAATAAAATAAATAGTGCCTGATTGGGAGGGTAACTGTTGAAAATGACACCCCTCGAAAACCATTGTCAACCTCCGCTTCGCGTCGGTTGACAATGGTTCTCTCGGGGTGACAATTTCAACAGTATTTATATATAGTACATGCGCGAAAATTATGCGCATACGGTTCGCTGTAGAATTCACGTCATTCTTATAAAAAAGCAGTAAAGTTTTTTTTTTAATTAAGACATTTAATATAATAAAATAAATAGTGCCTGTTTGGGAGGATAACAGTTAAAATTGACACCCTTCGAGAACCATTGTCAACCTCCGCTTCGCGTCGGTTGACAATGGTTTTCTCGGGGTGGCAATTTCAACTGTTACCCTCCCAAATAGGCACTATTTATATAATGTAAATAAAATATGCTACTGCTGACCACGATGCATCAGATTATTAGTATGGACTTATAAGGGTCGGAAATTTTAGATGCAGTGTCCGTGTGCGTATAAAAACAAGGATGTGCGTGGAAAGCAGCTAGGAACCATAGTATTATATAAATATAAAATACATGTACATAGCATATTTGAACAAGAATGACACGGAAAACGATCAATCATCTTCTAGGTATATAATTTCACCGGAAACTTGGACATAAATACATTGAAACCATTGAATTTTGATTCCGGTGTCGATAATGCATAAACCTGTTTTTTTTTTGTTTAAAACTGCACACTCTAGATATGTCTCCCAGTGTGATAATGAGCTCTGGTACATTTCTGCGTCAATATTCTCCAGTTGACTGCTGTCTTACATGTATCTATACTAAATGCAGGTTATCTACGATCTGTAACATGCATTTCAGTACAAAAAAAACGAACAAAATTTCTGTTTTGTAACTTTGTCTGCATGTATTTTGATTACTTTTCGAAATCAGTTGACTGAAACTTTCTTGTATGATAAAGACAAACAATGTAATTTCAGCTTGCACTTACAATGTATATGTAATTTATACTTGGGAATTAAAATTATCGTGCTGATGTTTTAAATATAAAATAGACATTTCCATTTACAAATATTTTGTTATTCATGAAGATTGATGAACATACAGAAAATTGAAACAAAATTTACGAAATATTTTACTTAGACATTTTTTCCTTTAATAATTAAAGTAATATTTGTAATTTTTTTTTGCATTAACCCTGTTTTATACGTACGAGGGTCATTCAAAAAATACGAAGACAATGTGGCTGTCTATCATATATTTTTCATGTAAGTCAAACTAAATAGATTAATCTGTGCACCAACAGTTATGTTATTGATATGCAAAGTTTTAGTCCATTTCATGAGACGGTATTTTTGTTACCCCTTTTTAAAAACAACATGTTTTGTCACCACGGCGCACGGTAATGTTCAAAACATGACGTCAAGATCAAACACGCACAGTTTATAGATATGCCCCTTCTTTATATCACGCTTAGTCTCTTGTGCCTTTCTACTTACAATTTAAAATGGCACTGAACCACTTAACATCTTATTTGCACATATTTGTTCGAGAATCATTAGTTAGTTCTTCAAAGTTTTCATTTTCTAACCGTGTATCTCTTGGTTTACAGTAAAGATAACACTGAACGTCGTTTGACATTACTTATTTTATGACCAAATATTTACAGATATTCTACTCTCTTTCGTACTGATTATATTCAAAATACAATATCCACCACCTCCACAAAATTTATTACAGTATAACGCAAACTTGCAAATAATTGTTGACTTATTTTTTGTACCATTGAGCATTTTCACAGCTTGTATCGGCTTTTTCCTGAGTTAAATCCATTCTGTTTGTACTTCTTGTTGCGCCGTGACGTCCGGCGACGTCGATGTTTTTAGTCAATTCTAGAGAGGACTATCTGTCTTTAGTAACTAATATCTGTTAGACAAAGCAATATATCCCGTCATTATTTGGTACATAGAATATCATGAATATACTTAATTTGAGGTTTCAATATTATTTGGTTTTAAGCCCAATTTATAGAGATTTTACTTTCAACATTAAATGTTTATTGTTGTCATAACACAAATTTTGACCGTGCGCCGTGACCTCATTTTTGCAAGATTAGATTCTAAATAATTTTTAGAAATAAAGGATTTTATTAACTTTTTTCTTGCAAATTGTTTAAAACTATTGCTAAATTATGTCTACCAAATTTAGTAATGATATGACGTTAAGTAACATAGCTATGACAAAAGTCTTCGTATTTTTTGATTGACCCTCGTATATCAAAAGTGAACGAGAGAAAAATATAAAACATTTAATCTTCTGGGATTAAGAAAATCCATCATAATATTTTTAATATAAATTAAATTTTTCTATATCTTTATCGATAAACAAACAATCTTACCTAGCGAATGGATAAACAAAGTAAAAATTGTTCATAATTATCGGCATCTTTGAACAGAGTATACACAATAAATCTTTAATATCTAAGTTTTCTTTTGTGAAGATTACTGTAGCTGCATGATATTCGTGGTAACAATTCACATTGATTTTGTAAAATCACAATTTCAAGGATACACGAGTTCTTGACCATTTAACTTCAATGAACGATTTCGTGTACCAAATCAGTACCAAAAAAACTGCAAAAATGGGTATTTAAGACCAATTCTATGTAAGAATCAAAATTCGGTGGCCACGCATAGTCACGGATTTTCTTCATACTTGACAATTTGATAGACTTTGGTGAGTAAAAAAGCCTAACACCATTTGTTTGTTGCTATGTGGTCCCTTTGCCATGGTAACCGAGGGTAAAAATGTAAAAATGGCATTTTAATGCTTATTTAAGGACATATTGTGGCTAATGTGCAGATCTTGGGGTTTCCAGGGTAGAATATATTATTAATGATAGTTGTCATTTTTCAAAAGAAAGAAAAAATTCATGGAGAAACGCATATTTTTAGAGCGTTTCCACGGTTACCTAACAGCAATTTTAAAATCTGTTTTCTTCATTTAATTTGAATAAAAAGGGCAAATCTTGGATTTTTTGGTAAACACTATTATGATTGTGCAATTTAGAATTTAAATATGAAAATTGAGAACCGTTGCTATGGTAACAAGCTTAAAAATAAGGAAAATTATAATATTTTTAGGCATCTTTGAATGGATATTATTCCCTTATAATGAATAAATATATAAAACCAAATGGCGAGAAAAAATAAAGTATGTCCTTATCTTTAATAACACTTGAAAAAAATCTTAAATTTTCTAAAAATAACTGCCGTTGCTATGGAATTTTCAAAAAGTAAGAGTTTCTGTGTGATTTTTTACGCAACTTAATTTTCAAAAGCAACAACTCTTCTCTGTTGCATAACAAAGCTTTTTGTGGTATATAATAAAAATTTAGATATATTTTTACAAGTTCCAACTAAAACGATTGCAAAAAAATTGGGAATTAAAGCATATCAAATTCATCTTCAATTTCTTAGTTTTTCCTATTTTCTGGCCTTGTTGCCATAGCAACGGATGTCAATTTTCATAATAAAATATATATATAGCATGGACATTGATATGAATGTAAAAATTAACAGTTTCTTTTTTCGGCTTATTACAAAACCCCAAAAAACTGATTTCAAAAATTTGTAACGGTTTCCATGGTAACATTTTAAAAGTGTTGGTTTCTCCATTAATTTTCTGATATGATTAAATAATTAAAAATAGGACATAGGCTGTTTTATGTCTTTCGTAGTTTACATTAGTGGGCAAAACCTACTAATATGGCTTCAAAGTAGGTAAGTTTTGCTATTTTTCCATCTTTAGCCTCGATTACTATGGCAACGGTTACCCCTAGCAACCAACTTTTAGTGCTTTTTTGCGTTTTACACCTAGGTGTGTCCATGTATGAAATATAAGGAAAATTGGTGACAAAGCGTGGCCGGACCCTTTTATTAAGCCTTGATTCTTACACAGAATTGATCTTAATGAATATTGATGAAACCACAGTTCTCAAAAACATAAAATGTTATGTGATATTTACAATTAACGGTAATATTAGATTTTTAGATGTAGCAAACATAAAAAATATACAGATCCCCAAGTTGTTTAGATTAAAATTTCACTTTTTTTCAATATAGTGTTCAAAGATTTAATCAGAATGGGCGATGTTGTTTAATGTTCTTTACAGCGACTAATATTATTACGTCATATTAAATACAAATTTTGATTCTAAATAACTTAAAATTTTGTAAAGTACACTATCTTCACTTATTAGGTCACCCGAGTAAACTCAGGTGACCTATTGCTATCCGTTTTCGTCCGTCGTCGTGCGTCGTCCGTTAACAATTTTACATTATTTTTTAACTTCTTTTTAAAATCTACAAGTCCAATTGTTACCATTTTTGATGTGAGGCATCTCTATGGTCAGAGGAATCTAAATTGTGAAATTCATGGCTCTACCACCCCCGGGGCACCACAGGTGGGGCCAAATATGCAAAAAAGCCAAATTTTCAAAAATCTTCTTCTCTACTCTCACACATGTGAGGGAAAAACTGAATACATGGTTATGATGTCCACTAACACCTCTACCAAAATTGTGAAATTCATGGCCCCCGGGTCAGGGGTTCAGGACATGGGGGGGGATATAGTGTTAATGCATGTAATGTTTAAAAATCTTCTTCTCTATTCTCATACATCTGTATGAAAAACTGACTTCATAATTATGTTTACCAGCAAGTCCTCTACTTAATTTTAAATTTCATGTTCCCTTGAGTATGGGTTTTGACTCTAGGGCAGGGCCAAAATGGATGTATAGGTGTTAATGCATATAATGTTTAAAAATTATCTTCTTTACTCCCACACATCTGAAAGGAAAACTGAATTCATGATTTTGTAGACCAGATCTTAAAGTTTTTCACCAAAATTAAAGGTTTCATTGTTCTTTTTGAAAGATTTCAGGCAGGGAGATGGTCGTCATTACAAATTTATAATTTTTCTACTCCAGAATGAAACCTTACTAAATGCATATATGAGACTCCTCGGTTAAGACCAATTGGCCTTTTGTATAATTATACGAGTCATTTTTATACGGTGGGTATTTGATGAAAATTTCTGTCCTTTCATTTTTCTTAAAAGTTTTTCGTTCAGATGGTTTATTTTTAATTTTGTTTTTATTGCTTTTTTTTTTAGAAAGACTGACGTTGCACCTAACCATGTTTTCTGCTTCTTTGTTGTTGTAGAAAACACTCACTTTATCTGGTGTACCATCAATGCAGTTACTGAGTCATATTTTTGAACTGATAACCCAAAATATAAATTTAGATGCATGAATTTATGCACATTTAGGCACCTATCGATTGACTGATCAATGTAACCTACAATCAAACAGAAAAGAGGGCAATTATGCAATCAAAATCACACCACGTCACATCACATCACGTGGGTAAGTTGTGCCAGACTTGCATAAATAGAGAAGCTTTCCAGAAATCTTGGATAACAGTGGGTACAGTAGCTTTTTATGGAAACTGACATTATGCTACGTTTTTGTTTTTCTTTCTTTGTTGTTCTTCAGATTTTCTTGCAATGTTTTTCGGCGGCCCAGACAACCCAGTGTTTTGAATCCGACTGTAACAAAGGGAAATTCAACTACAATCCAAGCAGTTGTTTAGGTAAGTCAAAAATGTTAAAAAGAAAATGAAGTCGAGCTTTTTACAAAAATCAAAGCTTAATTGCTAAAAAAAATATATCAAGTAGATGGATGCAAGTTTTATTAGATTTATTGAATTATTTTTAAAATCTACATGACTGTAGATGTCAAACCAAAACCAACAAAATTGAAATCTGTAACATAAATTTTTAAGTTAGATGTTATTTCCGTTTAGTGTGTGTGTGTGTATTAAGGGATGAGAAAGGAGTATTATATCAGGTTTCATTCCATTTCGAAAATGTTATTCATGTTATTAGGGTGCATTAAACACAGATTAGAATTATTTACTTCCTAGGCCCGCCATTTTGGGCTGTGCTCACGCCTTGTTGGTTTGTCTGTATCTTTACCTCGCAATCTCCTGTCAACATCAGAACCTTTGATTCCTCTAGACAGACCGGTCTTGGCGCATTCACCTTTAACCGAAACGATGACCTTCAGTTTCCCGTCGCCATGACCAATAAAGGTACACTTGTAAGATTTCTAAATATCTGAATAAAAAGCAAAAAGCATATATATAATAGTAGACCTTTCTAAATGAAACTAATAAAACATTTTTAAAATCTTAAAAATGCAAAGCAATTTTGTCAGAAAAAAAAAATTCCGAAAAAAAAATTTATGCGCATTAGCGCATTAATACAATGTCGCTTAGTTAAACATATTACGATTAAATTGAATGAAACTTGTTACCAACAAAAAACAATGAGTATTGATGGATTAATATATATTTTGATGGCTTTTGGTGAAATAAAAAGCAGATTCCAAACATTTGAAGGGATCGTAGATGCACTTTTCTCATTAAAAACTGTTTTCTATATGCTACATTTGTAGTGTTAGGAAACAAAACCATTTTTTATGACACAGGTACACATCCTTGCAAATTCTGAGAATGTTTTGATATAAAAAAAATCACTTTTTAAAATTTGAATATATATCTATAATAATAATGTTATTTACTTGTTTAGGACCAAACTTTGAATTATAATTTTCATTATTTCACATATTTTTTTCTTAATAATAGTTTATTCAATTAACGAAAATACATAGCCATCATGATGTTAATAATTATTGTCAATTTAACAATAAAAACAGCCATTGATATAATGAATGTTCCTTACCAGGTTTCAAATCAGAGTACAAAGTGAACGCTAGTCCACAAATCCTGTTATCGAACCTTAACCAGTTTGGACTGAGTGGAAAGTCTTTTAAATTTGAATCCTTTCATTTCCACGCGGGAACATCTTCGAGTTCAGTTGGGTCGGAACATTCATTTAACAATGTATTTCAGCCAATGGAGGTAAGGGGTCATGAACTTTATTTTGCTTCCTTATAAGGAAAATTAAAAGTGATGTCATTTTCTATTTGTGTTACTCAGCATTACAAATATGTATATAAATGCATTTTAATTCATGAAAGAAAATATACATATCATCGTTCACTTTTAAGTCTATTGCTCTACGTGATAATAAATCAATCAAATAATTTCTGCCTATAATACTGCTTTTTTGTTTGTGTTTATTCCCCTGAATCGTCCGAAAAAAAAGGTTTCATTATCTTGCAAAGTTACAAATGTTAGTCCCGCTCATTATTTTGTATCGATTTCTGATCTCTATCTTCAAGTTCTGACAAAATGAAAAAGTACCCTTTTAACGAATCTGTATGGGATATGGATAAAACAGTTTTAAGATGTATAAATTTCTTTCTGTTTAGGTTCATCTGGTGTTTTATAACACTCAATATGGAGATTTCAAGACGGCTTTGGGTCAGTCTGATGGACTGGTGGTCATCGGTGTTCTTGTGCAGGTTATTACTTTTCTTTATTGCGATGGCTTTATGTTTGTTGCTTGAACTGTAGATGTACATGTAGAAAGGTTGCATATCATAATGTTTCATAGGACTTATATCAAAGCCTTCATCAAACTTACTTGGCGCATCGTTCAAAATGAATGCATCACATGCAGGACTTTTGCTACAAATCGATCCTCAAAGTTTTTAGAATTGAAAAGAAAAAAACTTCATTGGAAATTAATTAAGTTGTATACATAAGCGCTACAGTGGGAACTTTTTTATGCGAATATGTAAACTACGTGATACAAAAAAGCAAAACAAGACTGAAATTTGCTTAGTTGATACAAAATTCACAGTTTTAAATGTACATGCATGTAATATATTTTTATGATTTTATAAATAAATATGAGAGCACTTGTTATTTCAGGAAAATCAAGCTTCAGGGAATACGCCCTTCTCTGGATGTGTCAATACCCAGGCAAATGTCCTCAGTAATGCTTTAGAGAACGATTTACCACTGGTTCGGGCATACCCAGGTACCCAGAGAGAGAGAGAGAGAGAGAGAGAGAGAGAGAGAGAGAGAGAGAGAGAGAGAGAGAGAGAGAGAGATTGATCACAAATTGCTATCAATTGCACAAAAAAAGAAAGAAAACCAAAGATACCTTTATATTGCTAAACCGTTTCCTGAACTGTTATGTTGCATATTGATTTTGAAAGGATAGAGTAATTTGTTTGTAAATGACGTATACAAGTCACTGGTTATGCGCTGTTGACACTCGTATTGTACTTGTTTCTTGTGCAGCCGCTGGATCGGGAACGGGTCCTGTAATAACCAATAACATTGCTCTAAAAGACATCTTACCGACCAATCAGAACGACTATTACACTTACCGGGGATCTCTAACCACGCCCCCTTGTTCCCAGTCAGTCACGTGGGTAGTGATGAGATGTTCAATCATTCTGTCACAACAGGTACATACCATACATGTATAAGTTACATGTGCTAGAATTGCTCATCTTTACGAGGCCTAGGGCTGCATGTATTATTTAGTGCCAAAATAACATGCAACAACATTTTAAATATCATACCATTTTTCGATACTGGTAAAAATTCCAATCTACATGAAAGTACTAAAGTATAAAACACTAAACTAAAAACTTATAAAAAGCAGCATACTTGATCAAATTATTAAGACTTTCTTGTGGTAGCAACCCATGCATATGATATATGAAATTATTTTAATTTAGGCCATTGCCGACTTTAAAAACTTGGAGGTTTCGAGCAGTGGAGAAAAGCTGGGGGTGCATGGAAACCGAAGACCAGTGCAAAGAGGTCAACTATTCACGTCCTTCGCCCTATTAAGGAACTTCTAATGTCCTTTAATCATTCAGCATGTCAACATAAGGATTCCAAAATAAAGATTCACATGTGTTTTCATTTTGTTTGTTTAGAATGTTGAAATATTACTTATTTAATCACACCATTTAATCATATTGACATGATAGTCATGAATAGCCAGTAATGCATCAAATACAAAATAAATAAGGTATTATAAAATATCAAAAGAACAATCAAAATATAGTTTGCGTACTCAAAGAGACAATGTCTTAATGATTATGCATGCATGTATTTACCTTGTGTATGAGCAAAAATGTTTCAAAAATTGACACAGAAATTTCCTCATTCTTTTTTATTCAAACTTTTGTAAAATGCACAAACATGATATAGAAAACAAAACAAACAGTTCAGGAGATCTTGAAAAATCCCCTTAAAGAGCGAGTCATAAATAATCCTATAATAAAAATGATATACAGCTAATCTCACTTGATAAATACATGATTGTTTTGTTTGACAGGACATTTCTATTATCAAGTACATTCTATTAAGGGAAGAGATCAAAAGATGCATGTCAGACAAACTAAGTTAATACTTAATACTGTTGTGTAGGCAAATTAAGTAAAGCAAAAATCCAAACATTTTAGGAGCATTTTCTTTAATCTTTAGGCACAACTCTTCTTCTAAAGGAGATAAATAAAGTCTAAAAATGGCCAAAACCATCCAGACCTCTTATATGTCACACAAGTTTCACCACCACTGTTGAGGAAATGAACCTGCCAATCTTAAACAACCCCAATTTTACATTTTCATATCAGTTGAGGTTAACATTGAAAACATAAGTTACACAAAATCATTTGTTCCATGTTGACTCACAGAAATAAAAGAAGATTTAGGGTATGCATGTCATAGTTTAGCTAGTAAAACATATTCAACATGTTCAATAGGCCAGGAATTGTATGTTTACATGTATATCCTTCTGAAGTGAGTTAATCACAATTGGTTCAGTTCCCTGAAAATCCCTCTGCTTCCAGGCATTTGGCAATAGTGTTCAATTGAATGTTTGAGGTTCCTTCATAAATAGTTCCTGTTTTGATAAAAAAAGAACATTTTTAATGATAAAAAAATTACTGTACTGAGTATATGATTATTGGAGAACTGAATACAAAAAAAAATGTTATTTTTAATTATTGGAACACTTAACAATTCATTGTAAAAAAACCCCATAAACTTTGCTATTCTTATCAATCTTTATGACATGAAATCAACTGGCTACATGTATATCCATAAGGTTGGATATATTACAGTTCTTTTAATCTATCTATACTACTATATTAAAATAATAGACTCGAATTGTTTAGCTTTAATACCAATTAATCGGAAGAGTACTGTCTCTTGTTTTATATATTCTAAACATCATTGGTACTTGATGATTACCAATTTGTTTTTATTTTTTTTCAATCAAGCTTCACTAATTAATAATCAACGAAAATTCCTCAAAAAATTCCGGAAATCATCTGAATTTTTTGGATTTTACAATCTTGCGCATAGGCATTACATTCACACTAAATCACGGGAGGCTCTTTATTTTATGTGTCCACAATATCACATTTGCAGGATAAACTCTGCAGAGATGATAAAACAAATGTGTGTAAATTTTCATTGAAAATTTTCTTTCTGTTCATCAAAGAAAATATGGGATATAACTCTAACACAGTGCATTTACTATTAAAAAATACTGAGAGTTTCGAATGTCAACATTTTGTGTAAAAAACATTGTTGAAGAAATGTTGAATTCTGCAAGTATAGAATTAAATTTTTCAAAGAAAGGTATTTACAGCTTCAAAATGGTTTGTTATGAACAATTTAACTGTTATTTTCAATGCAACTTTATTACTGGTAATTTTCTCCAAAATAGTTTTGGAGCGATTCTGCAATTTTCTGCTACATTACGGGTATATGGGAGGCATTTTAACTGTGGTGAAGGCCTTTCCCCAGACACAGTTACATTATTCCAACTCAGCAGAGTGTAGTGAAATTAATAGCATTATTGTGGGCTTAAGCTTGGTTATGCAAATGTCAACAATACGGTGTGTCGATGTATATATTTCGTAGATGTCCGATATCATATGCAATGTCAACCCATGCACGCACAAGTCAAAATCTAGTATAAATGTAAAATTTTTACGATGTCTGTGTTCATCCTAAAAGAGTTTTAATATTACGATATATAAGTTTAAAAAAAGTTAAGATTTCAAGAGTGATTATACATGTACTCACCAACTTTACAATCTCTGTAGAATTTCTCTATGGGGTAATCCTTTGTGAACCCTACACCGCCCATCCACTCAATGCATTTGGAAGTTGTCATAGTGGCCAGCTACAAATCATAAAGTGTTTGAAAAATCATCTTTGCTCTTATTCATGCTTACAGTTGCAGACCATTATTCCTTAGATGTATCTTCACAATGAGTATACTGGTACATTAGTATGGGGTTATATCATTATTTGCATTTAGTGACTGTTACTAGACATATACCGGAAATTACAAATTAATGAGTTCTGTACCAAAGGTAGAAAAGTAAATTTAGTGACCAATGGCCTTTGACCATTAGAAGTCATCTTGGAAGAACTTTAAATTTGTACCTTATCTACACAATTACTCAGTATTCTGCTAAACTCAACTGAAAATCTTATTTTATTTGAAACAACAGCTAACTTCTCTTGATAGCTATTCTAACCCTTTATACTATTATATACATGTACTGTACCTCTGATGCATATAATTTGGCCATGGCAGCTTCTTTCAGGAATGGTTGACCGGCTTCCTTCTTCCTTGCAGCATTGTACACCAGTGATCTACAGGCTTCAATCTGTGTGGCCACATGGGCAATCTGATGCCTCATAGCCTGGAACGCAATTGACACCCACTCTCAATAATATTCCTACTGTACCAATAAGGAAATCTTTCTTCTATAAAAATGAATCCATGGATAAAGCTTTACCTGGAAGTCAAAAATTCTCTTTCCAAACTGCTTTCTTTCAAGTGTGTATGGTACAGTTGCATGGAAGCAGCCCTCGGCCAAGCCCAGCATCTAGAAATGTGAACCATTATTTTTCCATAAATGATGTAAAGTAAAATATTTAATGTTTTCACAATTATTAAATTTAAATTTTACTGTATCTATGCTTATTTATTATTAAATTTATGCTTATATAGTAGCTTTATTTCGTAAAGAACAATTTTACCTGTGAAGCAATACCAATCCTTCCTTCATTTAACATTTCAATGGCATACTTGTATCCCAAACCAAATTCTCCAAGGATGTTGTCAGCAGGCACCTGTAAAGTTGAAAACAAACCAACAATTTAAAAAAACGACACTAAAGACACGGTAAGGTTTTACAGCAATATTTTCAAATTACCTCCAATCTATCTAAACTGTTTCTTTTCTAAAAGTCACATGTAAAGCAATATTTTATTTAATACTGTAGATTCCTTATTTAAGGTGAGTATTTTTTTTTTTTGCGATTCTGCTGTTTTAAATCAAATTGTGATGATTTAAAATTGCAAGCCACAAAATGTTTGTTGTAAATTCATATAGTTTACAATATTAACAGAAAAATAAAAGAGAAGTTTTCAAATCAACAAGGTATGATTTGCAGAATTTTACAAGAATATTTATTTTTCACATCTAATAAAAGGAATTAAAATTAATACAAGTAGTTGCGTAACTGAATTACCTTGACATTGTCAAGGTGTACCGGGCAGGTACTGGAGGCCCGGATCCCCAGCTTGTCCTCTTTCTTCCCTATGCTCAGTCCTTCTGTGTCCCGGTCAACGATGAAGGTGGTGATCCCCTTGTAACCCTGAAAAATATACATGTAGCACTGTTTTAGCATGGAGAGAAAATACAGAAGGAAAGTAAAATGAAAGTACTGCATGGTGATCTGTTACATTCCAAGAATAAACATTATGAGTAGTTCTTTGCAAAATAACATATGGTTAAAAACTTGCATCTGTAATTACCCTTTCTAAAGTTTATTTGATGAGAATATGTGTGAATAAACATGTATCTGTAACAAAATTGGGCATGAGTAAAATGCTCAAAAAGCAATTAAACCATGACTTGTTCTTTTTTTTAAATTAGTAACAATGTGGCTTACTGCTGTTGGGTTTGCATTGGCCATGACTAAGAAAACCCCTGCATGTTCAGCGTTTGTGATCCAAATTTTTGTTCCATTGAGGATGAAGTAATCTTTCTGTTTCACTGCGGCTGCGCGCATGGCGAAGGCATCTGATCCTGAATCTGCTTCAGACAGACAAAAACTGCCAACCTGTCAATCAGGTGAATGAGGATTAAGATAATTACCATAAAATTAAAAAAAAAATTTGAAATTGAAATTTTACTCCTGAAATAATACTTTCTAGGGCTGAAACTTCCCCTCCTACCATATCTGTTGCTAGCCTGGTGAGGTATTTCTCCTTCTGAGCGGGTGTCCCGAGCTTCTTTATCAGGGTGTTGATCAGTGTGTTCTGTACGTCCACCATCACACTGATGGCTGGGTCCACCTTGGCCAGCTCTTCAATCACAAGGTTTGCAGCAAAAAATGTCGAGTTGGTTCCTCCATACTCGGAGTCTATTTCAATGCCCATCAACTTGCATGAAAAAAAGATGGATTAAAAATATAGCTGCTGTTTCCTCACACAGTACTCATGTGACTTGGATGCACTTTAAGATACCTGGGAACTATAGTGTAGATGTAAGATATGTACCACACAAACTAACCAATATAAGCCATTTTCAAATAAGAGCATTCACTGTACAGCAACAAATGAATGTAACTTGTTAGGAAAATAAATGAAGCAAAATAACTGGTTTCTTTTTTAATGATGAAGATTTACTGGTTGAATATGTAAATTAGAATAAGATGCAATTTCCTTGCAATGTGTACTAGTTTAAACATAGGATACAAACTTACCCCATTTTCAAATAGGGCTTTGAGTACAGTGGGGTCACACTGAGATTCTTCATCCATTTTCCTGACTAGAGGTTTAATTACTTCTGATGCAAGTTTGGCGACTTTAAAAGAAAAGTCACAGATCATGTCACAATAGTCACATACTAGAAAAACATTACAACAGTCATTTTTGACATTCTTACAAAATAATCATAATATACACCTATAAATGGTATTCAGGATTAGTGTCCTTAAGAGTTTGTATCAAAGAGCCATTTTAACAAGAGCTTGGATTTTGAGAAGTATTGTTGAAGTCAAATTTGATAAAGGTGAGATCTACCTCTGGTTAACTGTCAAGTCACTGCTAATAGATATTAATACACTGAACGCAAAAAACTTGTCCAACTTTATTCAGAACCGCATCAATTTTACATGATAGAGCACATTTTTAAAAAATCTTTACATTTTTGACAGTCTAAGAATATTGATAAGCTTCCCTTAGCAAATCTAAACGATGGTACCCATGCAGTTATTGACAACTTTGAAAAGCAAACTAGATAGCCACATTCCACTGAAAGTCCAAGCTCTTTTTAAAATGGCAGCTCGGATTTAAATGATCCAATACAATAGTTCACCTGATTCTTTCATCATTTGTTCCTCCTCTGACAACAGATCTACTGGTCTTGTTACCATGGTGACCTCGTCTAACTGGGCTCTCTGTCTGTCTGTCAGTGTGTGTAGACGGGGCGTTGTCCTGATGAATCTTCTGGCCTCGCACCATGTTCTCGGAGCTACAGGCTTAACTGACGCTGATTTCCAGGGATACAAGATTCCCTGTCACAGGTGTAAATATTAATTAGTAAAACTATATTCACACGTTTGATTATTATCTGATTTGACATTGATTGAGAGCTTCACCCACTTAAAACTTTACTATGGTACACACATAAATACAGACATAATTATATCTGTATCATCTTTGTATAACAGGATGGGGGATAAAATGAAGGGCCATATATATACACTATAATTATATAAACCCTAATTCAACAGTTTAAGTGCATGAATATAATAAGTTTTAAAGTTAAAGAAATATGCTATGCTCGTAACCTAAAATCATATTTACAGGGATATCCATAAAATCCCTAGACATGTCATCATACCTGGAAAACATATATACATGTTACAAGTGTCTCTGTCCATCTCAACACAACTGATCATAGTGATGAGATAATTCGAATTAAAACACGATACAAGACTACCGTAATTCAGTAGTAGTTGGCTTTGTCTGATAAAATTTAACATTCAAACCCATTAGATCTTAACTATAATTATATAAAATTACCCGTAAAAGTGTTGTCCGCATTTTCTAAGGAATCTGGATCAAATATTAGCGAAGTTTATGTTTTTGTTTTCGTAATCGGTTTAAGTATCGGGATCGATATACACAAAATTCCTTTAGGTCACCACACAAAAATGATGTCAAAAGCAGCATCGTCGATTTTCAGAGGGGGCAAATTCTCCCCTGCAAAGAAATGTTTCATGCATACAACATCAATTTTAGGAGCCCAAAACCCCAAAGTTGCATTGGTAAAATACTTTGAGCATGTCATCATTTTTTCTTTAAATACAGACAACTTTTAGTTTTACCAATCAACAGATCAATCCTATCGTATCGTTCGTGTATGCTGTTCTATCGTGCATTAATCCTATTCTATCGTGGGTTAATACTATCAGGTTTATTTATTTCAAAGTTACAAGTCGTTCAGTGCGCTGAATACGAAAACAAAAAATGTAAAAAACCTATCTATCATTATATCATGATACTTACCGGTATATCTTAATTCTGTAGATCAAAATTAACCAATATTACATGTAATTCATATCTGTAAGGAGTGGAAATGAAAAATTAATGTAAACTGTCAAAGTTCTTAAGAAAAAGTTAACATATCTACCCGTATGTCAAATATTAATGGTACGCAATGTATACCTGCATTATAAACATTAACTTGTATGAACTGTAATTCGTTTTTTATGCATCATTCTTTACAGAAACAAAAGTATTTATGATATACCAAATTTATATTTTCTTAAAACAAGAGTTGTATTTTAATTGAACCCGCTATTTTCTGTGTGATATTTAATATCGGGCTGAAACATAGGAAATGTATTTATGATAGATTTTATATTTATTTAGAACAAGAGTTATATTTTAATTGAACATGCAAGTTTCTGTATGATTTGAAATCGAGCTAAAATGTTCGCTTGATCAGCTAGGGTGTTCGGTGATAAAAATAATGTTAACAATACACATGATACAGATAACTTATAAATCATTTGAGCTCATAATTTTTGTTAAAAAAATTTAACTGGTCATTTTATACATTCTATAAATGATGCAGCCATTATTAACAACTTGGCATTTGTTAATAACAAGAAATTGTATGATTATCTTAATTTGTACATGTCTTTTTCTCAAATTCAGCCATTATCAGGATAAATCATGAAGATCTTTTAACACGATTATACGTTTATCATGAACATTGTTTATCCTTTCCTAGTCCTATCGTATCGTGCATGTATACTGTTCTATCTTGCGTTAATCCTATCCTATCGTGTGTTAATTCTATCATATCATTTATCTTGTAAAAAATAAAGTTGCTGGTATTGTACCTGTCTACCAATCATCATAGCAAAGTATTTCTTGCGTTAAACTGTTACACTGTGTTACGGTTGATGGTTGCATTATCATAGTCTGTTACGGTTAATGCTTGCGTTTTTCAGTAATATGTTGGACCTAAGCAGTTTTTACCTAGCGTGATACAGTAAAACTCATTGAGTACGAACACAGATATAGCAAAATTAGATTTAAAATCACTTCTGTTTTATTTTATCCTGTTGTAGCCCTCATTTGTCAGTTAGTTTTTATCTGATTTTTCACTCTCCTATGTTTGCAGATTTTCTCTGGGTGTGGTGTATATGATGGAACAGAAATTCATGAGGCCTCTTCGTAAGTTACTGCCTAAAAATTAGTATGGTACCGTCAATAGTAAAAATTGTTGACCACTCCTTGCAAAACTCTCTAAATAAATGTGGTAGCTACAATGATGATTTAGTGAAATATATTCAAGTAGGTTTATGTGCTTATGTAAAAGAAAATGCCAGACTATAGTTTTCATTATTTTTGATGTTTCAGAGCCATGGTACATCTCAGTAGACATGAAGCAGAAGTGGGAATATTTGCTCCAAACATTGAACAAATGCATGCTATAGATCACACAAAAGGAGAACCCATGGAAGTTAACAGGTGAGCTCACCAAATTATTAACAAATCATTATAAATCAATGAATCCAAACATTGGATAACTACTGTAACAGATGACAAATTCATTTTAAATACTATAGTGTTACTTAATATACAATCTGTTAAGTGATTTTATTTTTTCTTAATATACATGATGTTGATGGACATTTTAATAAAATACACCGCTCGCACAACAAACAATTTAAATACTATAGTGTTACTTAATATACAATCTGTTAAGTGTTTTTATTTTTTCTTAATATACATGATGTTGATAGACATTTTAATAAAATACACCGCTCGCACAACAAACAATTTTTTTGGAGACAGAAATGTTTTGGTGGAGTCGGCACGGATTGCCAGAGGAAAAATTCAGGATTTAAAAGACCTGAAGGTGCAGGACTTCGATGCTGTCATTTTTCCAGGGGGGTTTGGAGCAGCTAAGAACTTGTAAGTACTAGTGTGTAGGAGAATCCACCATTGAGGCTGTAATTTGGTCCAATCTAGCTCATACTTCACCCAAAATGTGCTTGATATGGGTATAAGGTGTGCATAGATCTTGAGTAAAGTAAGTTTCTAGGTCAAAGTCAATTTATATCAGATCACTTTAAGAAACGATTGTCAAGACTATATATTCTCTTCTCTTGCATCTATCTAGCCTATACTTCTAGCTTCAAAGCTGTAAGATGG
This sequence comes from Magallana angulata, assembly GCF_025612915.1. Classification (NCBI taxonomy): domain Eukaryota; kingdom Metazoa; phylum Mollusca; class Bivalvia; order Ostreida; family Ostreidae; genus Magallana; species Magallana angulata. The sequence continues at coordinate 28,296,193 of NC_069114.1, forward strand.
GGGAAAGTAAAGTAAAGGTTTCAGTATAAGTAAGAATACTATTTTTTCTTTTTTTCAGGAGCAACTTTGCAGTTGAGGGAGATAAAATGACTGTTCAGCCATCTGTAGAGAAAGTCATCAAAGAATTTCACTCAGCAAAGAAACCAATTGGGTTGGAACTAAAGATACATTTGCTATATTTAACAGAATTAACATTAATAAACTCAAATCCTAGTCAAAGAAGGATTAAAAACACAAGTTTTTATGAAATATTGCCATCTTCAATCAAATTGATAATGATTTTGCATATTTCTTTTATTTTCATTCTGTCCAGATAGAAAGGAATAAACAAATATAATTTTTTTACCAGTAATATCAGAGCATATAATCATATTAATTATGTGTTTGATACTGGAGTAACTGGGTGAAATTAAAGTAATTTGTCTAGGATTATGTGTATTAATCCTGATGCAATCTTATTTCAGTTTATGCTGCATTTCCCCTGTTCTGGCCGCCAAGACCATTCCAGGCTGCACCGTCACTGTGGGCCAGGACAAAGATGCGGACGGGCAATGGCCGTACGCCGGTACAGCGGGCGCCTGCCAAAACATGGGCGCCAAGCACGTGAACAAGGACGTCAGTGTATCCTCTGTGTGTGATGGTTCATGTCATTTACAGGTGTAATTTACCTTTAAAACAAGTGGGATTGATGGAACGTATTTTTACAGTACAAACATAGCACAGTCATTCATCAAATTCTGTTGGAATGCTTTCCGCCTCAATTTTGAAAGCAGTCCTCAAGGTTGATTCATATTTTAGAAGTTACATCAAATTTAGATGGTCTTGTCAGATCTAGTAGATACATTGTTCTAGATCAAGGAGGCCTTGTAGAATATAAAAGGCCATGTCAAATGTAGGAGCCCATGTCATGTATAGATCATCATGTCAATTGTAGAAAGGGATGCCAGATCCTAGGTCATGTCTTATAAAGAAGGTCATATTAAATATAGAAGGAGATACATGTAGTAAATCTAGGAGGGCATATCAAATACAGATGGTCATGTCAAATCTAGGATTTAGGATCATATTCAAGGAAAATGTTAGATCTTTAAGTCATGTCGTTTATAGAAGGTGATGTTGAATCTATACATCAAAAAGGCCATGTCAAGTCTAGAAAGAGATGTCAAATCTTGATATTTCTTTTAGTTCAGTATTATGAAAGATTATAGCCCTTTGTAGGGTGATGAAACTGCTAAGATCTTGAACACAAGCATTGCACTCCAGTACTCTGTACTACAAAGACTCATACCAATAATTCTTTGTAGACGTACATGTAATAAAATATATTAAAGTTGCTGTTGTTTAAACTGTTCAAGAAGCATGTTACACTAGCTCCCTCATTTGGAGAGAACATGAGTGGCCAGTATATTTATGTGTTCATTAATATCAGGTAAATGATCCTATTTTAGCTTCCTTAACATCCTACAGGAGGTGAACGTGGATTCGCAGAACAAGTTGGTGACAACGCCGGCCTTCATGTGTGAGACAGCCGTCCACAAAGTGTTCGATGGAGTCGGCAAAATGGTGGAGGCCGTGCTGAAGCTGTGTAAATAGTGCTGGGGGTACAGTGATGAAGAGCTACAATGTAGATCTTATGTTAACATTGAGACACTCACAGACAGGAAAACATAGAGAAGTCTCTGTGACAGTGGAATAAACTTGACAAGAATGCATGATACATATTTGTTATTGTGGATAACAAAGGGTTGTAATAAATAAAATTTTAAAGAAAAAGTGTTTTTACCATAATTAAAAACTCTCAGAAAGTTGATATTTTTTTTTATATTTGTCTTAATAAACTCCTCTGAATGAGTGAACAGCTTTGGTGTGGCAATAAAAAGAGGTACTGCACCCAGTGGAAGTGGATTTGATATAAGTACATTGTAGCAATATATCAAGTTGTTTTTTAAAAGGAAAAAGTCATAGAGTAAATGGGAGCGGTTTAAAGGCTTCTAAAGAAGGGTGTGTTGAATTTTACCTAGCACATGTATATTCAACTTCAGTGTAATTTTTTTTTCGCCAACAAGTATGGTCCTTTATTATGTATTATTTAAAAATGGTAAATTTCAAACATAAAATATGACAACTTGTGGACGTTTTTGATGATCAAGATCTTTATTATTTTATTGTTGATTGTCTTATTATACATGTAGTATATAAATTGTACTACGAGATATCAATTTTGATACTTGAGACTTCGAGATTTTAAATATAAAATTCATATGCATGCAAACAAATTGATTTGAATTTTATTCCCAAACAATTTAATGTAATTTTTGTTGAATAAAGAATCCAAGCTGTAACAAAACATTATATAATTATGATAGCTGTTTTTGAGGTCAATACAGTGAATTAGCTACCCGTGAAGTACAATATTCACCGAGCCGGAGGCGAGGTGAATATTGTACCTTGAGGGTAGGTAAACCATCGTATTGATTGAAAAATAAAAGTCAGTAATAATTAATTTGTTATATGTTTCATCGACGAATTGATGCAAAAATATCAAATTAAGTGTTTTAAAGGGAAGATTTTATAATGACGCCACAGCTGAACAAATTAATAAACGCGATATTTCATTGAACGATTTTTTTTTTTTACAGTTTACTGTTTTAGTTCAATGTAGAGAAAATCAAATGTTTTATTGACCTGATAGGTCACGTGCACGTGCAGGTGAATGTAATGTTCTACATGTATTTTTTCTAGAAAGTTGGATATGAGCCAATCAGGGAGCTTGGAATTAATCATTCACATAATATAACCAATGGGCGCGCTTGATTTGTCTACACTGTGGTACACCTGGTGAAGATGGTTTACACCTTATAATCAAGGGCAGTTTGGTGTAGTGTATATTTTTAATATGGACGCCAAATTCGTGACAGTTGTCGAGGAGTTCCGTTTTTTAAGACAATTGTTTTTAATAGCTTTTGAAAATAAAAAATATTTTTGTAATCCATTGCAAGTTTTCAGGTACATGCAAAATACAGTATGCATTTGTTTCATTAGGCTATTGAAAAAAAATGTTAATAAGTTTATCTAGGAGAGACACAATGCTCAGCATAAGAGTAAACTTATTTTCAAGCGAAAAAAAAATAAATCAATCAATAAAGCGAATTTACTCACTAAGTTTACAACTGAAAAGTAAAATCTGGCAAAATTACTAGAGAGCTAGTGCATTCATATGCATTGATAAATAAATGCGTATAGAACTATCTTTTCGAACTTCTTAGTACACTATACATGTATCTGTTGACTTTTGCTGACAAAACATGTTTTATTAATATATTTAAAAAATACAAAGCTTTTAATTTTATTTTTCTTATGCTTAGAACACTTTTATATTTATACACGCAATATGTGCTACAATTAGGCTATCAACTCTAGCATATTTCTTGTGCTGAAAAAATTTTCTTTGCAGATTTCTCAGCTTACTGTTTCGCCGCCATATTGAAATTAAGAGTGTTATTTCCAACACATGCCCTGCACAGGGTGTAGACGGTGTACACCTAAAGTGTACACTTTTGCACTTGATTAGAGAAAAGTGTATACAAGTTGTAAGGTGTAGACAAACCAAGCGCGCCCATTTTAACAACTAAAGACCTTGGACTTTCAGTAGAGCGAAGCTACATGTATCTATTCCTTGCGTCAAAAGAAGTTAAAAATGACGTGGTTTCAAGCGAAGTATGCATCATGTAGTCACGCGAAGTCTTATCTCAAAAGCCAGACAAATCTTGTTGATTTCAAACGCCATGGCTGCATGAAATAGACAGGCTTACGTCACATTTCTGTTTGACACAACTACCCAAAGTCCAAGCTCTTGTTAAAATGGTTCTAATGAGCGTTTCTGAATACGGTTTATTCAATGTTACTAGTAACTATTATTCAATGTTACTAGTAACTATTATTCAATGTTAAACTTCGTAATTGCCTTGGGTGTTATAACTTTTCACATATTCAGACTTCTTCTCTTGCAACAGAAGACCAATTTGAAGTATTTTGAACAAATGGGATTTTTTGGTTATGGTTCAAATGAACATTCAGGTCCTCTTGAAAGAGGATACTGTAACAGGGGATATGTTGTGCAGAAGAAGAATTAACAAACGCCTGTTGGGGTTATGGGCATCTCCGAATTTATTTAGACATATTAAGAAAATATTCCAACAATATGAATATACGTCATAAAAGTATTGTAAAACATCGATGTTGCGTTAAAGGGGAATGACTCTTTACATTAATCATCTAAAACGTCTATTTATAAAGATATTACAATATTATTCCAAGTCATAAAATATGGTTCAATATACATGTATAATGGCATTCAGAAGTTGGAGTTCTATTCGCTTTTCGCTATTCACTATTCGAATAGCAAATAGAATTCTGTGTATAATTCTAAGGAAATACACTCTATATACATACATGTACATGAAAAGTTTACATTAATGAGCTTGTATTTATGTTCGTTATATAAAAGAATAAAAGCATTGAACATTTTCATTTTATTGTCCTCTATTAAAAATTTATTGTCTCAAAAAAAATCACTCGCTCGTTCTGTGCATGAGCTATAATTGTTTTAAATTGGCAAAATCATAACATTTAAGGTAACCATTACCGAATTGTTGATCTAGCATTAAAATTATTCTGAATCAGTCAGCGATTTTAATAAAGATAAAATTCCGACGTTATCAAATATTATTTTGTTTTTGTTTTTTACAAATTTTGGAGACACACTCAATAGTGTTAGTTTACGTGATACTGGCAGGCACGTAGCATGGGGGGGGGGGGGGGGGGGGGCAGGGGGGGCCTCCCCCCCCCCCCCCCCCCCCCACTTTTTCTCGCAGCAAGAATTTTTTTTGAATTTACATAAAAAAAAATGAATTATAATGGAGTTGCCCCCCCCCCCCCCCCCACTTTTTTGGAAGTTAGTAAAAAATGGATATGAAAATAAGGAAATAAGTAGTCAACTTGAAGTTACCTCCCCCCCCCCCCCAGATTAGGAATTTCATGATTTGGAGGGAAACAAATTTTGGTAGGGAAATTTTTTTTGGAAGTATAGTTGAGTCTACCCCCCCCCCCCCCCCCCCGGATTAGGATTTTGAAGATTTTTGGAAACTTTAATTTTTTTTTTTTTTGCTTGTCAAGATTTTTTGGATGGGTCTGCCCCCCCCCCCCCCCACACACTTTCAAAAACGATGCTACGTGCCTGACTGGTAAATACATTATTTACCAGTAACTGCATGTTTTTAACATTACGAGCATGATATTGTTCATGGACCTTGAAGGCTAATTAATCACGTTGTCTTATCTGGAAACTATGCAAGGGTGTGTCCCCGTTTTGCACACATTTGACAAGGGGTTGGAATTGTGTTTTGATAACAATTATTGTCTGCTTTTCGTCTAAGATTTACCTGGGCATGTATTTCTAGCATTTGCTAGAAGAATTTTGTATTAAATAATTGATGCAAAAGTATATTCACGTATAGCAAATTCTGATACACAAATTATCATGTAGTGTAGTTTCATGTCTGCGACTTCTGGGCCACAAAAGGGACCCAAGGACAACAACAAAATAATAAATATGGTGGAATCTATGAGAAAAGTTTTCTTCGTTTACATGATATAAATAAATTACTGCCTAACTGGTTTTAAATTGAGATTTACTACTTTGCAACACAAAACATCTTGATATAGATTTAGATCCGTTGTTTTTTTCTTCAACTGTTCAATCCACTATTCCCATTTATCGTAAAGGGGCCATGCGCAATCCTTTGGTAGAATAGATAGTGGTTCCTGGTTAATTCCCGTTTCAGGAGTGTTGAAATATTTTGAAAATTGATTTAACATTCATTCAAATTCTTTCCTGGTGCAAAGTATCTAGGTAATCTATGTTTTTATTAAAGTTACCAGTCAGCTACAAGAAGTCGAGATCGGCCAAGTGCGACGGTCACATTGTCTTGGGGTAGAGCGTTCCACCCCAGTATTGTTAAGAGATATACAGGTACATATCAAAATAATATTGAAAAAAATGTACACAGATTTATTTTTGATTTGCTAGGCATCACTCATATTAAGACTATTATATATATATGTATATATAAAAAAGATGTCAAGGTTGTAAAACAATCACCACCACCCCCCCCCCCCCCCACCCCCCACCTCGACGTCAGGAGCGAATTTTAATGTGAGACGAAATAATGCGATACCATTTTTATGTCGTTTGTTTTGTAAAAAAATATTTTGTTCATCATTTTTTCATTTAAATATTGTTTAATTGACCGCAAAAACTACTGAAATATCTATTCTTATACACAGTCTTAGCATAACCATCGTTTAAAAGCGTACACAAAATTTGATATAAAATCGGACCAAGCAGCTTAATATTGTGCATGTTGTCTTAGTGTGTATAAATACTGTGGAAGCAATATTGTTCATGGTAGTTACGTGTTTATGCTGTCAAATTGATATCGTTTGCGGTAGGTAAACGTTTATATTGCGGTAACAATGTTTTTGTGGTAGACGATTGTTTATATTTTGTGGAAGCGATAATGTGCTCGGTAGCTTAGTGTTTATAAATCCTGTAGTAACAATGTTTTTGTGGTAGACGAGTGTTTATATACTGTGGAAGCGATATTGTGCGCGATAGCTTAGTGTTTATAAATACTGTGGTAACAGTGTTTTTGTGGTAGACGAGTGTTTATATTCTGTAGAAGCGATAATATGCACGGTAGCTTAGTGTTTATAAATACTGTGGTAACAATGTTTTTGTGGTAGACGAGTGTTTATATACTGTAGAAGCGATAATGTGCGCGGTAGCTTAGTGTTTATACTGTGGTGACAGTGTTGTTTGTGGTAGCCAAGTATTTATATATTGTGGAGGCAATATTGTTCGCGGTAACTTAGTGTTTGTGGTATCTTGGTATATTAGTACCGCTGAAGCAGCAATGTTTATGGTAGCTAATAGTGTTTCAGATCCTCTGAGGACAAAGGGTGAAAGAGCTTATGCTGTAGAATTTGAAACAGGGTCAGTTTTTCTTATCGAATACGCACCTAAAGCTTTAAACTAATATTATACAATTTATATATTGCTTCGCGTCGGGCAATATTACGTCCCTCGGGGGCTAATATAATCAATGTTGCCCTCAACCCCAGTCAATATTTGTTTTGTTATATGAAGAAACAAAGCAAAATTTAAGAAAGTAATTGAAAACAGATCGCCGTAATTTTCTCAGCTCAACAAAGAAATCACGAATTTAATTTTGTGCAAAGTTCATTTTCAAAATATCCTCAGCATCAAACAGTCACTGGTGATATTCCGCCGACCGTGAGAATTAACAAACAGACGTTCTACCTGATTTCATTTCACAGTAATTCGCAAATCCTTATATCCATTATGATAGCAAACCGTCGCATTGCGCGTCCGTTGTTTACTTGCATTGACTGACTGTCTATTATGACGTCACCTTGTTTTGGAGTCGCGAAGAGCTATTTATGTCATCGTTTACGAATCAACAAATCAGAGGCGATTATTTGAAATAGAGGGAATGTTCTCTGGATATTATTCCTAGCCGGTCAATATCAAAAAAATATTAACCGGTCAATATTTTTCGGACGAGCTAATATTACAGTTATTGACTATTTGTCTATATAGAGTTATATAGTGAGAATATACTACTGAATATAACAAACTGGATTATGTAACATGTTATACGAGGGTTGATCCAAAAGTAATGTCACAGATGCGATAAAATAGTGAAAAATCCGCGTAAAGTGACAAAAACTTGTGCTTTGAGATATCTACCTAATTCAAATCATTCCTGAAAATTTTAATGGATTATGATAAATATTTCTGAAAATAACATATTTTGTAGAGCGTGAAGCAAGGATAGTCCCCGCACGCTAGCAACGTTATTTCTAGATCTTTGGCGTTCTGGTAGAATTTCATAATTAGGTACTATATAAAAATCGGCCACGATGCTCTATTTTACATATTTTCATTTTTTTTTACATAAAGTAACTAATTACTCTCTTTGTAATCGATGGGGTAGTATATTGGATATTATTTTATGTGCGATAAGTTTGTCGAGGTCTCTTCAAGAAGTCATGAACGTAGCTTTACATGATATAACTCATGACGTAAGGACCTAGTTTTAACTTTCCTTCAGAGCGTATATCTTCTGTCTATTTAATTTATTTATTAACATGACATATGGTTTTATTGGATATCGGAACCACATTTAGGGTACCCTGTTCACTCGCTCTCAATTTTAGGTTGATATGTCAATTCCAGTACAATTTCTAGTGATTTCTATATGTACAATGTACATGTATCCACCGAAGCAAAAAACGTCTCCTATCACTATTCGCATGTCCAGTCTTTTAATTCCTTGATCTAGAAACAAAAAACATTGCGTAGATACCCGAAATGGACGGTAACATTCCCTAATTCTTTAAAACAGTTCGAAAAATTCTATGTTGTATCTGTTTAAAAATATTGTGTTGTTTGGGTCTTTTCAAATTTTTAAAGCATACAATTTATTCATAAATACAAACCTTGATAAAGACGTAAATTCATGACGCAGCGATGTCACGTATATAATATATATCATGGTATAAACATCAATATCTTGTTAAAGGTTCCACGAAATTTAATCAAAATTTTACTTCAAATTAAGATATTGATAAGGATAATTTTGATGTATCATTTGCGTCAGTGTGAAACACGATGTGACATTCCTTTTATAATAAACAATTCCTACAGAATGTTGAAAATTTCTAGGTCATAGCCACCTGAGGTCTAGTTTGTATGCTGTCACCCCCCCCCCCCCCCCCCAAAAAAAAGCAAAAAAAAAAAAAAAAAGAAGCAAGCCCCAAAACGAAGAGAACGTGAACGGTAAGTAAAAAAAACGAAGTTAAATATTTACATTGACGTTCTAATCTTCATTTTGTTGAAAACTTCTTTTACCCTGTTTATCGATTTTAGATTATTTCTTTCTTTTTTTTATCAAGAAACTTATCTTTAACTTTTTTTTCTTTTCGCCCTAAATCGCTTAAAAAATATTGTTCGGTTTTTTTTTTTTTCAATTCCTTTAAAAAATCTAAACGTCACTCAGAGTGGGTCTTTAAAATCACTCAAGCAAGAGAAAGAGAGACAACAACACTGTGCACACAAGCCGTGTGTCCTGTCTGCACGTACACTGCAGAAATGAGCTCCAGTCAGGAAGAAGGTAAGGGCTTAGAACGCAATTATCAACATAGGCGAAACATTTTGGGATATTATAATAACAAACGCAGATCTTGTCATCTAAAACGTTCTTTTTTTTCTTGCAAATGTCGTCTTGTTTAGGGGCAAGACATAACTAGACAAGAACATCTGGTATGCATGTGAAAAGGGTGTGCTGAAAGAAGCAATGTTCTTGTATCTTGACTTAAAATAAACTAACTTAATTAAGAAACTGTATTAATGGGATTTAATTATATTCATTTGAAAACAAAAACCAAGCAAATCATCATAATGATTGTAAAAATTAGTAAGTGCAAAAAAGGATGGCTAGCGACAGTCGAACACATTTAATTCCTATGGCCGTGAAAACATTAATTCATACATGTACCTATTTCCATTTTAAGTGTTATGCTTTACCGGTTTTATTCTTGAAGTAAATATGGGGTTAATTTGGTTAACCGAATTATTTTTAATGTGAAGAATTTAATGCTTTGTTTACTGTGTAGTCTTTTTTGGGGGGGTTGAATCAGAAAATGTATTAAACATATCAGCACGTAGATCTCACCAGTACAACAATTGCATCACGTGTGACAAAAATTGAAATCTTAATTGAAATAACTAGCTATATAGCAATTAAAATCTTGTCTAATGTAGGGTAGAGGCTATAATTTAATTCATATCAGATATTTTTTTTACGACAAATAACACCGTGTCAGCTCTTTTGTAATAGGTCAAAGTGTTGTCATTGCCCCCCTCTCTCTCTCTCTCTTTCTCTCTCTCTCCCTGTATGACTACTTAGAAACGTGTAGACCTGCTTACGAAAGGAAATAAGCCTGCTCATTATAAAATGACATTTTGTGCATCTCTACATTTATTAGAACTATTCGAGACGCACACCTTCCCGTTGAACATTAATTGCACTTGATTTCGTAGTGTAAATTGTTATGCCCCAGTCACACATTCACGGATTAAATGCCGGATTAGCTACGGAAGCGATCCGGAATCATTCGTGGCGATATGTATTGACCCGTGGCTTTTCCGTCTGTTATCGTATCCAAACATAGCAATACTTGTATAGCTGCGACAATTTTTGAACATGTTCAAAATTCCACTACGGATGAAACCACCGTAGTACTTCCTTAGAAAAACTTACTAAACCGTTTTAGAACGTAGAAGTCCGTTTTAACTCCGTATAAATCCGTAGTAACTCGTATGTATCAATTTGTATCCATTCCGTAGTGCATCCATACTAACTCCGAATCATTAGATTTTCCTGTGTCAACCGTGGAAAATATTCCGTAGTAGAACCTAGGAGTTGATCTGTGAATGTGTGACTGGGGCATTAACGATTATTTGATTTTCCGGTGTCAACCGTTGAAAATATTCCGTAGTAGAACCGTGGAGTTGATCCGTGAATGTGTGACTGGGGCATTACTTTCGATCGACGTATTTAGCGAATAGAAGAATTATGTACAAGAAAAGTGTTAAATTATGGGAGATAATTTATTGGCCAGACTGCGTTTACAATTAGATGAATGTCCTAGTCAATTTCATCCACGAATCAACAATTATCTTGAAGTGTATACATGTCTGCAAAGATTATGAAAAATCTCTAACAATAGTTTAAAAGAAGCTTGATCGATCTGAGAGTTACTAAAACATGAAGATTCTTCACACATAGATATTATTTTTGAAAAGATGGGTGCATTTTAAGTGGTTAAAATTACTGCAATAACCTGTAGGTACCCTCATCTCACCACCCCCCCCTACCCACCCCACTTATTTTTTATTTATTATATCCGAGATTATCCCAGAGTTTTATAATCTGATTAAATTTACACTTGTTCTGTTTTGTCATTGAAAATCCCCCCCCCCCCCCCCTTCCCAATCTCCATGCACCTTTTACGCTACCTGGGTCACTTATGTAGTGCATGCCTATATGGCCTAGCTATATGGTACACAGTTCGGTATCTCCGACTAAAGTTCCCTTTATTGACATTCACATATAACACCGTCCACACATACAAATGGCGCTCGGTAAGTAAATCTCAGCGACTTTGTTTATATTTGCTACATGTTCTGAAATATGACTGGTTTTTATTGTCATTTGTGTATCCTAGTATTAAACAGTTCTTTTATCGCGTGTTTATTATACATGTAATGTGTGCAATACTATACACCGGCCATGGTAAATGGTGCATGGGACTTTAAGACGATGACCTAATTACGCAATGGTAGATTCGATTTAAAGAATTGCATGGTAAACTGTGACAGAACGACCTGTACGTAGAAATTAATGTGTCTGTTGTTATTATATATAGCGTTCCAAAATATAAAGATGATAAATGAGAAATCCGCTTCCCTCTCTTCTCGGGCTTCTCGGTCATGTGATATCTACATTACAGTAGGCCAGTTCAATACTGAACAGGCACGAAGCATCGTATTTAAAAGGGGGGGGGGGGCAAAGCCTGTTGAATAAATTTATAATTTTTGAATATTGAAGACTTTTTTCTCTCTCAAATAATTTATTGCATCTCATGCTGAAAAGTTTAATCCACTTACTGTGGAAATGTTTTGACGAAACCCAGTCAACTTATAGCAGGGTCTCTTTCAAAACTAATGCATTAATAAACCTTTTATAATTATTTACAATCAGTTTTGTGCAAATGGTCGTTGCGTAATAAATAGGAGATAACGATATGCAGGTGCGTGTTGTTGCATTTTTCTGTATGCAGCTACATGTAGATAATGGAGCTATTAAATTAGCTTTTCAAACAGACATTTATTTTCCCATGAGAACCAAAGATAAGCAGACATACAATAATACTCTGTCCAAAAATATTTTCTTTAATTTTCTTTTTTGTTGATATTCATAAGATCCTTAGGATTAAAACGCGATTCATTCACAAGAAGTTCACGTGTGGCATTGGACGTTAAGTCCATCAGGAAATATTAATATGCATGGAATTGACCATGCATGGTAATTTAGATTATACAAAAAGATCACTGAAGTCAAATATGAGAGTGCTTTACTGGATTTTGAGAAGCGATCGTGAAAGTCTTTTGAAAGGAAGAAAATTGTTTGAAAACATATTTGGAGAGCCAGTTGAAGGCCGTGTTAACCTAATTACGAGTCCATTGATATAAAGCAGAAACGCTATAAACGCGTCTCCTAACCTTGGCTATAAATGACACAATCAACCCAAAAGGTCGTTATATTAGTTTTACCAATTGTAGTGTGTACTTGTTTTAAGTATGTTTGCACTGATTTGATAACTAAACAGTACGCCATGCTGATTCTCAAGTTCAAATACTATAGTAGCCTACATTGCAATATCTATATATTTAAATACAATACTTTTTTCACATCGACTCTTCATCATTCATAATGATTTCCGATTGGACTCTTCCTTCCAGCGAGTTGTTGTGGAGGAGGACCGGGGTATGCCACCCCACTGGACGCCATGAACCATGGCCCCCGGGAAAAGCTCGTGTACGTTCCCTGTATAACACCAACAAGCAGGAAGACGGAATGTGCCGACTACCTGGCCACCATTGACGTTGATCCTAACTCCCCAACCTACGCTAAGGTAGGAGCACTGTATTACCGATAACATACGATAAATTGTATACATTTGTACAAGATGTAGATCCTAACTCCCCAACCTACGCTAGGGTAGGAACACTGTATTACCGACAACATACAAAAAACTGTATACATTTGTACAAGACGTTGATCCTAACTAAACCTACGCTAGGGTTGGAACACTGTATTACCGATAACATACAAAAAACTGTATACATTTGTACAAGAAGTTGATCCTAACTAAACCTACGCTAGGGTAGGAGCACTGTATTACCGATAACATACAATAAATTGTATACATTTGTATAAGATATAGATCCTAGCTCCCCAATCTAAGCCAAGGTAGGAGCACTGTATACCCGAGGATACATTATAAATGATTTAGATCTTTACTCACCAACAACCTAAAATAAGGTATGTGAGCACTGTCTTACTGAGCATATACAATGTAAGGTACATGTATATATAAGACATGTATCCTAACTCCCCAACCTACAGTAAGGTAGGATCACTGTATCATCATGGGTATACAATATACATATAAGACGTAAATCCTACCTCCCCAACCTACGCTACATGTAAGATAGGAGCACTGTATAACCGATGACATACACCATACAGTATATAGAAAGTGTATCCTACATGTAATTCCCCAATCTACAATAAGGTAAGAACACTGTATTTTCGAGGACATGTGAATAAATCATAAAACGTGGATATTAGCTTTCATCCCCAACCTGCAGTAAGATGGAACACTATATTCTCAAGGACATACAATATATATGCCATTTAGATCCTAACTTCCCAGCCTACACTAGAGTAGGAGCACTGTATTTTGAAGGACATACAACAAGCTTCTCAACCTACAATAAAGTAGGAACACTAGCACTGTATTCTCGAGGACATACACTATATATATATAAAGATAAAAAATATATACAGTGTATATATTGACATTATCGTAGTTATAATGAAAATGCATGGTCTTCATATCGAAATGGTTAAGTGATGTATTTTGCCGCTAGGTGGGGCGAAGTTAATGTTATTGTTGTGTATAGATTTATTTTTGTTATGCACTTTCAGACTAAATAGACTCAGTACCAGAGTACTAGAATACATGTACATCATATCGTATACACATATGAATGCACTCTATCTTATAGAACCATTTTAACACGGCCTTGGATTTTGGTAGAGTGTTATTATCTTTTTCTTGCATCAAAACAGGTTAAAATGACGTTATTTTTTAATGAAATGTGCATAGATTGCGTTAGCTGCAGTCATGTAGCCTTCTCCCGATAAAAGATCAGAGAGGGCTACATTATTGCAGCCAAGATTGCGTATTCTTAGCTCAGAAGCCAGACAAATCTTGTTCCAAAGTCAAATTGACACGAAATAACAATTTAAGCAACGCATTATCAAATTAAGTCATCCTTACAGTGTACTATTATTTATTAATAGACAGACATCATAAAACGAATATTAAAACCCTTCTCATAATTTGCTTCAATTTCAAAATTTGACACTGAACAGCATCTTTCTACACGAATAGCATCAGCTATCTAAATGTAAGTGCGTGATTAAGGAGAAATATTTACATGTACATAAAGGGAGAAGAACATGTATTTTTGATAGGTCATACCATTGTTGAATAATTTTTTTAAATTATGAACATCTTTTATCCTTTGAAAATTACAGGGTATGCAGTTTTGTGAAATGTTTTATCAACCATGCAATGAATTTATGAGTGGCTTTAAAGCTGGTTTCACCAAAAAATAAATAAGAGTGAAAGATTATATCTTACGTAATACAGGTTTCAAATGGGTCAATTAGAGAGAGATAAGATTTAGGTGAACAGGTTTGAACGGAGTGGATAAGAAGCAAAATTGTTAAGTTGTCCTTTACTTTTAGTATCTTGTCTTTCTCTTTAAATCTAGGAGCATCGGCGTATTTCCTCACTCAATACCGGGTACATACAAGGACTTATTGTGACTGCGCTTCAAACTGGGGCCCGATTTAGCAATTCAGCAATTATTATTATTATTAGCAGTTTAATATTAGCACTATTGCAATCAGTACCAACCATAAGATTTTAACACATCACATAAATAACAAATTGATCCCACGTATATATAGATCTAAATACAGCAACATACACTTGTATAATTTATGCAAACTGTGTTTTTTACCAATTTAGGGTAACGCATAAAAAGTCGATAAAATAGTTGAGCCGTTGAAATTCCAGTGGTTTAGTTGAATGTCTTTATCGTATAATAATTCTAGCTCTGGATCTATAAAAGCTTGATTGTATGAAACAGTCAAGATACATATCATTTGACAGTTCAGAAATATAGTTTTGTTAGAATGCAGGAATTTACGATCACTGTTCCTTAACTTGAAAACAAAACAATATATAAATCAAAGCCTATAATGTATGCATGCAGCCTAACATTTTAATGGCTGACCCCCAAAAACCTCCCACCAAAATCATCTATACATTTCTTTTCAAGAAATTCAATTTCATATAAAATTCACGTTTACACGCTTTCTTGCTTTCAAGTGATCACGTATACGATTAATCCAACTTTGAGAGACAATGACAGTGCAAACAAACAATTTAGATATTTATCTTGAAGCTGATCGTTATCGACAACACGTTGTTGTAGAAATTGTATAAGGTCACATTGTACTTAAAGTGTATATTGCAGCATTACTATAGAATAAAGACTTTGTCCTTTAATTTTTATTGCAGGATAAAACTTTTTATTTTTGTTTTTCGAAAGGGGAGGGGGGGGGGGGGTTATTGTAGATTTTTTAAAGAGTTGCGAGCACGTGCGTCTTATACTCATGACCTGGGATTGACCTTGAGTTTTAATGGCGATGCTTAAAAATTCGTCGTTCTTTTTATTGACCAGACGTTCTAATCATTTATAAGAAGCTTAAAAGGTTACGGGTTACTGTACCAAACATCAAAGAAGTTTACCAACACTTCTAAACTTCATTGATGCGCGGATTCACAAACAAGATGGGTGGATAAGGCGTGAAAAATGCCCATACACGGTCGGACAAGCTACTGAAAAATCAAAATATCAATAAATCTGATATTTAAAAAAAAGATTAAAACAATATACGTTTTACAAATAATTGATTTTTAACCTATAAACATTTTCAATACTTGGAATATGTTGACTCAAACAGGCGGATACGTATCACAGCCTGCAAATACTGTCATTCTTTAGAACCTCAATGCATTTTCTTTTATAGAGTGGGTCTGTGCTCCATATTTTTCTCATAGTCTAAATAAGGTCTATTGGAAAACAAACAGATTTCAATCAACAAAAATGTGGAGAGATGACCCACTATGCATTAAAAATATCATTTTGTATCCCAACAATTGAACTTTTTGAAAAATAATACAAGTCCGTAAATTCGTGGTCAAAGTCAAACATAATATTTAAACAGCCCACTTTGTTGTGTCTGAAATGGCTCAGTGGTTAGAGTACCTGACATAAGCTAACCTTATATTTCTAGGCTTTTACGTTATGGGTTCGATACCGCAAAAATTTCTGGCAATATTTTTTTTTCTTATCTTTTGTTAAATATATTTAAAACTGAATATAGTTAGAAGTTGTGCTTTTGCAAACTTGTATTATAATGTATATCAATCGATTTAAGGCCAGACGACACGTTCCTCGAGAATCTTTTTTGTATCTCCTCATTATAAAGAGTTCCAATAAAAATTATCATTTATAACCATTTTTACAATGATTAAAATTTTATTATTTTGCATTCGTATGCCTAGATAGCAGAGAGGTTAGAGAGGTGCCCCTTATTGCTAGGAATGATAGGTCCATAGGTTTTGAGTTCAAACCCCGGCCCCGGCTGTACATAAAAATATTAATTTTTTATATCAGCAATTCAAGTGTATTTTCAAGAAGATAATGTAGAAAATTGCATACTCTAGTATTTTGCAGAAATGCCTGGTAAAGTATCCTGATTTTTTGCAAGAAAGCTGATCAAAGTAGTAGTAAATCAATAACAAACTCCTGGAAAAAGTTATATAAAATTGAGGAACCTGTCGTCTGACCTTAATTGGGAAAAAATAAATTCAAAATTGTATTTCACTACTAAACCGAATGGGCATTTGCGCCATCTCATTCCCCCATCTTCTTTTACAGTTTACAGGGGAGGGGGGTCTGAGGGGTATTTCAGTTTGCCGGGGGGGGGGGGGGGGGCGTCCGAGGCATATTTTCGGTAATTTTACTATGAAAATTGTTTTTAAAAAAGTGAATTTTCCATTTCCAACCCCCTCCCCTCTGAAATCCGAACATACATGTATGAAGCACGTAAATTAACAACAATACATTGACATGGGGGGGGGGGGGGGCGAATCCTGATTTGTTTTCTTTCCGCGAATATATTTCAAAGAAATTGTAGAAATGGGTAATGAACAGGAGGTGTTCATTGTTCAGCGTTTCTTTGATGTACTCCATGAACTCCTTACAGGAATTACACATTACTGATCAAACAAAGTTCATTTCTGTTCATTCAAAATGTTATAAGTATTTCGTTTGAAACCAAACTTGCAAGTCATAACCAGACAACAAATGCATTTGATTTACATATCCATGCACTTCGGACAGCATCCATCCATTATGTGTTAATAAATCTTCATTTTCTTACACATTGTTTTAACCTTTGCTACAGGTAATTCATCGTCTATACATGCCAAACAAAGGCGACGAATTGCATCACTCGGGATGGAACGCCTGCTCCAGTTGTTTCGGGGATCCCAGCAAAAGCAGGAACCGACTGATCCTGCCGTGCATCAATGGTGACCGAGTTTATGTTGTGGACGTCGGGACCAACGAGAGAGAACCGAGGTTGTTCACGGTAAGTTTTACTTTAGGAGTTATCTTTCGTGGTCACCGAAATCTTATTTTAATTATACTACATTTATATCATCAAATTATTTATTCAATTACATAGCAATATCAATTAATTCATTTCTTGATAAATTTATGGATATAGATATGGCATGTTGATATTAAAATTCATTTTAGGTTTGACTAAATACATTAAGTAATGTACAAGGAATTGTACATAATTAAAACAAATTAAAAAGAATGTTATAAACGTAAACAATGATTCTATAACCATCCGCATAAACTGTGAATTTGGTTCGTAAAATATTAAGTAAATCCCTATGTTTTGGTAAGGTTAATGCATACAATTACATGCGTGTATTATCGTAGTAAGTATTATGCAAAACGTGTATGTGAATTGGTTGCAGAGTGTAGAGCCATGGCAGCTTCACAATAAGGCAAACCTCGGGGCCCCACACACCACGCACTGCCTGGGGTCGGGCGAGGTGCTGATCAGTTGTATGGGGGACGAAAACGAAGAAGGAAAAGGTAAGATATATAAATCAATTTACCACTCATACAACGATGCTTTAGTATCATTTATATAAGCTCAGGTCCATGATGTCTTAACCAGAAGTGCAAACTGCTACATGATTCAGTGGTTTCTCTAGTCGGGATGAACGTGTACAATTTTTACCTTCATTGGCCACTCCAAATGCTACACCCAATTATAAGTACACTGTATAACGCAGTCAAGTCTAAAGTCATACGCATGGCACAAATTACAGGATGTTTACCTGAATATTCCCTTGGTGATCTTCGGCTCTGAAACTAGAATCTTAGTCATTAAGTGACATTGCCAAAGGAAAAACGATAGTATACGAGGCGGCGACGTACAAATACCGTTGAGGAAACCATAATCAACGTTTTCTGACACTGCCTTGCATATATACAGCAAGTTTTGTTCCTATAGGTGTCCGCGGTGCAATCTATTGTATGCACATTTTTAAAAACTAGATTTCCGTTTGTCCTTTAGGTGGTTTCGTGCTGTTGGATGGACAGTCCTTTATTGTGAAGGGTACCTGGGAGAGAAAGCCATTGGAGTTTGGCTACGACTACTGGTATCAGCCCTACCACAATGTTCTGATTAGTACCGAGTGGGGAGCGCCCAAAGCGTTCAGAAGCGGATTCAACCCGCAGCACGTCGCTGATGGTATGAACACATACACAAGATATATATTTTATCGTCAAAATGTCGTTGGTGGCATGAATACATACATGTATTTACTATATTGTCTATATATAGCTAATGGTTAACATATTTATGTATAAATATACATACATATAATAATATATATTATATAAATGATACTATATAAAGGTATTGTCAACAAGTCGCTAATTTATATACTGTATTGCCAACAAGTCGCTGATGATAACTACATGTATATTGTCATCAATTCGATATTTATGGTAACTTTAATATCAAGTCGCTGATCGTAAGATTTTAAAAATTCTTACGGTTTGTCAACATGTCGCAAATGGCTGTAACTTAATTGTTAACAAGTCGCCGATGATATGTTTACATAACTGCATACTAAATATATTTTTATAATGTACTCAACAATTGTTCAGCGTTGTCACAGGATATATCCCCCCCCCCCATTTCAAATTGTCAAAATGTAGACCTATTTTTTCACCATAATTCCTCTTTCATTTCTGCAAGGTCTTTACGGCCACCATCTGAACGTCATGGACTGGACTACGCACGAACTGATCAAAAGGATCGACCTCGGTCCCGACGGTAAATTACCCCTGGAGATTCGCTTCCTCCACGACCCCACAGCCACCGAGGGCTACGTGGGGTGCGCCTTAAGTTCCACAGTCTTCCGATTCTTTAGGGCCCCGGTAAGTGTACCAGCCGCGTCAAATTTACTACACACGAGTCATGATAGCAGGGATTATAAGTCAGTTGTTTCTTTGGGTTACAGAACGGACAGTGGGAGGCAGAGAAGGTCATCAGCATCCCTCCCAAGAAGGTAACGGGCTGGGCCATGGATACGATGCCAGGTAAGGAGATCTTTCTTAGATTCATTGCATGAACATGTGATACGTAGCATATGCCAACCAAATTAAAAATACCCGCGTTTACATATTCTTAGTATTCAACATGTTTAAAGGTTTTAAGTGTGGATACCAAACAATTACAATATTTTCCAAAAAATATAAATCTGATTTTAAAAATACTTGTTCTTATCATGTAGCGATATAAATCTGTCCTTTCTTGTAAACACTATTGTGTTCCCTAACAAAACAACCTTAATATTTACTTTTAACTTTTTAAAACAATATTACAGTAAACTATATATTAAGTTTACTTAATGCATTAACATCTAGGTTTGATCACGGATATTCTGATATCCCTGGACGATAGATATCTATACTTCAGCAACTGGCTGCACGGAGATATCCGTCAGTATGACATCACAGACAGGAGGAATCCTAAACTCGTGGGACAGGTCAGCTACCAAACACAGCTTTAATATGTGTTACATCGACTAGTAAAAATATTCGGCTGTTTTGCAATATCACCTTTTTCAGGTATTTTTGGGAGGAAGCGTTTGCAAAGGCGGAAGCGTCAAGGTGACCAGTGATCCGGAGCTGAAGGTACATGTACATGTATAAATATACTAAATTCAGTCAGAACTACTTACATGTACCTGTATGAATGCATTAAAGTATATTGGATAACCATCCATGCATTTTTGTCTTAAGCTGATATAAGGGAAAGCATACATATGATATTTGTTATTGTCTTTTACTTAAAAATGGGTAAGATTAAGAGATCCAATTACAGATATGTGTCAAATGCTTCTACAATAATGTATGTTTGTAACAAACGGGTTATGTAATCTATATCTATCTATTTATCTATACAGTTTCGGCTAAAACATCTTGCATGAAAAAAATTTACGCTCGGATATGAAATTCATGATTTTTTTTTTTAACTCAACATTTTAATTATCATGACATTAAAATGTGTAATTTGTTTTTTAATTATCTCAGAGTCAACCGGATCCTGTGTATGTGAAGGGACAGCGCCTGCGCGGAGGACCCCAGATGATTCAACTGAGTCTTGATGGCAAGAGGTTGTACGTGACGACCTCGCTCTTTGCCAAGTGGGACGACCAGTTTTATCCCGAGTTAGCCAAGTAAGCACTCTGAATCGGAATCATGAATGAATTGAGATAAATGACATTCATGCTTTGACTACTTTTAAAGCTAACATAGCATATGGTTAACATTATAAATATACGGGTACATGATTGCATGTGTCCCGTTATTTGCATTATATAAAAGTACGTTTTACAAAATATAACTAAAGACTGGCGTATTAAATTATGTAACCCTAGTTCAACTTTTAAATCAACAACCAAAAATTTGTGTTTACCATGAAAATGACTCGGTGTTTCTTTGTCTGTATCGCAGGGAAGGATGCCAGATGTACATACTGGACGTCAACAACGTCACAGGGGGTCTGTCCCTGAACCCCAACTTCCTGGTGGACTTTGGCAAGGAGCCCCAGGGGCCCATGTTGGCCCACGAGGTGAGGTACCCCGGTGGAGACTGTAGTTCTGACATCTGGCTGGCCCATACTGGCGTGAAGAACAAGATGTAGAGTGACCACAATTTAGGCTGAAGGCAACCATCTTGTTTCTAGAGGCTTGAACAATATATATTTCAGCTTTAAAAGCTGCGCAATAGGTATCTAACCTTGATTTGTTCAGACATTTTAATTTTGCAGATTTATGATGTGCTTTAATGATTTTTTTTACACTTCAATATTTTTGTGTTACATTGTATATACATGTACATGCTTTTATGATTGTTAGATATTTGAAATTATATAAAATGATTATACACCTATATATGTTTAAATAAAATTCCTTGCTTTATCCCGAAGTTGTGTTGTATTTTTTGGGAGGTGTTATTTTAAACATTTAGTCAGTTGCAAGGTATTTATGCAGCACATTTGTACGACTTTCAATAAAAATACACATACCTGTTGACATCGATAAAGGGAAAATATCCAATATACCTTCATTGACACATGGTCTTTTTTAAATTTCACTGGAAGAAGGTCACAGTAACGAAAACAGATTTCTTATGGAGGTTTGTAATAAGAAATGTTTGAAATTCTTTTATGGCAGTATTCGATTTCATGTTATCCATATGACATGAAACATAAAAATATCATTAGAACCATTTTAACAGGAGCTTGGACTTTGGACAGTTGGTGTCAAACAGCAATGTGACGTAGACCTGTGTATTTCATTGAAGGCCACTCAGCCATTGCTGTTTGAAATCAACAAGATTTGTCTGGCTTTTGAGCTAAGACTATGCAATCTCTGTATATTTCTCTCGAAACCAGCGTCATTTTCAACTTGATTTGATGCAAGAAATAGATTGTTACGTCCTACCGAAAGTCCAAGGTCTTTTTAGAATGGTTCTATCATTAAAATCTCCAAATCCTTTGATTTGCAACTGAAAGATGAGAGATATTGCATAACTCTGAACTTAATGTTTACAAGGCCTCGAAGTATTCCACTTAGCACCATAAGTTCAAATAAAAATTAAAAAGTTATAGTTTAAATAAATATACACAAGAACATCATTCAACACATTAACATATATACATGCAATTACATGTATATGTATTCATTTAAATAATCTTTGATGCATTTTTTATTTGTCTAGTGTCTTTCATATAAATGTATGTACCTTTTATTTCACCACAAATCATTTAAGTTTAAAACCTTTAACCGTATTTTTGATTTTAAGAAATAAGGAATCATTCTTTGAGTATTGTGAGGTGATCGTTTTTGGTCAAGGGATGATCAAATCCAATTAAGTCCGAAGGGCTTTATGATAGATTTGATCACGTAACGACAGTAATGGTTACCTAATGATATTCTGAGATTGATTCCTTACCCCTTTTATTTATATCATTTTCAGCAGGTGTACGAATAATTAAATATTAGATAAAGTTATCAAAGACAGGTAAATATATATTTAAAAGATATACTTTCTTTGAAACTCTTGTATCTATCACTAGCCTGCAATAACAAGCTGAAAAAGATTACTAGTATTTAACAAAATCATACGATTATTTACCATAAAAAGTTTAGATAACTTAATAAGCGACCATATAGAAAACTTTATTTTATGAAATGAAAATCATTCTAGAGATTGGAAGTGTGTGGAAGTTGACAAAATCCAGGAAAACTAAAAAACACGCGGTGATCAGAGATATATTGTTTATCCACTGGTCACCTTATGCCAAACATTTTACGGGAGATTTCATGGTTTTCTCTGACTTTTAGGTTGTTCCTGAAGGAAGAAGTCGGACTTTTATTTTTCATAACATTAACTCTTTGTCAGGGTAAGAAGGTTGTATTCATTTTTTCCAACACTATTGACATGCAAGAGAAAAAGAAAACCATTAGAAGCCCGGTCACCCCCCCCCCCCTCCAAAAAAAAATCAATGCAAGTCGATAATAAACAATGAATATTTCCTTGTTTTAAACCACTCGATTTCATATCTGGTCTAAATAATTTCAACGAAAATTTAGTAATTAATTAATAATTGCAAAAATAGGAGTTTTAGATGAGATTTTCACCCACGCCATTGAACAATCAAAATTATATTTTTTTTCAAAATTATAATGAAAAACTTCCTTAAAGAGATATGTAATACTTCCCATTTGTCTTAAATTACTCTACAGTCTTGATAAATGTACGAAAATATTTCTAAGCTCTTTATTATCGTGTATTTTATTCTGCAAAATGGTTTCTATAGTTCCCACTGGAGATTTCGTTTTGCTAATAGAGTTCCTTTCCTGTGTGCGCTTTTCCTTTTAAAATTACCTTGCACACGTCCTACACAAGAGGAAGAAAATATCTTTAAAAAAAAAGAATTATTAAAAAAAAGAATTATACGGTTTTATACTGATTACGACACGGATATAAACACTTCCTTACAATATCCAAATCATTTAAAATTCTTAATTCAACAAAATTATGTTTGAACTTCGGCCTTGTATTTTGTTTGCAAATGTTCTTCCCACTGAAGATGTTTTAAAGCTGTAATTATCGTCCGTTTCTCGATCCGATTTTCCCCCTGAAACCGCATGGTACCTTCACAAGCGCTCTACTTTGTCTTTGAGAGCAAGGTCTGGGTTGTCTTTGGGATATGTAGTTGCTAGTATAGTCCTTTGCATGCTATTTAAGGGTGAAGGAAATTTTTTGTGGGATTTTGAACACTTTCTGTCATGAAAATATTATTTCTTTTATTTAAAATTAGCTTAATCAACTAGCTTGTTAGCTTAATTCATGTACTACTGTAATCATATCATTGGCCATAAAATATCCCCTACACACAGAGGCCAGTGACCCCGCCCACTCTTTGTAAAAATCATAGGTGCTTTAAATATTATCCACTGACTTTTGAGCAAATTCAGCATCCCCTTGTTATTGTTGTTATTTTTTTTTACAATTCAAGCCAAGTTCCCTTGTCTTGACACACAGGGTTCTATATTATAGTAATATAGTAAACAATATGTGTATGGGTTATCTTGGCCTGTTTTGATACTGAAACTGATGTATTATTGCCTGATTGCCCGTATCCCCCTCCTCCAAAAATTTACCTCAAAATATTCGGTTTTAATAAGTTAGACTTTTTCTTTAAATATATATATATATATATATATATATATATATATATATATAGTAAAAGTTAGGTGTGTTAATTTGTATCAAATTCAAGTCCAAGTCCAAGAAAACTTGTGCAATACATCCTGCGTTCAAAAAACCGATTGCATTGCTAGTTACTGTGTCTTGACTTCTTACTATGATCTCAAAAAGTTGCATGACAGTTGTACCAGCAAAGACTTGTGTTGGCACCACTGATAAATAAAGACTCAATTTATGTTCTTATTTTCAAATAACAATTCAATGAACATAAACTTAAGAACATCGCAAAATTTTACACAAAATGAATCATCGAAAAGACTAATGTTAAACTCATCAAAACAAAGTTTCCCACTTTAAAATAACTTTGCTACCCCAAAACACCAAAATTCGAAATGAAATGTCTTTTTTTTATCAAATGATTATAATAACCACCCTAATCGAAAAAGGCCATTGGTTTATTGTTTGGATTTTCGTGCTAAAGGTTTTGAATAAAATAGAAGTGTGAATAGTGTTGAATACTGTTGAAATTGACACCCCGAGACAACCATTGTCAACCGACGTTACCCTCCCAAACAAGCGCTATTTATTTTTATTATACTGATGTCTTAATATAGAGAAAATTTTACTGTGTTTATATAGAAATGAAGTGAATTCTACAGCGAACCGTACGCGCATAATTTACGCGCATGTAACAATTTGTTGTGTTACCCGTTGCCAAGTGTGTTGCAAACGCTGAGGGTAATAGAACGGATTACTAACAACTTCTAAACCAATCAGATTTCAGTATTTAACATAAAAGTATAATACTGGTGGCCGATGGGAACGAACGAAGCATTGCATGCATGTACATGTACATAAATGAATCATCGCAAAAACGCGCCCTCAGCAAAGTCAAAAGCTTTCTGACAAATCTGACATAGCTAAAATCAGACCAATACCCTGCTTTGAGCTCTTTAAAATTATCATATTTCCTTAATAGCCTCAAGCACTTTTGAAAAAAGTGTGGAGCCGAAGAGAAGCCAAATGGTAAATCTAAATTAATTTAGTTTATTGATGAAGTACATGTATTAATAAGTTGATTTGTCTACATATTTAAAAAAAACAACATTTTTAACTCTCTCAAATGTTTAGCTATAGGACGGATGGCACATTTCGTTTGCTTGCTGCATTTCCGAATGATCAATTGATTTTTAAAAACCTTTTAAGAGAGTATTTCTCTCCGAGTATGGCAAAAACTTTGGAAAAAAAAGCTGTGTGTTTTATGAACTTTCGCATAAATCTTAAAATAGAGAATATAAGTAGACTTACAAGTGAAAAACAAATTCTTCGCTCTTAAAATCATTTTGTATAGTTGTAAAGTTGAAGCAATGTGAGCTGAATTTGAAAAAAAAATGCTGCAAACACTGAATTTATAATAATTAGTCCGTAATCATGTAAGATAAATCATTAAATTTTGATAGAAAGACATATCGACGAAGGACTATATAGCAATCTAATATTTGTACAAGACGACAATAATATTATCTTGTTTCAATCGGCTCCTTTGCATGTAAATAGCATTTCTCTAAAAATATGACTACTACAAATTTATAAGTTTATTTTGAAATAAAAACCGTGTGAAAATAAATTCGGGAAAAATCGGACTCGATATGAAAAAAGTCAAAACATTTCAATTCCTGCTTCACATGCAGATCATATTATTTGTCATTGAAGAAATAAATTACAATTTCACAATAAAAATGTCCTAATAGAAAATTGCAGATCATTTTGATAAACAAAATATTAAGCTTCATTAAGTAACTGTGACATAAACTCATGATAATTAATCTTATGAGGAAGTAGACCAATATGCATTTATCAAGGGGTTTTCCAGTCTATACCGGAAGGTGTTGCTGCATCAATTATCGATAAGGAAATTTCGAGAATTCATAACCATAATATTTATTTCAATAATAAAAATTGCGTTCATAACAGTTATTTAATTTGTTACAGATGGCGACGAACATAATCCAAACAAGACAATGGGTTTGCAAAGTTACTACAGAACGTGACTTGCAACTTGATAAAGCGGTTGTCTTAACTACTTGGAACCCACAAGACCTGTTAAAAACAGAAGTTGAATCTCGAGAGAACCTTGCTGGTGACAACTTGGACGGATTTTTCTCCTGTTTATCTGGGAACAGAGACTCCAGTTCTTCAGTAAGTATGTAGACCTTAGAATCTCATATTAAAAGAATAGGTCACTTTAGAAAGTAACCATATGATTTAAATGCGTCTTTAATTAAAAATAAAATCAACAGTGTTTCTTAAATAATTTAAACTGAGAATATTAATTATCTTAGATTATCATACAATAATGCCGTTTGATAAACATAACATAAAGGTACATGTATCTTTCAAAGGGCATGGTCACGATGTTTTTCTTCGAATATTACTTTTCAAATTATAATATGATGTTTTACTTTTTGATTATGACAACGGAAATAAAAAGAGCTCCTCGAGATTTCCTCATACGGAAGTTTCGCGCATCATAAGTCACCATCTATATATGAATTTACAGGTCATTAAAACTCATCCGGAAATTGCACATGTAAACAAACCGAGTTGTTTTGGACATTGGTTTAGTTTCACGTGATTACGATTTCTGTCTAAAAATAGTTACAATGGGATTGACACACTGAAAAAAGAATTTGAATTTGAAGCTATTCGATGACTGTGGTAAGAAATATGCATTTATAGAGAATGCATATTAATAGATATAAAGTTCTTGAAGACATCATGTTTCAGTGAGAGGTTTCTGGCTCATGATGTATGCCACGCTGCAGTATTTACATTCCCCTGCGCTTGCGTGGCTATGAAGCGGAAGGAAAACTCAATATTTTTGTGTTGGCCTAACGCGTTATTCTATGTTTCTCTTTTTAATATGATTTATTTACTTTTAAACTCCGTAATTTTACAGAAGTTCATCTTTTCATATGATATATAAAATATGTGGAAATCGTGTAAAAATTCGATATTAATTTTGCTGAATCATGGGTTTGTGCGTCACCATGTCCCTTTAACAACGGTATTTGTAATGGTCAGCCACAATGTTAAAGCTAGTTGGCGAGTCATAAACGAAATACGGAGCTCACAATCCCTTGCTACTTAGTACATGTATGTAAACAAGCCTTTTGTCATTTTTTGTTTACATCTATGTTACTGATTAGAAAAAATACAATATTTATTGAAAAAAGTGGTGACGGTAGAAACTGTTTACTATGGTTAAATTAACTTGCAGGTAAAAAATAATAAGAAAAAGTTTTTACCATTATATACCAACTAGGTAAAAAAGAAATGGCAAACTCTTTTTTTATAACTGAGTTTTGTATCTGTTTAACTAGCATTAAAATATTGACTGACCGTTAGAAATACTCCAGTTAATTATTCTACATATCAAAATTTTTAAAAGTAAAACTAGAAAAAAAGATTTAATGGCCGCAGATTTTTAAGGGAACACGGTGGCTTTCAACCATCTACCAAATGTCTCTACTTCCAGTTTATTTTGAAATAGGTATCCAGCAGCTCAAGTAATGATTCTGAGAGACCGGGATCAACACTCGTTAGAAGAGACAAACGAACCAGAGAGTTTAAACGTCTTTGGGACCGGGACACACTATTCAGCCTGCAGTCAGTCAAAAACCCAATCAGCCATCGCGATGTTTATCACGTGGTCACGGATACTCACAGCGCACTCAGCAGTCTAATCAGGTACAGGTAGCCATCATGTTGTTTTCTACAAACTGACATTCTGATCGTCAGATTATTTTACACGACAAAAGACATTCTTTCATAAATTATTAAAAAGCTATTTATCAGACCCCCACTCCTTGTAACATAATGTTGCAAAATTGTGCTTTTCAATTAGGACTAAGATTTCTTTTCTGTAAACATTGTTAATTCAATTCTTATAAGTAAACAAAAGGAAATTGAAGTATAAACTACGAAAATGCATTTTGTATACAGAGCATATGACAGAATACTAGAAATAAACGAGGTGGATGTGAAACAAATGAGTGAAGAAGAAATGGACAGAGTACTTGAACGAGTCGCAAATTTCTCAGTGGTGAAGCTGGTATGCAGTTAATTGTTCTTAATATTTGAAATAATGATAAGTTTTGCAAATAAGGGAAATTAAATGTTTTTAAATTTAGTCCTTCAATAATCTTTATTGATGTATAGTTACAAATACTTGTACATTTTGATTGAAAATGAATATACAAAATAGTGTAATCGTGAAAAATCAATTTTATGATAAATTAGAAAACCTGGAGATGGGAACAGTGTGAGGGCGGACATAAAATCCAAGAAAGACACGTGGTGATCCGGAATACTTCACCTGGTCATCCTGTGCCACAGATGTTGCGGGAGTTTTCAATGTTATCTTTAAATGACAGATTTTCGAGGGAAGTGAAAAATTTTAAATGGCATCAGGACGACTTCATTCCTTATCATATCCACATTGCAAGTGTAACCGGACTGTATGTGTATGCCGACACTGTGGACATGACTTTGAAAGGAAAACCAATGACAGAGTCCCACAAAAGCAACGACCAATGTAAGCCTACTGTAGATTCCTAATTAAACGCGAGGAATTAATATTCACGTAAAATCGCGATAAGAACACCTTGCGGAATTTAAAATCTCGCTTTTATTTTTCGGACATATGTAAACTAAATAAAACTATGCTAACAATTCGATGTTTGCGTTAATTTGATGCAAACTGGTTGAATAGCGGAATAAAGTAATATCCTAGTAATATATTTCATTTTTGATATATATATATATATATTACCAAACACAAATTTTGCTCATTTAAAATTCAAATGTAATTGCTCAAACAGTCCAGTCTTCTGAAAGCAGATACTCGTATTTAATATTGTAGTTTGAGTTTCTCTTATGAACTGAATTATAATTTTCATTTGTTTGTTATAAATATTCCTATGAAGTTAAGAGATCAAAGTTTTTTTTCACCTTAAAAAAGCATACAGAATGATTTTGGTTATCAAAAAAATCAACACTACTTAAAAATTTATCAATAATTTCAAACCCATCAGTACGTTGCGTTTTTTTAAAATCCGATTTCCGCCTACGATACTAAATCCCATTGATTTTTTTTTCAACATTTCCATTTAAAAACTTCCGTAAAATATCTGCACCATTTCAAAGTCTTGATACAAAATTTTATGTCTGAGCTCTTGCATGCCATTTTGTTTGCAAACAAGCGATAGTGTCTCAGTGTCGGTTTTCATGCAGAATTATTAACCCATTAATAATATTTCTTTGTACTATTGTAGTTCGTTTCCTTGTGAGGTTTTTCAACTGCATGGTAACGGATGATGATCACGTGACCAATATTCGATATGGTTTCGTGGCCCAGTTTGGCAGATACGATGTGATTGGCGATTCTAATGTTCTTTTGAGGGTATCTATCAAAATTTCAAAAGGAAAAAAAAGGAATTATATACATCATGCAATAAAGAATAGTATTTTGTTAAAACACAGGTACATGTAACGGGTTACCACATGATACTATAGATTTACTGGTGTCGCAGGAATATATCTTTACGAGGTTTCAATGCAAAGATACATAAGTACATGTGCATTATATGGATTTCTATGGGTTTACTTATATTGCAGGAACATACTGATTACAACACAGAGAAGTTGGACGAGCGGTTTATATTGGAGTTACAGGTTCAAAAAGAAGACAATATTTTCGAATCCCTCCTGTACAAAAGTAAGGCTTGCAATTTAAACAATATACACTGGGGCTCAACTAAAATGTGTAATGTTAAAATGATTATGATCTTATTTTATAGACGTGTTTATGAAATATAACAATGAGACTGGGATGTTGACGATGAATTACAGTAAAAGACAAGGACCAACCTACCGGTTTCAGACATTTCGAACACGAGGACCGGTACCACAGTCAACCGTATCAGATACAAATGGCGGCGATCTATTCGTGTTTGAGCGGATCATAGAAAATAAAAAAAAAACAACAACAATTAAACATTGAAAAGTCTTTATCAACCTGAGAATGATGCATTTTACATTTTACAAGAAAAGATAAAGAACTGAGGGTACTTAATATGTGAAATCACGTCATGTACATAGACATTATGTAACATTGTGTATAAACATGATTGTATAAACATGTATAAACATAAGTACAATTTGTGTTTTCTATGTTGTTAATGAACTTACAAGCTTCTTTGCTCAACCAACGATTTAGATTTATTTCTGATGTCCATGTACCTGATATATGGTTTTGCAATCAAAGACTTGTTAAAACGGTTAAAAAGAGCCTTTCTTTGAGTGTTTTGAAAAAAAACAACTATCAAAAGATTACTGAAGACAGCTACATAGAACAAAATAAAATACCAGTGAAGTTTAAACTTAAAATTTTATTAAATTATGGCGAAAATTGGCCAGAGTGGTTCTCATAATATTCAATCTGTAATATAACACAAACTCACCTGTGGGACTGCCGAACAAAAGCAGGAACGTAGCATCAGGGGGCCGCCCCCTTTTATAATTGAATAAACACGAAGTTGGTCCCCCCCCACTTTTATGTGACTATGTAAAATATTGAATTAAAAATAAGGAAATAAACAGTGAAATTGAAGTTATAAGGTATAACCCCCCCACGGATTAAGATTTTGGAAAGTACCTTTTTTTTTTGCTTGTCAGGATATATTGGATGAGTCTGGTCCCCACTTTCAAAAACAATGCTACGTGTCTGAAAAGAAATGTTTTCAGAAGGCTAACACTGCTAAAAAAATTACAATTATAATAGGTTTTGCAAAAGTTAATTATACATGTTAGTTAAAATGATTATAAATTACTCTTGATTTGATAATGGCAAATATTTACAGACAAGCTGAAATATGTGCATTTGTACCATAGTTACTGTGCGTTTACAAATGGTTAAAATAGAAAAGACGATAGCGCCTTGCTCTTTCTGGTTGCTGCTTTTTCTCGAGACATTCATATACCGGTATAATTATCTTTTTATCAGTCAAATACAAACTACATGTACGTTGAACACAAACATAAAATGTAGCAGAGTGTTAAAAAGTTACAAAAAAGGCTCGTTTCTTCTAGAAAACAAACCAGATATGCTTGGAAACATAATCGAAATAATGAATGCCAATAATTATTGTTTCTATGATATCAAGACCACAATTTGCAGTTTTTATCACTGAGGCAGGACGTTGATCACGTGACTTTTGATGATAACATGACATTTATTACAGAATATATAGTAATAAGTAATACAAACCGTGTTCTCCAAGTTGTGTTAACCGTTTACATAATTATCTATAGTTATGTAAGGAACCATATTTCCATATTGATTTCTGCCCCCCCCCCCCTCCAAAACCCAAGTTCTCCAAGTTGTGTTCACCGTTTACATAATTATCTATAGTTATGTAAGGAACCATATTTCCATATTGATTTCCGCCCCCCCCCCTCCAAAACCCAAGTATTTAGTTCTTATTTTAGTACAGTGGCATATTTTTGTTATGTTTCATACTTAAAAGTATATAAGCTTGTGAAATTTAACATTTTTAATTTTAGAAATGTAAATGTACAAAATCATTGGTGGTTAATATATTAATCATAAATATATTCTGATTGTTATTCTGTTCGTGATTACGTTATAACAAAATCTAGAGAATGTATTACTTTTTTGGATTTCGTAACATTTTTAAGAACATTTCATTGAATATTTTTATGTGCATTCACATTCTGCTCAAATTTAGAATAAACATATTTGAAGTGTTGATTTAATTATTTTTTGGTAAAATTATGGTATTGCTATGTAAGAAAGCCAATGTTCTAAATGATTGTAGAGTTTAATTCCGTTGTTCAAATCATTAAATAAACTTGGGAATAAATACCATCAATCATAATTTGTTATTTCAGAAAATTGAAATCGCCAAAAAAAAAAAAAAAACCCAAACAAAACATGAAAGTCAGAATACAAGAAAAGGGAAGTAAAAACTATCAAAATATCTACCTTGCAAGGTAAGAAAGTGGCCAAGAAAATAATATATGTTGAATATAACATCTTAATGTTGAATTGTAAATAAAAACAAAAATAAAATCATTGACAATTTATTTTACACTGCAACGTCCTGTTTCACATGAAACCCATTAACATGATATCGAGCTTTTGAATGAAAAGTGTATTTTTGTACTTTTTTCCGTCCGGGCTAAATAGGAGTTTCCGAATAGATAATATTTAAGAACATGCAAAGTCGTATTAAATTTATTTGTTATCAGCAAAATAATTTGAATGACATCAATGGCAGACGTGAAGTCTTCTTCATGGACATGCGTCTCAGAGGGAGACAAGGTAGCGGTATTTGATGACGTTTCTCTGGTGCTCATGACGCCATCTCCAGAAGAAGTCCTGAAGAATGGTGAAAGGGAAGATGATTCAGCAGACGGAGTAATTTTCAGGGGTTGTAATGATCACAGGCAGAATTTGGTATGTCTTTCAAAATCAAGATTTTTGTTCTTGTGTCATTTAATCTTTTTATCAAAAAAAAGAAACACTTTTATGACTATTCCAAGTTAATTTGATAATCATCCCAACGTCTTTAAGGTCAAGATCTAGTACATGAAAGGTGCCTACAGGTTTATGAAATCCAAGATAAAAATTCTTTCAAAGATGCTTCACAACAATAGCTTTGTTTCACAGGGAGTGCCGGACTTAAATTTTTGTTAAACACAATGAAAAAAATCATGTTTTGAAATGTCATTTTCCACAAGAAGTATCAAATCTCAGAGTTTTGACCAATTTTTACTAATGGCATACATCTAGAATGCCTACAGTCTCCTCAAAAACGACATCAAACAAGCTCTTGACCTATTTTTTGAAATGATGCCAAATTAAATATGGGTATCGGGATTACTTTTTTTTATGATTTGATTTAGAATGTCAAGAAAATGTTTCATTATCTACATATTTCCTATACAGCCGGAAAGTACGGGAAAAATTTTCATCAAATCAATTATGACGTCATTAGGGTTCTAGCATCAAAAGACACTCTGGAATCATTTACTAGATGTTGACCTTAATTCCCAGAAAAAGAATAATATTTTAAACTTTTCAATTACACTAGTTTATCGTTGAAAAAACCGTTTTCCAGTTGATCAATGCCTGATTTTTATAAAAATCATATGAACTACTATGCGCTGTATCATATTTGTTTGCAAGACTTTCCGGAATAGTAGTAGTTGGTTTCGCATTGAATCTGCCAAAAATCCGATGAACGGAGAAGATGTATATCACGTGGTTAAAGACGTTTGTGGCATGGCGAGCAAAGAATTAAGGTGCAAATTTTTTGTGTCAGAGTGCTTTTTAAAAGCTTTGCAATAATTTTGTACCCTTTTTTTTACCTGCATATGTAGCGCACGTTTAGACATGAACTAAGAGGGGTTTGCAAAAGAATATTCTTTTTTTTCTTTATATATACTCTCTTTTCATTATATCGCGGGTTCCATTGTATCGCGGTATGTTCTAAAAAATAGGATTCCCGTTTTTTTCTGCGATTTTCCACAAGGAGTTCATGCACCAACTTCAAGATTAGTGCAAAGAAGGTTGTCAAATATATCGGCAAATAAAAATTTTCTCACAAATAAAAATTTTTCGGAGAGAAAGCAAGTTCAAAAGTCCAAAATGTATCTGATGAAAAAAACTAAATAAAAAGCATAATAGAATGTATATTTCATTCCCTAACCAGTTTAATGACTTTGCTTTCATGAAGAATCTTATTTCACTTTTAAAAAATAAAAACTGTCCGTTATAACTGAACCAGGCTTCCAGATTTCCAATGCCGCGATACAATGGAACTCTCTAAATTTGAAGGTGTATAAGACTTGTGATTTAAAAATAGCACACAAAATAAACTACGTAAGTTGGGAAATTGATGTTCCTCAGAAAAGTTAGTCTAATAAAAGCTTTTTGAACAGCACTAATGACATGTGAAAAATTATAACTTGGTATATCTTTTTTTAGGGAAAAAATTAAGTACCGCGATATTATGAGACACAAGTATATATATATATATATATATATATATATATATATATATATATATATATATATATATATATATATATATATATTAAATATAAAAAACATAAAAAAATGACTTACTAGGACTGAAAATAAAAAAGGCGTTTTTAGGTTCGAATTGATAGAAATTTTGTCTTAAAAATTTATTCATGATTATGTTCTGAAAGTAATTCGGGAACAGGAGATTTCTTAGCATACAAATGTAGGTGCATTAATAACGGTTATTTGCATTTATATATCTTAAAGTGAAAACTAACTAATGTCTACATCTTTTAGAATTAATGATAGACTGGTTTGTCTTAATGACGAAAACACGAGGGTTAAATCGTTACAAGATGTGGAACTTATGTGGGAGCTGCTAAAGAAGTCTCCAGCAATCAAGATGGTAAACGTCAACTTATATAAACAACAAAAAACAATGCATTATGAAAATATGAAAACAAATTTGTGTGTTTGCAAAATAAAAACATTATTCAGTTCACGACTTTTAAAAACATTAATTTCATGTCGATTTTGCAGGGAATTTGGAGATGGATGTATAATGATACTGGCCCTCAGATATACGAAGTCAAGATTGCATTTTACAACAGTCAAAATCCGGGATCCAGCAAAGAGTTATCTTCCTTATATCTAGTTAGAAAATCTTCACGAAAAGTGAAAAACCTAAAATGGAAAAGTTATTTCAAACCATTTTGTTTAAGAATTGTCTGCAAAACTGGAACATATGTTTCGGCTAACGTTGAAGATTTGAATTTACGTGGAAATACAGTTAATCCACCAAAGAATAGATGTAAGAAAAATCCTGATCCTATTTATCTTATACCAAAGCATTTTTCATCCAATATGTTAAACACCCAGCTATAATTGTTTCATGAATTTTAAAAAGTACATATAAATTTTAGTATTATGAGGGCTCGTCGGTCGTCGGCAATTTAAGACTTCTATTATCCTTTAGAAGAAGATCTCTGTAAAAAGATTTATTGGAGAATAATCAAATTTCAAAGTCCAAATAATTGGGTTTTTTCTTAACTAAATGTTAGTTTATGGTAAAAAAAAATTCAAATTTAAAAGTTTATGGCAGATCTGTTGGTTAGTTTGTTGACTATCAAGCCTCCTTAATAAACGTCGTTTACAAAAGCCTACTAGTATTATACTCTTATACTTAAAACAAGACTGCCGCTCTCAGAAGCATTTTTTTTTGTATTCCAAAGTGGTACGGGACACTTCCATGTTGTAACGTACATGTATTGTTTATCGAAATAATAAATCAAGTACAATTTTATAAAAGTTTCTTTCTTGTCATCTATCAGCGCAGCACAGTGGGTTAGTAGATTCACTGCTTACCTTAAGTTATGAGTTCTAGTCCCGTAAATTTTAAAACGTATTTTTTGGTTAAATATTGTAAAACTTGAAAATTTTAAACCGGTAAAAGTTTTTTTTAATCACATCAATATTGACAGATGTCACATGCCACATTGAGTATTTAAATAATAATTATAGGAGACAACTAATGTGTAATCAAATAAAGCATTTAAAAAAGATAAGAGGATGATTTTTATTCAGTGTCCAGACACATTTGTCATAATCTTAACAATATGAATATTCAACTAAACCAAATAATGAAAAACTCATCGAATCATGATCATCTACAGAAAATAGGTTTAATCCGATTGGAATTTTAGTTTTTGATGAATAATTATGCATTTTCTGAGCATCAGGAACAAATTTCATTTATTTTTAAAGAAAAGTATCAATATTGAATTGGTAATCTCAGTTTTATACGAAGAAAAATTGGCAAAAAATTATTTTTGTGTAGAAAATAATGCGTTTCTATGATTTGTTTTTTTTTTTTAAATTTCAGATCGCTTTTTGTTACGATTCTTTAAGTGCATGGTCCAAAATGAAGATGGCAATATGAACATGAGGAGTGGCTTTGTTGGAAAATTTAATATAAATGGCAAGTGCTACGACATTTCTTCAGCTATATCAGAATTATCATCGACTGTTATGCTAAGGGTAAGATTTGATATGAAATATGTCCTTGTGTCAAAGAAATACAAATTATTCATTACGTCACAGTTTATTTCTAAGCCAAAACCCACGAAATGTCGATATCTATGGGAAAAAATGTAGTACTAATAAAATTAATATAGCCTACTTTTGTTTAACTTTTAGCCCCACGCGACTTTTAATCTTTCAAATCCGGATGAGCGTTTTTTCCTGACGTACAAATTAGAGAAAGATGACGACGTGTTTGAATCTTTACTCTATGAGAGTGAGTAAATTTCCTAAGTAATTTACTTAAGAGAACATAATTATTTTTTACATGTACCTTTATATGAATTAAAAAACGATAAATAGGCATCTTCAAAACTTTAAGTATTTTTGCATGAGTGTGATTTACGGGGAAGACAGTTAAACCCAATATTAACAGCAGTGGACAGTGAAGAAGCAGGACGATATCTGTATCATTAAATACCATGGTCTTAGATGAGGATTTCAATAACTGTAACACGACTGTTTAAGATACACTGACACTTGACAATTAATATTTGGTAACGAGTTTAATAAAAATTTTGTAATTTCTCGTGAACAAATATGAACTAGCATGCAACTATGTTATCCTAATAGATGAGTTTTCACGAAAGAAATATCAGCTTATGTTTATTTTTCATTGTGATTAGAACCAATGAACACATTTATTTCAGATATGTTCATGAAGTTTAACATTGAGACCGAAACAATTATAATGCACAAGCGCCAAGAGCGGAACCCGTTCTTCTTGTTTCAAAGATTCGTGGATCGTTGTCAGGTCTTACCAACGGTGGACATACACGCTATGCGTACATTCTCATTTGTACCATTAGATGATGTTGAAGGCGATGATTCTAACGACGACAACCTCGATGGCGACAGTGACGATAATGTTAAAGATTCTTTCTATGATTCTTAAAAACAATATTTGAATAAAACACACACTTAATTTGGATCAGACAGGGTCTCCCAAATAATCTTCTGATGCGGAGCATTTCTTTTGCATTATTTGCACTTTTGTCTAAATCCCTTTTCTTTGTGTGAACTTTATCAACACCTTACACAACTGTAAAATATTAAAATGACGGCCCGTAAATTTTTTTTTTTGATGAAATTTTTTTTTTGTACATTTTTGACATATATTAAACAATTTGTATTTATTTGTTTTGTTTAATGGTTTATTTTGCACAATAAACAGTTAATTAATTTTTTTTTTACTTTGAATTAGATGACACACAAAGAAATTGGTATCATTATTGTGAAATGATCTTTAGGAACAATATATATTATTCAAATTGATATCAGGATACAATGGTGTAGTTTGAGTGTTATGCCGTTAGATATATATAAAAAAATATAACCAAAAGCAAAAACAGAAAACAAAAAACAGAACAACAAAACACCCAAACAAATCCCAAACTGTCTTCTACTGTATACTTCATTGTTTGTAATCATTCCTAGAATTATGAGGAATGGATTTACCAAGATTAAGTGATAATTAACCTGAATATTCGTAACATATTTAATCGTTTATTCAGTGGAACAAAAAAAAAACTCAATTAGACGATTTGAATCTACAATGTATTAAGCTCCTATTAGATAATGGGCTCTCAAAGGGCAATAAAAACGACTTGATGTGACGCAAGCACTGCAAAACCATGTGATTACGAAGCGATTGTGAAACATTAAAGACAGGACTGGTGTTTTTAATGTTTCAACCATTTAGTCCTTAATGCTACAAAAATATGCTTTCACGTTTATGCTGCTTTTCTGAGAACTCCACATGATTCCTAAAGTAACAAACAATCGCTGTTAGGATTCCTTCAAGACTATAGCACCACATGTTGGGGAGTCCTGGCAATTAAAGACATTGGTTCACGTTGTGTGCATGACACATTCATTGTAGATCCGTATATTCAAATGATTCTTTCACCAATACTTTGAAACTGCCATTGATTGAGATTGAAACCATTGAATTGTACCTGTTAACCAGATACACTGCTCACTTGTTGGTAAAATGATGGTAATATTGATATGTTTAGTCCATTCTTATAAAGTTAAAGAGATTAAAATTTCAGAGAGAGAGAGAGAGAGAGAGAGAGAGAGAGAGAGAGAGAGAGAGAGCAGTATGGGTTAGCTGAATATATATATGGGCCTGTTACAACGATTCTTTAATTTACTGTGAAACTAATGCATGTACACACTATCCTTATATCTTGAAACTTTATCTGCCATCCGATTTGAAGAAGGTTTAAACATATTTCTGCATTTTAGAGTATCTTGAAAGTTTCTACCTATTTTTTATTACAACTGAATTGAATCGTATTTCTATTTTGTATCAATTTTTTCACACGAAGTAAAATTTTCGCTGTTAATCTTTTACAATTTCCGTGTTACTATTTATGAACTTGAAACTCTTTGAATGTTTTAACGCAGATTTAACGCAGTTATTTAAGAATATTGATATATGGTATTTGAACTTTTCGTGATCCAAATTGATGCTTTCCATCATGTTTTTAATTACACAACACCATGCTTTCAATTCTATGAAAAACTCATTTCTTGGTAGCGATACGATTCTATCAAGCTGAGTCCTAAAAGCAAACAACAAAAACTGTCATCTTTGGCTTGAACGAGAATACCCTTTGATCACTAAGCTCACGCCCTAATTTGAAGATTAAGTCTGCTATCATTCTAATCATCAATGTCTTCATGCATATGCTACAAAGAGTATGTTTGACGTTTCATGTAGCTTTTTCTGAGAATATATAACGATAACAACTGACGCTGTTAAATGCCTACAATGTTACATGTTCAGGATTTTCCAACATTAGTTGCAATGGTCTTGGAAACTAAGATCGAGAGTATGCACGCCCTTAACTCTTATTACCCAACTAGGCTGCGTTTATATGCAACAAGAGAATAACAGAATAAATTCACCCGTTGCTTATATACGACCTTTATATATCCATCCATGGCCTCAAGCCACGGCCCGGATTCCTCATAGCTTTCTCCTACCGGCCAGTTGGGAGAAAATTGTACATACTGGTGATATCCATTCACAGTCGTGCAATGACAAATCAAGCTATTACATTCTTGAAAGTCTTTGACCTTTTTTGTGATGTTTGAAAATACTTTAAAGATTTCATTTGGGATGGATCACTTATTTTTTACAATTTATTTGAGATCCATCAAGATTTAAAAAATAACTCCATAATTCGTGTTGATCTTGCCGCGATAAAAGATAAAAAAACACCCAGCGATTAACGCATCTGTTGGTAATTCCAAACTCTATCGAATTCATTCAGGAATTATGCAGCTGTTACATATTACAAGAGTTACTAATGAACAGAGTGTCAGTGTATGAGTGTTTAATCTGAAATAGTATACGCGAAAGACACACATCCATCGCTATGACTTATCGATACTTTTGTTTCACGATGACTGTTTCCAAAAAATTCAATATTCTTTTTTTTCTTGTTTAATTTCTTTTACCAAAAACACATAGGAACCTATGTTGGCAACAACTTTTGTTATTATTTCTTTTATTTATATGCATTGTATGGGTTATCGTATAATTTAAAGGTTTCGTTATAAAATTTGTAAAAAAGAAAAAAAAAAGGTTAAACTGTAAAATCAACTGGAATATTTCAAAACAAAATTAAAATTGTAAATATTTAGTAAATTACTAACACAAATAGAATATCCCCTTTTATGTTCCGAATTGACATATTTTATTAGGTGTAATAAACCGAGGCTGTTGATTCAGTAAAACACATTAAAAGCCTCAATAGGCGACAAAACATTCTAAAGTTTCTCAGACACAAATAAAACAAATTTTTGTAACCATTACTTTGTTTTTACTTCAATCATCAAAAAATATTCTGCTTACAACAGTATTTATTTGCAACACTTCCAAAACCTCAAAATAATTCAAGAAAAGGGAAAAAAGGGTTTTAAACGTCTTCAAAGTTTCATATTTTAGTTTTCATACTGTTTAGAGGGTCCCTGCAATGTTGAGTCGGGGATTTTACGCACCACGTTTATGTTCAAGTTACATTAAAAACCAACATTTCGAAACAATCAATCCCAATGTGGGGATGAAAAAATAATTGTATCTTCCGTTCTATCCCTATAACGAACAAACAAACAGTCAGTGTGTGTATGTGACACATCAAGAAAAAGGATATGTGGTCAGTTTCTCCCCTATTGACGATAAACTGATCAGACCAGGAAATAATTAATTGGGTCATCGACCCGACTTTGGTTTCGATTCGTTAAAATTTCTATAAAGATGTTTGAAGTGCTTGATTTGTGAAAAGCTAAGGTGTGTTATTGTTTACCTGTTATAATATGTTTATGTATCATGTGTCAGAGTCAGAGAGAGAGAGAGAGAGAGAGAGAGAGAGAGAGAGAGAGAGAGAGATTATGTGAATAAATGTTGCCATCTTTCCCGGAAAATGTTTATTAACATAATAAGCACACACAATGGCAAAAGTGCAAGATGTTTATCTTACTGCAAGTGCGAGTATCATTTATTTTTCTATCATTTTATTTTAGGACTTAAAAAGTTCCAATGTCTTTGTAAATTTGACTTGAAGTTTAAATGTTTAAAATCAACACAGTTCTTTAAACGGTGTTGATTTAAGTTAGAAATAATAAAAGAAGACGTTTCTCCTCATGTTCTTCATTGTATTTTGTTTTACATGTACGCCTAGAGTTTATAAAAATAAAATATTAAGAGACAAAATCTTTATTTTGTTGATTAAGCCAAATGTGTTTGAAATGAAATTTTAGTTCTGTTCATTTTCTCTAACTGTATGTAATAAAAATCGAAATGCCAATTTCTAGATCTGACCTTCACAGATCCTTTAAGGTAAAGGTCGTGCGATTGCAATTCAATTCACTGCATTCTTGAAAGTCTTTTTTTGTGGTTTCTGGAAATGTTTTAAATTATTTGTAAAGGTTTGACCACTAACTTTTTGTAAGCTATTTCAGTTCCACTGAAGAAAATTAAAATACATTAAATACGCCGCAGACCAAGCTGAGACTAACCCAATGACCTCAAACGCAAGTTTCACGTTTGATTTTACAACATCACGCAGTATATACAAGCTAGTTGGATTAGAATCCAAACATTCCAACAATAAGAAAATGGATATCCAATTAGATAAGGATACGTTGCTAGTTATGAAAAGACAATGTTTAAGATCTTTCCGCCTGTAGGGTAAACAACACTTAAGTTACCTCACTACACCCAGACTTATACTTTTTAAGACACTACGTCACAAGATGGCGATTTAAATATTTTGTTAAACTGTTTATATCGTTCAATTTGCCTGTATATAGTCGTAGCTCAGTGGATAAAGTATTGGGCTTCTGAACTGCAGATCATGAGTTCGAATCCCCCCCTGAGCTTTTTTTCATTTTAACTAAATTAAATTTTCGAAAATGTAATTTT
Source organism: Magallana angulata (assembly GCF_025612915.1). NCBI lineage: Eukaryota > Metazoa > Mollusca > Bivalvia > Ostreida > Ostreidae > Magallana > Magallana angulata. The sequence goes on from NC_069114.1 coordinate 28,338,280, forward strand.
TTAAATACAAAATTCATATTTTTTTGCCCATTTGACTTTAATACTTCTTATCCATAATGATATCTATCATAGTCAAGTAATTTTCTGCTGATTTGAGAAAATATTTTAAGGTGTAGTGAGCCATATTTTTTTTTTGTGGTGTTCAAATATAAGTTACATGTATATGCATAATTTTATCACATTAGTTTCAAGTTCCATATTTCTTGCATCATTGACTTGACGTTTCAGTGTTTGAAATTCACATAATTATTGCAGACGAATTACTAATGGCAATTAAATTTGGGAATATATCATATACTAATTTTGAATTTCATATCAATACACTGTAACAATGTTTGAAAAAATCAAAAAGACGTCTCATTTTATTGTTCCAAATTGTTTTATATACTTATTTCTTCCCTGTGTGCAGTCAGTCTTTAAATAGAATATTAACAAAAATAAAAACTATTTAAGGTTTAAATCGATTTAACTAGAATCAAGCTATAAAGAATGTTTAAGATTGAATCTTTATTTCTGTTTATTTCAATATATCTGTATATACTAAAGAACTGAAGTAACAGGATTTAAATCTAACCTTTACATCCCAACCAGAGGTCGGGCGATGACAAATCGGGAGCACTGCATTCCTGAAAGTCTTTGATACTTTCTGTGTAGTTTAAAAATACTTTTGAGATTCTAAATAGGATTAACCACTAATTTTTTTTTTAGCTATTTCAGTACCATTGAGGAATTAAAATATATTAAAATAGTTTATCTCGCCGCAATACACGATAAGACAAATACTCTAATCAACACATCTGTGATTAAATCCAAAGTGGATCGGATTCTTTCCGGAATTGTTCAGCCGTTACGTGTAACAAGAATGATTATTCGTATATGAGTGTTCTTCTAGATAAAGCTTACAGATAAACAATCATGGTTATAACTGATAGATGACATGATGACTCGCATATACACATATGTACATGTTGTTATTAAAATATATGACTGTTATATCCCAATATTTTTTTCTTACGTTTCGAAGTTCTTGGTTCAAGAAAACTTATTTTCCATGTCTATTTAATTTGTTTGGTAAAGATTCATCTTTTATTATTTTTTTTAATTAAGAAATGAAATGCGAGTTTTGTTAATTGTGTTATGCAATTCAAGATTGCCAATTTAAATTAGTAATGTAAAAGTCATTATGTAATATCGACTTGAAATTGATATATGAAACAATTGCTCTGACGTATAGTATTATCCATATTGACATAATTTATGATGTTTCAGACGAATATATCTTTTGTAACCATTGGCTATCGTTTACCTTCGAGCTGCAATAAAATTTCCAAAATTTGTTTAACATGTAGTTATTTTCAATTTGCGAAAAAAATTACAGGATGTACTATCTCCTACTGTATAATATTGAATGTCAGCTTGTTTATGTGCTCTGCTGTGATGTGTAAAATAGGGTAAAAATGGCACTGATAAAAAAAAACTTGTATGTGAGCAGTTTTGCGTTCTACACTTTTAAGTGTCAAATATGAATTAAAGGAGCGTTTTGCTTACTTTCGGGTTTTTTTTATGAAACTTAATGTACACTATAATTACCTTTAAGTAGGCGGAATGGTCAACAAATTAAACATCAGATTTGTGTTAAACTTTTAAACATGATGTTTTTGGCCATAAATTATCATTAAGTTAAAAAAAATCTGAATATTTTTGCTTAAAATTTTAAATATTTACCTATATCTTTATTCACTGCTCTTTGTCTTAAGAGGATGAATGCAGCCTAAAAATGGCCACAAAAACCATTCTCTTTTAAACATAATCTGGCATCTGATTTAGAATAGATTTTAACATTTCAGCATTTGAAAGACATTTAAAAGATTATATTGTTTCATACCTAATTTTCATTATTTAAATTGTATTTAAAAAGTGTTTTTATTTTCTTTAAATTTTGACATTTAATCTTTTACAATTTAGTGTTATCATTTCAACACAGAAAAGTCTTTGAATGCTTTAATAAAATTATTGATATACTTTGATATAATTTAGCTTTTTATGATCCAAATTGACGATTTCCTTCATGTTGCCTATCTTTGAGAAATAACCTAACTCCGAGTAAAAGAAGTTATAGATCATCTTTCCATGAAATCCTCTGCTAAATAATCCAATACATTTGGTTCAGTGAGGAAAATTGAATATCATAGCGATATAATTATATCAAGCGTAATCCTAAAAAAAAATCAACAAAACCTATCTACGTAGGCTCAAACGTCAATGCCCTGTAATCACGAGGCTAACGCCTAAATTTTGAATACTCAGTTTGCTATCATTCTAATCATCAATGACTTCATTACATGTTATACAAAGAATATTTTTTTACGTTTCCTATAGCTTTTTCTTAGAATGTAGAAAGATAACGAGCATAACAAGTGACGTTGTTTGATGCCTTTAATGTTTCATGTTCAGGATTTTCCTACATTGGGTGTAAGAGTTTTGGTAAATTTGATTGAGAATATGCAATTTATACTCATGTTAGAAAAAAACATTTCGTAGATGTGATTTCAAATATGATAATAATATTTTGTTTTGTTTGAAAGGTCAATAATACGTTCAGTCGAATCCTCGAGCTCATGAAAAAAACGGTTTCAAGAACTCTAAGACCGAACAAACAGCCAGACGGTGTATATGTGTGGTTGTGACACACCAAGAAAACGAATATGTGTTCATGTAGTATCTCACTGACTAATAATTAAACGGCCAGAACAGAAAATAATAAAAAAGGTTAAGAAGTCAATCGTACTCTTTTTTTGGTCATAGTGTGTAATATAGGGAAAATTGTGGTGATTTATTTTTGTTGTTTGAAATAAATATGTGTTTATTAAGTACCATATCTATGTCTCTCAGAGAGAGAGAGAGAGAGAGAGAGAGAGAGAGAGAGAAAGGGGGGAGAGAGAGGAGTTATAAATCATATTTAAATATGTGTAATATGTTAACAGTTTTCTTTCTTTAGTTTGAAAGGTTATAATAATGCATATAATACATGCAGTGTCTCATATCACAAAGCCAAGTATTGAGCTTTATCTATACACTTTTTAAATGCATACGAAACTCAGATATTAATACAGCCCGACCTATCGATAAACAAATGGATTATCAAAAATTATTATTGGCTAAGGATTAGTTTCAAATTATTTATATAAAACACAAAAATATTACACAGAAGGCCAAATACTTAATTTATTTTCAGTTTCTTCCTTAAAGTTGTATCGATACTTCTTTTTTCTCCGCGTCGTCTTTCGTTTTATCCATAATTTGAAAAGAAATTTGAAAATATTTGTTTTGATGAAAATAACTATGAATACACCCAGAATCTGTCTCACTCGTCTTATAATATTACATAAAATATCTATGTAAAGGATTATTTAACAGCAAATTTAAAACTCCAGAATTTTTATGCAGACTTAACGATTTTAAAAAAATTTTAATCAAAAATACAATAATGATAATAATTGATTCAATTAATATGATAATAATGTAATAAACCAATATTATTAAAAAATAGAACAAATAGGCGCATTTATCTCAGATATATTCATACAGTTTGAGAAAAAAACTCGTGCAGATGTAGGAACATAAGGTTTTTCTTTTTGTTTCAAAGATCACGTTGCTAATGATGAAAACGACGATGATGATGATAAAATGGTATGGAAATATCACGCTGGTTCAGAGAAAAACGTTGAGCAAGTCATAGTTTTGTGTCATATCGGATGAATAGTTTTCTTTTCAAAACATTGATACTAGTACTATAACCTTGAAACTCTACACGATTTTTAATTTAAACACAGATTAACAGGTGATTGTACAAAGTCATTAGATTGAAATAAAAGAACTATGTATTAAGGATTTAGCATAGATTATTTTTTGCTTTATTTTTAGATTTAAAAAATATGCCATTTTATTTTGTCGGGTTTTTTTTGTCTGTTCAACAGTTCTCCATTTTATTGGTTTGTTTCATATCTTATGTTAGTGGCATCCGTATTTGTAAACTTATGGATCTTTGAATGTTTTTAAATTAATACAATAAATAATTCACAGAGAGTGTAGCATTTCAAGTTCCGAATCGACGCATTTTAAAATTGAAGTTGTTGATTCAGTAAATTCATCAATATCTGCGCGAGTCACTTCTTGGTATATAAAAGGTCCTATATCAATAAAAATATATAACAAAACATCAATATCCTTTGTACTCTTTATTTCAACTATTAAATAAAATCTTAATGCCATAAACATTATCTATGATATTCATGTAACAGTTCCAAAAACCGCAAAATGATTAAAAACATAACAAACAAATGATTTTGGACGCTTTTAAGTTTTATATTATGTTCTTTCATCACAGATTGAATGGTTGTGGCAATGTTAAGTTGTAGTATGCACGAAACGCTCAAATTCATGCTACAATTTAAATCAACATTTCGTAACTATCAAAGGTGGGATGAGAAAGAAATTGTTCATTTGTATACGTTTCGTTCTATCCCTATTACGAATTGAAATGAAATAAAGGAGCTCTAAGAGACTAAACAAACAATCAGGGTGTGTTTGTGTGTCTGAGTGACACACAAAAAGACCGGAAATGCGGTCCCTTATTCACGAGTAAATGATCAGTCTAGAAAATAATTAATTGGGTAATCGACCTGACTTTAGATTTTGATTTGATTAAAATACTAGTAGGTAGGCATGATATAAGGAAGTTTAAAGTGGTTACACTAAATCTGTATATACATGTAATTAAGGTGCGTTTTACCTGTAATATGTCTATGTATCATGTGTCTCATAGAGAGAGAGAGAGAGAGAGAGAGAGAGAGAGAGTATGTATGTAAACTATTACACTAGTTATATTAGAATTTAAGCACCCCCACTCACCCAACCGTATGAAAATGGATATCCAAAATAAGATAAAATTGAGCTTCTAGTTATGGAGATAATGTTTAGAGCTTTCAACATGCAAACTTAAAAATAAAGAATAATATCAAGAGTTATATGGTTTCAAATATAACAAAGAATCATATCACAAAGGATTTGAAGGTACAAATAACCTTTGCATTCCTTTCATTATTTCTTTGAAGTTTTCGTGATTAAAACTCACAGAATTAATTATAAACGGTGATTGAATTTAGAAATATCTTACATCCCAACATGAATTTGATATCAGTGCATCCAAATAATGTTAGAAACATTGAAAGAAGACATTTCTGCTCATTTTCCAAATTGTATTTTGAATTTATTTCTTCTCTGTGTGCATTTAGAATCTTAAAATAGAATGTTAACAATCATAAAATGAAAATTATATATAATCAAGCTATGAAACGTGTTTAAGCTGAATTTTTTAAAATTTTAGTTCATTTTATCTGTATAGATAATTTAAAAAAAAATGAACCACCAGTTTTCTAGATCTGACCTTCACATATCCATCTAAGGACGTGCGATGGAAATCGGGAGCACGGCATTCCTGAAAGTCTTTGATCCTTTCGGTGGTTTTAAAAATACTTTTGAGATTCTATAAAGGATTGACCACTAATTTTTGTGCTATATTTCAAATCCATAAGGTATAAAAATACATTGGAATTGTTTATCTCACCGCAAAATAAGATAAGACAAACCGATGGTTTTCACATCTGTGTTTAATTTCAAAGTGCATGGAATTGATTCTTTCCGGAATTATTCAGCTGTTACGTGTTTCCGGAATGATTGCTCGTATATGTGAGTGTTCTTCTAGATTACCCTAAAAATAAAACGCCATGGTTATAGCTAATATAACTCGCAAATACACATTCAGTATGTATATATAGTTAATAAAGTATATGTTATGTCGCAATTAATTTTCTTTTTTTGCGTTTTGAAATTATTTTTTTGGTTAAAACATAAAAATATTTTCCATATGTATTTAATGCGTTAGTTAAAGATTGTTCTTTGAGTGTGTTTTATAAAGAAATTGCATTGGGAATTGAGTTTATTGTGTTATCGTGTTATTATGTGTTATTGTGTTACATGTTAATTTTTTTTTTTACATACTTTAAAATATCAATTCTTTTACGTGTTAATGTTATTGACATACTTTATAATACTGTGAATATATTAGAACCATCTTAACAAGACCTTGGACTTTCAGTAGGGCGTAGCTATCTATTCCTTGTGTCAAAACAAATTTTAAATGACACAGTTTCAAGCGAAACATGCATCACTTGCGTAGTCTTAGCTCAAAAGCCAGAAAAATCTTGATTTCAAAGAGCCATGGTTGAGTGGCATGCAATGAAATAGACAGGCCTACGTCACATTGCTGTTTGACAAAAGTACCAAGCTCTTGTTAAAATGGTACTACCTCTTCACACCATTTGTTATTGGTTATCTTACATCTGGAATAAATTTTGAAAAAAAGCTTCACTTTAGTTTTATTTTTGTTTGTTTGTGCAAAACATTTATTTGCAGTGTTTGATTTTCTGTTTCCTATTGGGAGACAAAATATCTTATGTTGGTTTTGGGAGTATAATTATAATTAAGGGAACCTTAGAAATATGACCCCACGAAGTATGAGGGAGTTGAACAATTCCATAAGTTTGATTTTCTTTCCTGTAAAATTTTGAGTGACAGATTCAGGCAAAACACCGCTATGCTGCTCACAATTTCGTAATTAAAAATTTACATGAGCAGCTTTTCGACCTACACTTTCCAGTGTCAAGATAATTTAAATATTCTGTGTTCAGATGTCACAAGAAAATGCCACAGATTGTGTGTACTTTTTTAACGTGCAAATGATTATATAATCAAATATTATTTTTAAGTTATCTTTTTTCAAGCAAAAGTTTCAAATTAATATAAAAAGTTTTTAAAACAGTTGTTACCCACTAGTTGATGGCTTTTCCGTTCTAGGCAGCTTGTAGACTTCCTCAAGTCTCTATGCTTAATAATTTAGTGCTCTCTTTAATACAATCGAATGACGCCGAACGTAGACATTTGTAGCATGTTAGAATGAAAGAGAACACGAATTAAAATTTCTAAAATACGGTAAAATTTGCAAGAAATATAAAAACATTTAAATAACTTAGAGAAAGCCTTGGCGGCTGAATGCAAGTGTTTCCTTCTTGGTGACACTCGAAATAAAAGAATAAAAAAACAACGCCGGACTCTGACCTGCATTGACGCACTCGAAAAATTAGTTCAACGGCTAATGATTGATGATAGTGCAGTAATTTCCTGTCAACATGATTGTATAGTTGCTTTATTTGGTTTGTTGTCCATAATACACAATAAGCCCTGCCAGGTAAGGTTTTATTTTTAATACTTTTAAAAACAACGGTGAAATGTATTTGTGAATATTACGTTTTTGTTTGAAAAAGCAAAAACAAACTGTTTTCGGAGGTTTTAACTGGCTGCATATCTCTATACGACATTTTTATTATTTATCACCATAAAAAACGGGTTGGGAAGAATTTATTTAACCATGCGTAGATATTATTATATAATGGTCATGTAGATAGTATTCCGAGAATCTATTTCCAATTTTTTCTTTGTTTTAAGAATACATATGTAAATAGATTTATTAAAAAAACACTGCGTAGACATGAAATATCGTTTTAGAAATTGCAAGACCTGAATTAAACTTCCACACATCTTACAGTGTTCGTTGCAATGATAGGTTTATATTCTTGGACTGTTATCTTTTTGGAGATTATCTTATTTACATCTCACCCACGCGCGTGTAAAAAATATCATGCGGTGCAATGATAAATTTTTACCATGAAGTTTCCGGGAGTTTGGCTTGGTTTTGATCGTGTTAAACGTAAAAAATGGTTGTGATTTGAAGCATACAGTTAGGAATGCCGTATTGTTTATAAGATTTATTAATGACAGTCTTTCTTCGAAAATATTTCCAAGGTCTAATTATATTTCAATTGAAAAATTAATTTCAAAGTAAAGAGGTTATCATTTAAATAAAAATGAAACATTATATTCTTTTTTTCGATAAACATGCACCAAAATTACTTCAGAATTAACATTGAAGAAAATCACTACAGACATCTGGCGCTGTTTATTAATTGCACATGGCTCATAAGTTGACTCTCTGATAAACTTTTTGTCGAGACAAGCTTTTTTTAAGGTGTCCGCCATTTTAATAACATGATATAAATTAGAAAGAGAAAAAACATTCTTACTGCGTATTATAAATTCTGACGTATTTTTGTGAAAAAAAAGTTCTTAAAATCGTATGGCAGGTATTTTTGATAGTAAGTGGCTTGCGTTATTTGCTCTAGAAAGACCAAGAGCGACCTAATAAAAAGGCTGTCTTCAGATATCAAATTTCCCCGTATTATTTACACTTCAAACACACTGGGGTGGACTGTGACGCAGTTTTGCAAAATGTCGTTAAAATTCTTTCAATAGCAGTTTTGTACACATTTTTCTTAAGAAAAAAAAATGCCAAAATGAAAAAAAAAATACTGTGACAAATGAAAACCATTGTTCCTGAACGAAAAGGAGTGCATGCATTTACTGCACAAAAGACTTAAACCCTAACCTGGAATTAACTATCTAAGCGGTAGCGCCTTACATGGTGGGTCTTTATTACCTGTGGCTGAAGTCCCTCCCTGAATTACGTGGGCGCTCAGGTATGGGGTACTCACGGCTTGTGATTCATGGCAGAGCTAATTTTAAAGCCTGTGAAAAGCTTTAAATAGCCGGCATCTCGCATTCATTCGTCATATTTTTACAGACATTACAACATCAACCAGCTGAATTTTAGACAGCCTGATCGACGACGTTGTTTCCAGAAAATCCAAACTGCTGTTATAAAGACAAAGAAATTTTTTCTTAATCCGTAAGTATATTTATCTATTAATTTATTTAGAAATTTTAACTTATTATTTTTTTTCATCAATTTTGGTTTTTTGTATTTATTTTCCATTTTAATATATAATGAAACTGTGTTGTTTTGAAATTATGACATTGATTAAAAGTGGGTCAAAAAATATCCCTGTTAGAAATGTTTACCCTGTACGGATATATCCTCTTTCCGGACAGCTAAGAAAATACAAGCTTCCTGCGTACGACGAATTATAACACCAATGATAATATAATTAAAACGTCGTTAATTCCTGTGACTTTTTTTTCTATAAAAAGAGAAAATGCCATCAGTTAGTTTATTGACATTAGTCCCATATCTTCACATTTGTGTAAGATTTCTTCTTTATATGGAGTGTGATTCAAGTATTAGCAATGTCTGATGCGGAGACTATACATTTGATAACCAAAGTTCTGTTTTTATTTCAGATCCGCTAACAACATGAAGAGGACGTTATTTATTGTGGTATTAACTCTCGTTTGTGAACTCAGTTTATGTCAAAATTGTCCGGCTCCAGCGGGTAGTGGATGCACGTGCTATGAGGGCCCATCGGACAGCACTGGAAGGGTCATTGATTGTCGGGATGCTGGACTCACCTCAATTCCGGTCTTTACCCCGTCTGATGAAATTTTCCGGGAAGTGACGTTCAGCAACACCCAAACTTCCTCCACCTACTGCTCTAGATGTAACAAAATCACAGTGGTTCCTGACAACGCGTTCCAAGGTATCAAATTCAAAATCCTTGACCTAAGCAGGAACTCTGTATCCGACTTCAAAACTAGTGCGTTTGCGGGACTAGAGGACTATCTGGAGGAGCTAATCATCCATGGAAATTCCTCGCCCGTACCGTACACTGCCGTGTCCAGACTTAGAAAACTCAAGAAACTCTCACTGAGTCAGTTCTCTCAGACAATCATAGGAAGAGACAATACCGATATCCAAAGTCTGATGAATCTAGAAACTTTGGAGTTTAAGAACATGAATACCGAGTACATTCAGAGCGATGCGTTTAAAGACCGCGTACCTATGTTGAAGAGACTGGTGCTGGAAAAGCTGAAAATTCGAACATTCCCCGTGGCCGGTATTGCCGAACTTACCTCTTTAGAGCATCTCTCCGCCATTTCCCTCCAAATTAAGGAAATCCCTTACCAAGCTTTTTCTTCTCTTCACAACCTCCAAGAACTCGTTCTCTCCCATAATGGACTAACCACTTTACGGTCTGGATGTTTCGAAGGAATTCAGGATACGCTAAGATACCTTGGCCTTCACATAAACAGCCTTGATGAAAGCAGTGTAGGGGCAATTGCCTCAGAAAGATGGGACAGGTTAGAGCAACTCAATCTTGGACACAACAATATCAAAGACATTCCAAACGGACTGTTTTACAATATGCGTAGCCTGGCCTACCTGAATATCGATTCGAATTGGTTAACAAAAATAGAATCAGGAGATTTGCAAGGTCTTGACTCATTGCAGTTTTTAGATGCTTCTTATAATAACCTCCAGACCATAGAAGAAGGGGCATTTTTGAAAACTCCGAAACTACAAGAGTTAGATATTCGTGGAGAAAACACAAATATTCCTGGCAGTACGGACATACTTGTATTAAATGAGAAAAGCGTCCAGGGGCTAAATAATTTGGAACGGTTGATTCTTGCTGACACTGTCCTTGACGAAACAGCCATGTGGGGTGCAGTCAAAAAACTTACTAACCTAAAGATTCTGAAGTTAAGCGGCACTGGAATCAAGGAAATCCCAGAGTTTCAGTTTGAAAACAACAGGCATTTGGAATATCTTGTGGTAGAAAATAACAAGCTTACAAAACTGACCGAACAACAGATGTATGGTTTGACCGACACTCTGGTTAACTTGAATATTGGAAACAACCAGATTACCGAATTAGATGAATGTGCTCTTAACAAGTTTACCAAACTAGAAATGTTGTATATTAACAATCTTCCCCTGCACTGTGACTGTAAAATTACCTGGTTGTACGATTGGTTGAACGAACTGAGAATCAAAAACGACATCAAGTATTACTTAATTAGAGCAATCTGCACTACGCCAGCATCACTGTCCAATAAGATTCTGCTCAGTGTGAATAGATCCAAACTAATGTGTAATAATAGTTACACCCCTAAGAGATGCAACGATTTCACCCCACCACCGTCCGAAATCACCTCCACGTCTGCACCCCTTGAACCTGTCACGAAGATTTCTCCGGCAGACAGAATTTTCAGTTTCGAGAAAATCTCCGAATCGAGTTCCACGGTCAGATTTGAATGGCGAGTGTCGGACCCGGAAAAAATTGTCAAATATGTAATGGATTATCAGCTTCTAAGGACATTCCAGTGGAATTCCGTGGAAGTTCCAAGAACTGCGCTAAGTTTTGAGAAAGAGAACTTAGCAAGGAACTCTAATTATCTATTTTGTTTAACTGTTGTGCTCCGTGACTTGGATAAAACAAGCATTAGGCCCTGCGTAGTTGTCAACACGCTCTCGTAAAGAGTAAGGGTTATTATGCCGAAAGAAATCCATGTACATTCCAGGTTACCATTTTATTGTATTGTTATTCTGTAATTATCAACTCTTGTGTTCATTGATATTAAGTACTTTTGTACTTTTTAAACACAGCGGCGAAATATACTCACTTTTATTTTATATTCCAACATGCTAAATAGTATAGACTAGTCAACAGTTAAAACGACCGCGCTTTGCATTTATAATTAGTTGCATGTATGTACAAACATGTATTTATGTTTCTCTACACTGTTATTCAGGTATGAGATTCAAGTTCATTGATATTATTAAACTCTTATATTTAAAAGAGCTACATATTGTAAATTTCTTTGTCCAAGGAAATTCTAGTCTGTTAAACGTATATGTATTTACAGAATCTACTTTTTAAAACAAATGATTATATTTTTAACTTTTGTAATTTTACATGTCTTTTATAACTTTCAATCAAATAAAATGACTTAAAATCAAAACTGTCTTGTAAAATATGTTGAATTGAGAAAGATATGGTATAAACAAAGAGTCTTATCAAGAATTTATCAACCCTATAATTTACAGGCATCATGTAAAACACTCAATCCATTCTGATGCATATCTGGGATATTTTTTAACATCTTGATGAGCAATATGAAACCAGACTAGTAGTAGCTATTAAATTTCCGCCCCCGAGAGTTCACTTCACCGTGCCAGGGATGAGCTGATACTCTCTAAAGAATGTGAATAACGTCTAAGCTGCTTAACCCAAAAAATTACTAAGTTTCACCACAAGCGTTTATCAACTGAATTGGTCTTAAATGTGGCTGATTTGCCGCTATACCGACACACGACCAACTCAAGAACGCCAATTAAACTTTGTACTTTATCTTTTGAGTATTTCCTGTACAATGTTTACATATAGAAAGTGCACTAAAATTTCGCCTGTAGGTTGTGATCCGAGTTTAGAGAAAGAGAGAGAAAACAAATTACTCATTTTGTATCTATACTTTTATCAAAATTGTGTTCCGAATTCCGGCTATTACCTTTTATATTGACAATCTATTACACATCCATGAAGTAAGAGGCAAAAATTATTACATTGTACTCACTAGTTTTGCGTAATCTACAGACAGAAATTCACGACCAATAATTATGTGTATGTCAAATATGGCAAAGTTATTATTATTAACGGCATCAAAAATTAATAGGATCCTATAAAAAAGCATGTTTGCACTGCATAAAAAGACAATTAACTCTTTCGCTGCAGAATATAAAGTCACAACACGAGTTATTTTCCTTTTCTTGTCCGTAAACTTTCGCTTCTCCGTTGCTTTTGAAACCTCAATCAAACGTTAATTTTTCTTCAAAAGATTTTATTGGACAAGAAAATTAGACAAGACTAAGGAATATTCATCAAATGAATAATAAATTATTGAGAAAAAAACCTATTTCGTTCATAAAGTGAATTGAAGGAACCCCCCCCCCCCAAAAAAAAAAAAAAAATAAAAATTTCGTAAATTACTTAAGAAAGCATCACTAAGATAATTGCTCGATTTCTATATTCTATGTTTATTAAGTATTTTACAGATACATAATCTATATATCGAGATACATGTAATACTATAACAGAAGAAATTAACTAAGTTAGCAAAATTGATAATGAAAAATAAGTCAACACACGATATGACAGTACTAATCAAAAATGTTTCCTATAAATGAACTCCAACTTTGAGATGAATTAAAGGGAATTTGATAGAACAATCACAGGCACATGACGTTATTTATTTTTCTCATGATAAGAAAAAAGTGTTTTCAACCTGATTAATTAGGTAGGGGTACATTGACTCTGACTCACTCTGCACTTTACTTGAATTCTCTTACACTCTGCATCAAATCATGCATTTATCGTTCACCAGTTTTTACCAAGTACAGCTTCATTAAAGTGAAAACGGCAAAACACTATCATCAGTTGAATATTGAATCCAAAATATGAACATGACTGGTCCTTAAAAATGAACGTGATAACTTTAATATAAGCTTAGTATGGATAGATCGATATTCAGGTAAACCTCATACAAATTTTAAAAAAAATGATTTGGTTCAAACGCCCTTAATATAGAAATATGATATCACAGTTCACTTTTCTTTGAGTTTTGTTTTGCATGAAGATCAATATAAAGTAGAAGAAAGGATTCCATTTATGATGCTAAATAAGTAAAATTGTTTAAAAAGAAGGGTGTATAAAGGCATACTTTCTCTAAGTCAGCATTATACAAATGTGTTTTGAACTGTGATTTTTACTAAAATATGAAGATATGACACTTCATCGTATTTACAGATTAAATAAAAAAGTCGAATATATCTGAAACTTTTTTTTTTCAAATGTTGATTCATTAAAGGCAAAAGTAAAATATCAAAATTGTTGTAAACTTCCATAGCTAATGTTAATACTAGTATAAGTTTGTAAAACCTTTTTGTGATCTTTGCTCTTTAGTTTGAAAATTAAGTGTTTTTCATTAATCAATCGTTTTACATTGTTGACACTCACTCCTGTTGTGTTCCGAATTGCGGCTTCTTCGGGTTTTTAATAAAATACTGATAAATATATATGTAGAAATGTCTAAGAAATGACAAACGAAATAAAATCAAATTATTTATTTTGCGTTAACTTTAGACAGAAATTTATGGCAGATGAGTAAGTCTAAAATGGCGACTGTGTCGAATTTCATTATTATTATCAATGGTACGAAAAATTGCAGTAACAGGCTCCTATAAAAAGGCATGTAATCTCCGATGACATTTTGACCTGCATAAAGACGGATAACTCGTTAATTTTTATGAAAAATATAACCTAGTCACAAGTTCTCTCTCTTCCCCTGTACGTTTTGCTATTCAATTTCCTGGACGATCGATTGGTTTTTTTCCCAAAGGATTCAATTCTACACGAACATTAGACAACACTAAACATATTCATGAAATGAATGAATGATGCATTTTTAACGTCAATAAAATTCTATGACAGGAAACCAATTTCATTCATGAAGTTAATGAAAGGTAACAAAAATGAATACATAATTTCCCAAATCCCTTTAGATTGTATCACTTGTGTAGGTGCTCGTTTCCAAGTATTTCATAGATATATAGTCTGTAATTCAATATCTACATGGTTTTCCAAAAAAAGAGAAATCACTTATTATGCATAAGTGAAGTTAATAGTGAATTGAGAAACGATAGCACAGTGCTGATAATCAATATAAATTAAAATTGTGTTTTCTACATACCGGATGGCACCGTTTGACCTTAGAATTTTCGTAAACCTAAAAGTTAACCACAAAAGTCAACACCAACATTAGTACATCTTAAATATTATTCCAAAAAATATCTAAGAAAAAAATTGCATCCTTAAAACAGTGTAACTAATGATCCTTGCTCATACTCTCCGTGTCCCGCAGGACGCTTGAAGCCATGCAACATTAATGTTAGATGCCACTTACGACGGTCACTGACATCAACCTGCGCTTTCCTTCAAATATGCCATCCCAGCTATGCCCCTCTCTCTTTCTCAACTGTGCAACCTCCATAAGTTTTTGGCCTATCTTGAATTATTTTCTCTGAGTAGCCCTGCTTAGGCAGGTGTAAGATTTTGAACAACTTATATTGAGTTAGGCTCTTGGAGCTGGTTATAAAGTGAGGTAAACTCTGATCACATGTTGTCAGACTTAAACAGTTTATATTACATTTACTATGGATGTGTAAAACAGCGATACATGTCGCCTCAGATACAGAGCTTGATCTTGATTAGAACCATTTTAACAAGAGCGTGGACTTTGAGTAGTTGTGCTGAACAGCAATGTGACATATGGCTGTCTGTTTCATAGTTAGCCACCCAGCCATGGCTCTCTGAAATCATCAAAATTTGTCTGGCTTTTGAGCTAAGACTACGCAATCGGTGCATATTTCGCTTGAAACCGCGTCATTTTTAACTTGTTTTGACGCAAGAATTAGGATAGCTACGTCCTACTGAAAGTCCAAGGTCTTGTTAAAATGATTCTTCTTAATCTTAATGCTGGAGCATGTGTATTTTTTTTAAGTAGTTTAACTGTTGGAAAAAATTGTTCTTACTAACTTAATGGATCTGGGTCAGGAACTCTGGATTTGAAAAATAAGGCTAACGTCAGATACAGACCCTGATCTCAATTATCATAGATGCTAAATAAAAACTTCGTACCCCACTCAAACTTGCTTGATACATTTAGATGTGTAATATAGTATTGTATGATATGATACACTATTGTATTATATGAAACAATATTCTATTATGATTTTTTACAAAATATCATTCTATCACATGATATTGTATGAAATGTTGTATAAAATTTCATTGTGTATTACAATGTATATAGAGAATAATACATACCCTTTTCCATATCACAGCTTGTATCAGCCCAAGACTCCAATATCAGCCCGAGGGCCGAAGGCCCGAGGGATGATATTGGTCGAGGGCTGATACAGGCTGTGAAATGGAAAAAGGGTATTTATTATTATATTTATTACATACTTAGTAATAAATTATGTAAAAAGGCATCAACTTGAACAAATTGATTTTTAATATTATCTGAAAGTAGTCTATACATGTATTAAATAAAACAATGAGATCTTGTTGTTTTACCAATATGTTGCTACAGAACTGGAATTTCCTCGTGTTTTAGAATTAAATGGTCCAAAACTAAAGTTATTAACTGCATTTGAAAATGTCGACTGCAAGAAATGTTTCATTTTTCATCTGTGAACATGCACAAATGCCGAAACGGAAAAAAGGCAGAGGAGTTCCGCAAGGGGTGTGATATGGATCCGTATCAGCCCTAGGGCTGATAACCTGTATCAGCCCCGGAGGCCGATATGAGTTGTGTGATGTAATCTGTATCACATATGCCAAAAACCTGTATTTATTACTAAGTATGTAATAAATGACATTATAACCGATTATCATATGATATATTATAATTATATGATGCAATATCATGTAATGTAATTTCATATGACACTATTACATAATTTATAATAAAATATCATCAACATCATTTTGTTATGTATCATGTTATATGATATCGTATTATTTGATACCATATTGTAACGAACCGAGGGTACGGGTAAACGCTTAAAACTTAATTATGGGTCGCTGTTTAATTATTATCTTGCGTCAAGGTTAAAAAAGAATTAACTTTTGGTCACAGTTTATAGAAATCGTTGATTCACTTATTATATTCAATTTGCCGAAACTAATATAAATACTCCGTATAAAGTTTTTTACCATTTATTGCAACGAACGAATGGTTCCATATAAAACACCTATAATTATTACTATTATACAGTACGGTTGGTACATTTGTACAACGTTATCAATTCCTATAAGTATAGCGACGAACCAATCCTGGACGCCCTAATACAAAAGTTGTATTACTTTAGTAATAGCAAAAAGACTTGGTAATGTTCATACATACCACTGTCAAGCGAGTTGCTCTTCACCGTCAACTCAACTTTGCTTTCAAAACACCGTCTTTTTATGTCCTAACTTGTTATGTTGATGCTGAGACGTTGACAACGTCAACATCATAAGCGTTAACTAACTTGGCGCATCTCATAATAATTATATGATAACGTTGTACCGACATAAAATACATGACATTTAACATTTTTACATTATAATACAAAATTACCATTAATAAAGTTAAATAACATCAATTATTATCGTTCATTTCGATTGTCATTATTTTGTTATAAAGAGTTTAAATAGTTTTAAACATCGGGCTCATAGTCCGTAATATACCGCAAGCATGGCGGTTAGTCCGAACGAAAGTAAACAAGTCTGTATTCCAATGGAATAAAAGGATTTATATAACCATGTAAATAAAACAAGTAAGTCACAACAACACACAAATTATTAAAACAAATGATGATATACATGTAGTCTCAACCCAGGAATCGTAACAATATTTTATCATAATATATGTCATTATATTGTATTATATGACATTATACAATAATATAAGACAATACAAGATAGCATCATATTTTATAATACAATATCATATCCTGATACAATGTTATATCATATGATTCAACATAATATTGTTGCATGATATAGTACAATATCATATTGTGTCAGATGATATATCATATGGCACGATATTGTATAAAATGCAATAACGGTATTATTATAGAAGTGATTTGATAAACATTGTATCATGCAGTGCCGTATGAAAACATAAAACTATGATTATCATACAATATTGTATCATATGATATAGGAAATTGTTTTCCGATGACCACAGTATCCAGTATCAAAGATAATTATCTATTTTTCACATGATATCAAAATGGTGGTATCATTTAAGTGATGCCTCATAACGGTGATGCCTCGTGTCAGTGAGCTTTGTAATCTTTAATTACCTATGTTCTTCAATTTGAAACAATAGATTAAGCAAGCAAATCAAAATGTCAAAGTACTGAAGAACTGACGGGAGTTAATTTTGTCGATGTTTATTTATTTTAAAATCAATGATATGTTATTTTGCATGAAAGTACCTGTAGTTTCTAATTTGAATAATGCACATTTTTATAATTTGAATTTTCGGACTTTTTCGACAAGAATGTCGTGAAACCCCCATAAGAATCATGTTAAATAATATTTAAAGATAAAATTAATTCAATTAAACTATGTATCAGTAATAAAAATATTTCTCGAAAATTGTATGGATCCAAGCAATATTGAACTCTTGTCTCGTTCAACCAAACGCTCGGCTGACACCGTAAATCTCCGACAAGGATTTACGGAGACAGCCGAACGTCGAGTTGAACGAGACTATATTGAACTCTGGCGTAGGAATATATACGACTACAAAAAATATTTAAATTGTTCGTACCATTTAAAATCTTACTATTTTCAAGGTATTTATAAATAAGTTTCCTTGAAAAACAATGCTTTAGCATACATTACATCGAATTTATCAATTATTTTCAAGAACAAAGTCTTGTCAGCAGCAATGATTTGTGCTGAGGTCCAAACACTGTTTCACTTTCGGTTTGTCTGAGTAACTGAATAGGAGAGTTGATTAAAATCAACTCCCAAAAATGGTCAAAATGAACAAAAAATATCATTAATGTGTATACGGTGTTGATTTACACGCTGAATTTCATCTAGATATTTAATTCACATATTTAGTACCATTAAGGTATTTCAAAGTTCATTGTGGCATCACTGGGGTACATTGCGGTATCATTGGGGTTCATTGTGGTTCATTGGGGTAAAAGCGCACCGCAAAATCCCCGTAAACCTCACATTTTAACCCTGTATTAAAACCTGGCTCCGATTTCACAAAAAAAACTTAGGTCAAATCTCAGACTTAAGTCTGAGTTTTTTCTCAAATATTTGAGTTTTTTCTCAAATTTGAGAAAACTCAAATATCTGCGTTTCACAAAAAAATCTGAGTCGTGTTTTTTACTCAATTTGAGAAAAAAACTTAAATTACCTCCATAGCAGACTTAAGTCAAATCTCAAATATGAATATGTCATTAACATCATTAATTCAATATTTTATTGTCTGTAATGTTCAATTCTTAGATCTATTCCACTCAATGATCAGCGAATATGCAATGTTTCATGCAGGTTTGATAAATATTTCTTTCATTAAAAAATTATAATTTTGGCGGAATTATCTACCTTGACAAACATGTAAACAAAGGGAACTAATTCATTTGTTTGTGTTGAATGGAATAACTGTGCAGTGATTCTACTTTCAAATGATTTTAAGGTAACCATAATGTATTTAATGTGGTCTTTTGTTTGTTATATAATATATAAGTTCATGTAGATATGTCATCAATACTTAGCATAACAAAGTGTACATTTCATGACTTATGAACATTTTATGACTCTTGTTAATTTAATCCGATTTTCCTCTGTTGAAAACATAAGCAGACGATTGTTTTTATTGAGAACAACTTAAAAAAAACAGGAAAAGTTATAAGGGGCCACTTGTGACAATGACAATTGTTTTGCCTCGGACTAGAATGTCGCGGCGTCATTGGATGAAACGCGTCACGTGGCTGCCTTACAAATTTCTTTAAAAGGCAAGCGTCAAAACTTATAGCGCAACATGGCGGACGTAACGTTATATGAACTGATTTTCTACACAAAACTTTGTTTACATATCAAACTTTAGGTCCTCGACAAAACAAAACACTTATTAGGTTTGTTACTGACTGTTTAAAGAAATTTGTGGGGTCGGTAAAGTTCATAGAAGGCTCGGCTCCGCCTCGCCTTCTATGGACTTTACCGACCCCACAAATTTCTATAAACAGTCAGTAACAAACCTAATAAGTAATATTCTTGACTCAGCTAAGTAAAAAATTCAACTCAGCTGAGAAATGACTAAGTTTGATTTGTGAAATGCAATTTGAGAAAAATCTCAGCTGAGTAAATTCTCAGGATTTGAGTTTAAACTTAGGTAAAAACTTAAGTTTTTTTTTTTGCGAAATCGGAGCCTGATAAGCCAGAGGGGTCGTTTTAATGATGAAATCTTGGAAATTGTTCATACTTTTGAACGAACACAATTTGAACCCTAGGGTTTTTAAAAAAAAAATATCGAGTAAATAAGCAAAATATGTATCGAGGATATCTTGGGTCAGATTATAGATTTAAGATTTTTAATGTGGTTCAATCACCCTTACTCTAGAAAAGTGATATTTTGGCAAGTCAAGAACTTGTAAAGTTTATTTATTAGATTTCCTTTAATGAAGACTAATAAGTACATGCATAACTTGGTTATAAACGGTGTGTACCGGGGCATGAAAAGCATAAGATCAAATTAGATGAAGTGCTTCAAATTGTAGTTTCTAAATAAAATAAGAAGAAATCTCAGGTCGACTTAACATTTTTTCTTAAAATGTCGATTAATTTGGGGCATAAATTAAAGTATATTAAAACTGTAGTAACCTCTAACCATAGCTTACATATACACATATTTGTTTTAACTTTTTCGTGATCACTGCTCCAGATCTTCGGTTTCAAAGACACAAGGTTTTTCATTAATCAATCGTTTTCCATTGTTGACACCCACTCCTGCATGAATGCGGTTTCCAGTACTTTTAATTAAACCATCAATCATACTGACGGCGTGGTATTGATTCTGATTCAGTCTATGTACATGCATATACTAAAAGAACAATATTCTAAATCTTAAAAAAACCCCATAATCTTTGAAATTAAAAAAGATTCTGTACAGGTGAAATCTCCTTCCATCTTCTTTGATAAAAATCCAGACTTTTTTCAGTTCGTTAATTCTAAATGTTGATTCTACACTACACCTTATTTTTTAATAGAGCCTGAAATGTAAATGAAAGTTTAAAATCAATAAAATCTTCTTCGAGTTACGTGATATGTGGTGAACTTTGCATTTCAAGCATTCAGACCGATTATCGGTAAATACAAAAATTCGATGATTATTCATCGTCAGCAAATTTCTTCAGATTTCATCATTTCATATTCTAGGTACTGCGTTAACGATGCCTAATATATTATTCAGTGCTCCATAGTGCAACTGGGAGAAAGACCGAAAAAACCAACCACTTTTAATCATTATCTAATTCGAGGTTAATCAAAACATTAAAAACCGACATGACAATGTTTCATATAATCTACATGTACCTGTCTTTTTGGTCATTCTTGGGGGGGGGGGGGGGTTGAATCATAATCTAAAATGAATGCTTCAAGAGAAGACACACTAGAAAGCTTCAAAAGAGGACACACTAGCTACACTAACTTAAGAACAAGTTCTGCTTGTGTTTGGGTTCGGATACGGATATAGTATAAGTCATTTACCAACGCATAGATATCCGTTTTACGACAGTATATTGGATTTAACCTTAAGGCGGCGCAGCGAAAATATATCAAATTGGTGAGAAACTCGGAGGAAGACATTTTCATGCCAAGCAAAAGCTGTATAATTGAACGGGGTCAATAGCTTTAGTTTATCTTGCTTTTTGACTGATTTTCTAAATAGAATAAAAACAAATAGACGAAATAACAAGTACCTATTATAAACTTGCTATTTTTTCTAAATAGAATAAAAACAAATAGACGAAATAACAAGTACCTATTATAAACTTGCTATTTAATTTCAACGGTTCTTACATAGGAACGATATCACTGTGAGTGACTTCTAAGAGAAAAGTGACTTTTTGATAGCAATAATACAACTTTTGTTTGAGAAAAAATTTCATTTACATGTACTAGTATTTTAAATTTTGAATATTCTCCTTTCATTGTACAGAGCTCTTAAATGGTTTTTTTTTCTTTATTAAGAATATTTTCAACTTCTGATTACTTAATCACGTACAACTAACATCCAGTAGCTCAATCTTCTAAGATCACAGAAGCTAGCCGACAATAAGGGAACGAATTAAAGTACCGAAAGTACTTTGAAAACAAAATGAATGATGACTCACAAAACTCATAAAAAGTAAAAACAGACCAGGAAAGGAAACAAGTTTTCACTTAAAAAGAAAAAATATAATTATCCCGTCATCACATTTGTGCTGTTCAAAATGGTACATGTATCAGGGGATGGAATCACATTTTAAAAATTCAATTCTTCGAAATCATTAATTTAACAAACAAAACTAACAAACCCTGACCTGAGAAAGAGGATTTTAAGGACCTGGAGGATTGTTCATTGTGATATTGAATAAGACCAGTACGCTACTCAGATCTTATGCATTTTAAACATTACACAGTCACTGTTGATATAGAGAATAAGTTGAACTATCATCCATATCTATCTTTGAAGTGCGCATGGAACAAATACTGGTAAATAGTATGAGACCTTCGGGACGGGAAACGATAGCCCTATTTACTCATTATCCTTTTATCAACTGTTCTCATGAATCGATTGATTCACATACTTCAAATATTATAGAAATAAAAGCTGATTTATAAACATATTTCACCAATCTGCATGCAATGTAAAAATGTAATATTAAGTATGCATCACTTCACTGGCCCAGCCAAGCCTTTTTGACCCAATTCCCAAACCAAAGCATCAACAGATCAAAACCATTTATTTTAAATCATCATTGTATTATAAATTTTGCCTCTGTGTGAGCTTCCACCCCTTCATACGTTTAAAAATTCATGACATGATTATTTTTCGTCGATAACAATACTATGTTCTTAATTTAAGAACTGTTCAATTTTTAATCATCTTGATTTTTCTATTTAAAGTGCGAAAAAGTTTTTCTATGGGTCACGCACTTTAATTTCATATTAATTATTTATTTATCATATTTAAAAAAGTATCGGTATTAAGTAAAAAGTCATTTTCTTTCCGGGTACTTTAAAAAAGTTCTTTAAAGGGTGGTGCTTTGATTGGCTGCTTTT
The DNA here is from genome assembly GCF_025612915.1 of Magallana angulata. NCBI lineage: Eukaryota > Metazoa > Mollusca > Bivalvia > Ostreida > Ostreidae > Magallana > Magallana angulata. Next base: position 28,361,094 of record NC_069114.1, read on the forward strand.
AGTTACTACTAGCTTCGATTTACTTGTACCTGTATGGGAAATAGTTTGAAATATTCTATAACTAGTTAATAACTGATATAGCTTTCCGATGAAGACACATTTACTTTGCTTTGACACAATAACATGATTCTGCTGAATAACATGTGACTTATGAACCAATTACATTAGTTAAAAGCATTGGCCAGAGAGTTTAAAACCCTACCTGAATCGCGACCAATATTTACTTATCCATTTTCGTTCATCAATGCATTAGTTTTAAAACGGGTTTTGTTCTTTAATGGACATATTTTAATTCTAAACAAATAGTTAATATTCATTAATGTAGGACAGCTACATAGACGTTTTGCTTTCAGGGGTTGTGGAATAAGCCAGCATTCCAATAAGTTTTCTCCATTGTATTCAATAGTTGCTGCAGTCGATTTTTTTTCATTTCAAAGTTTGTTTTATGTATGACAATTCCAAGCACCAATGTTGAATGGTTGAACAGTTTTGGGTTTAAATATAATTCAATAAACCGTAATCATAATTGCCAGCATCAAACAATTATCTCCAAATATTGACTGTGTTACATTTGACCGTACATATTATACTCTTAGTAGGTCAAATTCGCGGGTTTTCAAGGCATTTCCATTTCCATGCAAAAAATTGAAAAATTCTATATGCTTTTACATTGCTTGTATGAAATCATACTTTTCTATATGTAAAATGTATGTTAATTCAGACTTTTGAATAACATATTGAGTAAGGTAATTGTAAATTATCAGAATAAGCATTTTTACCTTTTGCAACAACTATTCTATCTATAGAAAACGAAGATTTATCTCAATGTGGGTGTGAAATCTGTTTTTTTCTAATATAGGTTAAATATTTTAAATAAATATGAAATCATAAATTTGTATATGGACTATCATAATCATTAGCCAATATGATACTGCTATACATATCTATACCAATATATGATTGTATTAATCTTATTTTAACAGAACATGTACAGTGGTCTTATTTTTAAAAAATACAATTACATGTATTATGAAAGCACAGCGCAGTGGGAAAATGTGGTTAATTTCCATAAGCCTATGACTGGTTGATCGACAATATGGGAAAAATGGCAAAAAGAAAGTTTTCCTGGTGGTCATCAAGCTCATGATCAGTGACGTCACCAGTGACGTCACTTCGGATTGACAGGGCTTCGTTTTGTCCACCGCTCTCCTACTCAAATTTTGAAGAATGATTAATTAATGTAATTCGGTAGCTATTAATATTATTCTGGTATGATCATATCAATAACCGGTCATACTATTATCATGATATCCATCGTAATGTTCTACATCGTTAACTGCATATTAACGTGATTTCGACTTGATTAAGGTTTCCATCAATTACGAAATTATCATCAAAAACAACAAATTAAATAATTTTTATGCAGATTTTCTTCAACATTTATTACAGCATTTCAATAATAAGTGAAATATAAAAGTGAATATAATAACAAAATTTTAACAGAAGAAAGAGTTTGTGTACAGAAGAGCTTATTATAAGTTATCTTTCAGATTTGACAATCTATCGATATTTATTAAAAGTAAGATATTTATGTCGGTTATACTGTCCAATATAAGTTTATTGTTAATTCATGTACAATACTATAGCGTTATAAGATGTGCAGCGAGCTAGTACTTTAGCATAATTGTCAATAAGATATGTTACAGTAGCGTACGTAGAATAACAATTTTAGTAATGTAGGGACACATTGCATTTTACTTCCTATCATTCTGTAAAAAGAGATTGCGCAATCAAGGTAATACCTATAGTTCTAACCTAAGGCTATACTTCACACTATAATTGATTGATTATGACAAAGCAAAGCTTAATAAAGTCATCATCGCTCTTACAAATCGTTTGTTAAATTTTAAAAAAAAATAAACTTTATAATTCATCTTTTATTTTGGTTAACTTAAAAAAAAAAGAAACCGACCTTACCTAAATATAAATCAAAACTATTTTATCACGACTGTTATAGACCTTATAGTTTGAGATATACACTAAAAAATATATAAAATATATGATGCTGGAATTTGGAATATTGTTTACCATAAAGAAATTCAGTGACATTAGGTTTTATCTAGTCTCCTTCCTTTTTCAAATAAGCGTAAATGTGTTCTTAAATAAAGTGATTCTAGAAAATGTAAAATTAACATCTTCGAAATTTATGCATGTAGTTTTTTGTTCTTTTGAATATAAAATACGAAAACATGGAATAACAATTTAAACTTTTAAGTGTCATGACACAATATAAAACCATTTAATGCTATAATAATGGTAATAATTTGTACCGGGATGAATGCATTAGCTGGTAGAGTGATTCTGTAGATGCGCACACAGGCGTAGGCATTGTTTCACTGAAACCATGTCACAAGTAGTGTATGAGAATGCATCAAACCATCAACTCGACTCGTAATGTCTTGTAAGGGCTCATTAAACCCTTTTGTTCCATAAGCATTTACCGAACACATAATATTTCGAAATAAAACGACCGATTTGTGAAATATATGACTACTTACGTCATAGAGATAGCGTGCCATTTATACCAACCTATCTGGTCTACTTACTATCGATCGAACACGATCAGGGCTTCACTTAGGGTGGCTGGGGGTTTTCAAAAGGGAAACAAGAAGACATTGTATAACATACAAATCACTGCATCCCTGTATACAATGGGAAGCATTGTTCTAAAATATGTTCGCTATCCCCTTCAATAGTGGCATTCGAATGCTTTGTACTTTAGAAGAATGTGTGTAATCAGTAGTACAGTTCAATGTTAAAAATATCCTATTTGTGCAAATTCTATAACAAGTTTAACAATGCTGATGATTGATGATACTAATGATGATCATGTGAAATGTAAAAAAGGTACCTGGTACAATGTATGAAAGTTATAATGCGCAACTACATATGGATGGAAGGTAAATTGTATATTATACTGAAAAATCAATTCCACTCTTTCAAGTATGCGTGGTCTTTTTTAACTTAATTTTCACATTTTGTGAATAGCAATGAACGATTTCATTTGAATGGTCCTTTTTTGCCAATCTTTTTTTTCTTCGATAATGTTTTGAAATAAACAAGTATAAACTGTGAAGGTCCATGAAAACTATTCCTCCAAACACAAAAACAATGAACAACACTCCAACAGCACCTATACCCTTAGCGCTTGGTCGTGAGTCGTTAGCACTCTCCTTTTTGCGAATCGTGCTAGAAAGTGATGATTTGTTAACGGTTAAAAGTTTTTTTCTGGTTTCAATTCTACTTTGTAAAATAGCCATTGTCAAATTGACGCCATCATCTGTGCACGTACAAAGACATTCTCCAACAGTTGATGTATAAGCTGTAGATGACGTCACACAGTTAGTTGTTTTCGTTGATGATGCCGTCGCTGATATCTCGCAGTCAGTTTGCGATTCTGTATATGTTTCCGTTGAAAGAGACGTGGATTGGGGTTTTGTCGTGGTGACAGATTGTGGCGAAGAAAGGGATTGTGACGTCATAACTGATTGTGATGTGGGGAGTGGCTGTGACGTCATAACTGATTGTGATGTGGGAAGTCGTTGTGACGTCATAACTGATTGTGATGTTGAGAGTGATTGAGACGTCATAACTGATTGTGGTGTGGAAAGTGGTTGGGACGTCATAACTGATTGTGATGTAGAGAGTGATTGAGACATCATAACTGATTGTGATGTGGTGGTTTCTGGCGATAAAGTATGAGACTCAGCAGGCGACGCATTATTCGTTGTAATTTCAGAACTCTGATATTGGGAATTAGTTGAGCTTATTTGGTCACTGGGATCCAGTGTTGTATTTGTGTCCGTAAAGTTAACACATGGCGATGTAGGCCTACTGTCGGTATTACTGCTAACGACTGTGCCTGTTTGACCAAGTGTTGCTAAAGAATATAAAGATAACCTAGTTATAAAGCTTTAATTAATCACGTGATGAACTTTACTGACAAAGATAATCAAGAAATCAGGTGTATCCCGAGAAAGGTTCATTAATCATCCGGCTATTATGTTTTTCATTTCGCTCGATTTGACAGTCAAGCTTTGCTTATCTATCTGTGAAAGATAATTATTGTGTCATGACATATTCATCATATTATCTTGTGATCATAAACTCGTATAGCAATTTTCAACGAAATTGGATCATTTTTTCCTCATTAGCTTTGCAAAGTTTGTTGATTTATTTAATCAACATTTGATCGACATTCCATAAATGAAGACATTGCTCTAAAAAAATCCAACTAAAAGAAAACAAATCTAGGTTGAATTATTAGAGGGAAAAGAATGCTCACCTTCATAGCAAGATACTAATGGAGACGAACATGCACCTACAAGTAACAATAATGAAGATTTAGTAATGTAATGATATTGATACAAAAACATACACTAAAATTTGAGAAAGTCAAGTAAAAGTAAAATTTGACAAAGTCAAGTCGGAATGTTTTGGATTTAAAAGGAGTTTACCCTTTGACAGTCTTTCTTGAAATTATTTATTCAGTGAAAATATTTGTTACACTTTCAAATCTGTCAAACAAATTTTTAATGATAAATCCAATATTTTCAAATAACACTTTTCCTCGAAACTAGAAATCCGTTTTATTTTATTTTCTTTTTTTTTTTTTACTTTCATTGCATCTCACTTATTGCACGGTTGGCTAGAAATACCTGTACATAAATTTCCATTGACATGAACGCCGGTATTTCCCGGGAAATACTACTAATATTTTTCTAAAATGGGAAATACTGGGAATAAAACATGTTTTGATGAAAACATGTGTTCAGGCAATGGAATAAAGACAGTAGTCATAAAACACAATTCAACATTTTTAACCATTTCAGTATCAGTATAATGCATCTCAAAGTCATCACACAGATCTAGTTTGTTAATACTGTTATATTTTTGAGGGTTTAATGCATTTTGTAGATTTTTGATCATTTTAATAACAAACTAAATTTATTTTTCAGAGAGATGGATGGTCTTGGCCATCTTTAGACCACATGTAAATTTAGCTCCATAAGACAAAGTACTCTATAAAAAGATAAAGTAAAATGCTCAAAATCTAAAGCTATAATATTGGGATTTTTCTTTACTAATCAGTAGTTTATGGTCATATATATAATATGTCAGTATTTAAGGCAGATTTGATGGTTAATTTGTTGACATGTCACACGTGATGTTTAAACAAATTCACTCTTGATGGTTTTGGGATGATTATTACTTTGAGTAGAACTAATTGGCCTCTTCCAAGGTGTGTTATATACTGAGAAGTGGTGAGCCTGAGAAGTGACACATTCACACTTAACATTACGCAATTTTCTTGTCCACTCTTTATTACATAAATCAAAAAAAGCCACAATCACGTTGATTTTATCTTTATCCATTAGATTACACTCCTTATCTCTTAGATTGCACTTTTACCTTACCCAAGTTTTTAAACAAACAGCACCGTTGAATAACTGAACTGTGTTCTTATTTATAAGTAGATACGATACCATAGGTATTTACATGTGCTGAATTGTTAAATTAAAGACACTGTTTAGAGACCATACACATGGAGCTAACAAGAAGTTCCTTATTGTCTACATGATAATTAACAGTAAAAGTGGTTAAAAATAATAAATCATGTATTCTATACTTTATTTCCCAGTATTTACCAGGAAATACCAGAGTTCCTCATCGTCGATGGAAATATGAGCATTTCAGACTTTTTTTTACCAGCCTTGACGTGTTACAGAAACATATATTTCGCTTTAAAGAATAAGGACAAAGTGTATCAGTTGAGTTTTCAGGCGACACATTTCACAGTGCTCATTCTGGAGTTCTCTTTTTAAACTAGTAAGAGATTTTGCCTTCTCTCTTTAGATGGGATAAAATGCAAATCACGTGACCATATAATGACTCCAATGATTTTCATGACTTTAGAAACAAATTTTTAACATGATAACTATTCGATTTATTCAGAGACAAAATGTTAATATCATTGTAAATTACTAACTAAACTGGATTACATATGATGCACGCTCGTCAGAACTAACTGGATTACATATGATGCACGTTCGTCAGAACTAACTGGATTACATATGATGCACGTTCGTCAGAATGCAGACAGTACAAGAAAGGCCAAACAAGTGGTTACAAAGGGTCACGTGTTCACAATGATTATAAAAATGCATTCCGAATCGTATCCTTAAATACACAGACTGATCATATATGCATGTGGCATTATTTACGGTTGGTTATTTAAAATTTTGTTGAAATTGTAAAAAAAAATCATCGATTTTAAAAATACATTGATTCAAATGAATTTTAATTTATAATAATTCCAACAAGATTGCAATGGATTATACAGTGATTATTTAGATAAAAGCTTTAAGGGAAATTCAATCAGACTTTACAGCACTTTTTAAAATCATTAATTTTAGCATTTAGAAAATCTATATTAAACATTAAGTGATAATTAACGTACTTACCCGAATCAATGTTTTCGCAAATGAAGTTCTTTGTTTCACTGCAGATGTCCATCCACATATTAGTCGTGAAACTTTTGAGGTAGGCGCACTGATAGATATCAGGGGACTTGGGTTCACTTGGATGCCACTGTGTCCATGTTGTTGGGACACAGTCGGCCCATTCCAGAGATTGTCCCTGAGAATCAGTGGCATGAATACCAATCCACAAAGGTTCATTTCTGTAAGAAAGGATGATAAATCTAATCGTCATTTGCCAATATACAACGACAAAGCTAATAATGAAAATAACAATCTATATGTACCGTTAATTTTTTCATTAACCGTAGTTCATTCATTGGAAAAAGATATCTTGTCATGCAATAAAATTGTGCTACTTTTTTAACCCCCTCCCCAATTTTTGAAATAACGTACAAAACACGATTTCTAATTGTGGTATACTACAATCACTCTTCACTCAATATTGAGTGCTTAATTTCAATTTTAAAATTAGTTTTCTTTAGCAAGTTCATATGTTTTAATAATGCAATGATATTTATAAATACAATGAAAATTAGTTTTAAGAAAATTATAAGACTTTGGCGTAGATAGTCAAGAAAGTTTATCCGTGTCCCGTTGAACAGTCCCATGATTGATTGACTTACATTCCTGTTGCTGTTTTCCATGGACTACCTTTTGAAAAATCTCCCATCATATCATACATTTCACTAGAATTCACAGACACTAACAGTCCTCCATGTTGGACACAAATGCTGTATGCCTCATTCCATGTTCTCTGTTCTCCATAAAACGCCAGCTGAGACAAACACAGGCATCCTGTAAAATAATAAAGAAAAAGTCAATACCTTCAATACCTTAAATTGTTGTTGATTATCAATTAATTAATGTCCTTTCTACAGTTACTATAGTTGTTTAAAAGATTACAAATCTGACCATGTTGGTTCAAAATAACAAATAATTAGTTTTGATTTTCTTCCTGTTTTTTTTTTTGGCTCTACTTCACGATTTGATTTTTTACGTTTTCTAAAGTTGCGTGCTTATGTAATAACATCATGCCAAACTTATCGTTTCTCAATGTGTATAATTGAAAAAAAAGTGTGTATTGTGAGTGCATTCTGAAAACATATCATAAAAGGTGGAATTCTTTATCTTAATCCTCACTTGCAAAAAACAATTTATTGGAATGTTCTAAAGAATACAGCTATCAGTAGAGAAAACTGTTCATACGAATTTTTCTAAGACTGGTCAGTTTAACTTTGACTTATATTTTTGAAAATGGCCAACATTTCGGTAAATGATTATAAACTAAATTCACAACAAAAACGATTAAATCACTTACCGCTTAATAACAGAGTTATAAGAAGGATAGAATCTCTGCACAAAAATATCCTGAAATTCAGATCAAAATAAAATAGGAATTAATTGTTTTCTTAAACTTGATATGTATATTAATTATTTGAATGCTACATTTTAGGAAGAGCAACAACAAAACGTTTGAGATTAACCCTTTTCACAATAAAAGGATTAATTACTTTTGCAACATTGGTGATCCTTTAATCTAATTATCGGTGTATTTGAGTTATTGTCTTTCTCTTTTATGAAAGGGGTCTTGACTTGAGTACTGAATTCTGTTTGCTCTGTTTTCATTAAGAAATAAAGAGAGTTGCGACGTTATGAACAATTAGTTACATTATATATTACAGCTAATCAATAACTACTTGACAAAGATTTTTCTCAATTTGTATCATTACAAAATGATTTTCCATTTCAAATACTTCCTCTTCCACGACAAGACCAAAAGAAATCGAAAGTTTTGGAGGATAACAGTTTGTTTGTGTTTGTTTGAACTGAGTTTCACCACTTCTTTTTAGTTTCCGATCAAACAAACTAAACGATTCTGATTCATATTTGCTTTCCATGGAGCATGGATAAATAATTCTAGTATATTATATAGTGGAATCCAATTACGCGATGGGCCATTCAAATGTCCAAGGATTTTAATTTATTCCAACAGGGGGTAATAAAATATTATTTTGATTACTCTCTATTGGAATAAAAAATCCATGGACATTTGAATGACCAATTTCGTAATTGGATTCCACTATATATAATAATATACTGAAAATATGCATCACCAAGTATCTTCTGATTTGGAACAAAGTTAAGGGCAGAGACATACACGTACTAGTATACAGTCACATTTGATTTTTTTCAAAGGTACGTTTTCTCCGTTAGACATAAAAAAGAAGTTGAATATTGATTAACTTTTGCATATATTTTTAAGGATATTTGCAGAAATATAAAAAGATTTAAAGAGTCTGGGGTATTAAAAATATCCCAAACACTTTAAATCTGTTTTTCGATTCATTTACATACGCTTAAATACTTTCAATTAGTTCATATATCAAATGACGTTCTATTAATATACATCGAATGTGTTTTTTACTCTTTATGCCTCATAAAGACTTCTCTACTGGTATATGAAACTTAAAGAAAAGCTTGCATCTTAATATCCTTAAGGACTATATCAAAACAATCGAATTGGATTTCTAAAATTAATTTGTTTTTACCTTAAAGCAAAGTCTCTACATAAACATAAAAGGGATGTACTTTAAGGGAAATTTAAGGGAGATTCGATATCTTTCTTTTTGCACTCCAACTGGCCCCATCATTGACCGAGATAAGAATCAAATTATTCTGTAACTTTGAAAACTAGCAGTTTTCTATTATTTAATGTTCAACTGAATCTGCTGGCTATTTGTTCATCGGTACAATGGCGGGCAGGCAGAACTCTCCGACATGAGCGTTTCCATAAGCGAGCAAACACCCCCAGCAAATGTACTGAAAATAATTTCGTACCTCAGCACTTATAACAGCCAAACAATCAGTCAATAGACTTTCTTGTTCAATAATCAGGATTAATAAAGGAGGACAATCGATCGATAGATCTAATCTGATCTCTGCAAATGTTGTTACTCTTTGAGAACAAGCTCAATGACACCACACACAAAAATCAATTAAGGTGGCTGGATGATTTTTACACTTCAATCTGTTTATCTTCTTAAGATAATGAGTTCTATATAAATATAATAAGTACTTTCCTGTTTTAAATCCAAAATATTTGGGCCGTTTCTTACACTAGAATAAAGCTTATGACCAAGAATGGTTTTTCATGATTAATCATTTATAAAAAAAATTTAATGAATTTTCACACGTACTTATTTACTAGCACATACATGTACCAATAATACTGTTAATATTAATATGCAATTTAAGCATAATAAAAAGAAATCTAAAAAAAATATTGCAAAATGTGAATGATACTTTGGAAATGATTAAAAGAAAGAGACAGAAAAGAACTAGTTAAAATCAAAAAGGCATGTTATGTAAGGAAAAAACAGTACCTGTAACAATTTTGAATATCAATATTTGATTACTTGTTTCTTGCAACGTATTGAATGCGTCAATGAAGCGTTTATCTGCTCTAAGTTTTAGCGTCACGATTAAATAAACGTGAATAAATGATATTTAAATGTTTTTAGAGATTTGAATGGCGTATTTAAAAATTTATTTACGTGTATTTCAAACCTCTAGGGGTCCATTAAACATTCAGATGCCTTAAAGGCCCAGATATCATACAGAACTAATTGACGTCAATAAGTTTTCATCAAAATACTGTTTTCTTTCGTTTTTGAATTGAACTATACTTCAAGGTGACGCTTAATTTGAATATTTCATGAATCCATTTCTTTCATATCCAAGCTATCATTGTAGTTTTCATGCAGTATTCAAAGAATTTAAAACAATGCATAACAAAATATTTTTTTGTGATTATGAACTCACATTTTTTACAAAGACATTAGACACTATCTGATGTACAGCCTAGACATTTCATGTTGTTTAAATAATAATTCTGAGATGCTAAAAAAAAAAAACAAATCAAGAAGGAACAATACATCAATGACAGCCACTGTATATATAACCCATTGTTGATAATAAGTCTAAATCTTTTAATGTGATTTTTGATAATTCAACCTTTCTAGAATCGATTTGAGTAATGATGGGTTCATCAGCATGCTCTCTGTCTGTCTCATTTCGTCTCACTTCGCTCTCACACTACAAAGAACATGATGACGTGATCGCACTTGAGATAGCAAAACGTTATTATTCAGATAATTAATCGAGATTATTGTAATCGGTGTCTGTAAATAATGCATTGCATCATTTAAGGAGGTGATTAAGCTAAATTTGAGGGGAAAAAAAGTTTTGCGTAAAATCACTGTAACTTAGCAGTCGCCAACTATAAAACGATTTTTTTACCTTTAAAATTTGGTGCACTTTTGTATCTGTTTTAATGCTTTATTAACTGCTATTAGTGTTTCATATTTCGGTCAGAAAAAAAACAAACTTAAAACAAAGGCAAATAATAAATATCGGTAAAAAAAAATGTCACCATATTAACATTTACAATTTTCCGATGTAGTGTTAATTATAGAAAGTCGAATTCTTTACCTGTGTATTGATTGTCAAAAACATTTTATTTGGTATAATGATTAGAAAGAAAACTATGATGACATTCATTGATTCTGTAAATATTTTAAGCACAAAATTTTCGCAAAGTCCCAATTCTGTAAAATAGCATTGATTTTTTTTTCAGGAGTACATATATATATATATTGATTTGACATACTAAAGACTGCTGTAACTGATTTCATCAAAGACTTGTAAAATTGTAAAAGCTGTCACATCCAGTACAAGCTGTAAAGATATTGTTAGCTAGAACCAAACTCGTATTGATCAATCCAAAACGCCTGAGAGTTTGAAGTTTGAAAAAAAAAATGTTATAAAAATGAATTAAGAATTTGAACTTTGTGGAGAATGTTATGGTAAAAAAAATTTTGTACTGCTTTTGTATAATTCTTTTGATGTGAAATTATAACTTTTTTGTGTTTATGTACATGTATGTGTAACATACTTTCCTTCTATAGGTGTTTATTGAAGATCTCGTGAAAGTAGAGGGAACCGGTATCCATCTATGAGTTTACAAAATGTTCCACTCATTAAAGGGGCATGTTCACGATTTTGCTAAAATTCTATTTTTCTGTTTTTTATTACTTACAATGCCTTAGGAATGCATTTCTAATAATCAAATGAAAGTTGAGAGTCAGTTGTAAAGTTATAAGAGCAAGATACAGGGCTCTTAATTCTTGTCATGTAAGAAGATTCGTGCCCTGTTCAATATACCAGTAAAAAACCTCTTTCAAGCTGATGTTTTTATCCTTGTTTAAGTATTAATAAACAGTCCTAACGTTACACACTTTCATTTTAGGTCTGAAACTAAAAATTTTACTTCAACATTCAAAATGTGATCAAAGGCTTTGTTTACATAGCAAAGAGTTGTAATCTCTGTAATTTGCTTATAACTCAACGAATGACACTCAAATTGTGGTTGCCTATTCAAAATACCTTACTAAAGCATTGTAATTACTAAAATCGGAAAATAATTTTTGACAAAAATCGTGACCATATCCCTTTAAGATTCCCAGTAATATAACAGTTTTTATAACAAAGTCTACAAGAATAACTTGTCTGCCAAATCTTAAAAAAGTTATTTCATTGTTCATTAAAATACGTATTTAAAAAAAATAATTTTCAAAGATGTTAAGTGAATTCGAATACATCTGTATTTAGCTAATACTAAGCTCTATATCATTTGCAAGAACTTTTTCGTAAAGATCGATTCAAATAGCTAGTCTATCGGTATATTTTATTAGCTTCAAAGAGCTTTGTCAAGTTCATAATGATATTCTGTTAAATAAATTGTTAACGAAAATATTGCTGAACAAAGAAGAAACAGCTATTGAACTGTGTTAGAGATATTTTCCATCGCAAGTAAATGACCATTTCAATACGTTTCAAACACCCCTTTTTTCGATGACGAAGTTTTCAAATTTGACGCTCAAAAAGGGTCAATTAATCGTCAAAAGTAGCCAATGTTTGCTCAAATTGAAAACTAATGTGTGCTCAAAGTTTATAAATAACACCATGCTCTTTTATTAAACACGATTAAAATGAGGTTTCTTAATTAGATTCGATTATAAATGAGCTGCTCTGCAGACGATTATAATTAGTATTTTTATCTTCAAGGAAACCGGATATGGGGTTAAATACCAGAGATGATGGTATCCTGATTGGCTGTCAGTTTTAATAACTAGAGTAGGTTAAGGTGTGGTTCAAAAACTTCGTATTACGTGTATACATCATTGTAGTTTGTTGTCAGGTTTATCAAATATAGGCACTTATAGCCGCTGTATCGGACAGTATTCTGTCGTAAAATTTTGAATTTGTGCTCCAGCGGTCATTTGTTAAACCCAAACGCCCCCGTAAAAAGTCGTTTGATTACGTAACCCCTTGAAATACATTGGTCCATCATGGTTTTTCATATATGAGCATGACTATTATATAATATTTAATTTATTTACACTGCTGAATTACTATTACTCGCTGATCGGATTATGAAATATTCAAACTTTTGGGGATGAAACATATTAATTCAAAGTGAAATGGATTCATATATGTATTATATTGTATATTTTCTTTTTTTCAAGCAATGTTTGCTATTGGCAAAAAAGTTGAAGAAATAGAGAAATGCATTTAAATAATCAGTTATTCCAGCATTCAAGGGATGCGCAAAATTTAGATGGTTTTCGTTTCGATTATACAGCCATCTCTAATGAGTAGATGCATGTAGTTTTTTTAATAGTACAAAGCGCCAGAATAATTAGAGACTTTATTGTTCCTTGAACTTTTAACGTAATAACCATATTTTATATTGTATCATATATAAAATTGTATAAAGTCTTTAAAGTTTATAAATGTACGTTCAACTATATGGGTCTAACCAAAAAAACCATCAAAAATTATTAATCTTTATTAAAGTTTGAAAGTTTTTATCAAATTAAGATCTTTTAAACAAGTTTTTGTTATCAATTAGCCTAAGATTCTTGGAGAGTTAAAGAGTCATTTTAAGCTTAAACCCTTTTAACTGAAATGCTGAAGAACTCATCATTATGATAAATAAACAAAAAATAAGATTCGGAGGCTAAATAGTAAAAAAACTACCCATAACTTTTAACTTTGAAATTTTTGGTAAGATACATTGTAATTTAACTAATAAAATATAATACAGTTTTTTCTTTGCTAAATAAAATATTTTACAGCTAAACTCATACATGAAGTTTTACGGTAGATCTGATGTAAAGTTTATTGAGCATGTAGCCTCTTATAGGGATCATTATTGAACATGCATTTTTAGAAAGCCTTTTTAAATGAAAAATAAGTGTAATAAGACTTTAATTAAGACTAACTACGAATTAGATTGGTTTTTTTTTTATATCAAAGTACCTGACATATTTCACAAACTTAATATAATATTTATTCGAATGTTTTATACATGAACCTTTTTTGGCTTTCTAAATATTTTTGTTTTGTTTTTGGACTGTAGAATTAATGTCTACATGTACAAGGTATTTCTCACTATGGCCGAGTTGGCACTAGCGACAGTTGTTTATAGTATCATAATTATAACCTTTTTGTGAACCCCAAAACCTGATTTTTGCACCGCCCACAGTTTTATCGCCAATCACACCAATCACACCAAAAAGTATGAAAAAAATTATCTGTTACCGCGTTAGAGCGGGAATAAAAGCTTAAAACCTTAGCAGAGAATATTATTTCTTAGTTTTTTTTTTGTTTACTATACAGTTAACATGGTTAATCGGTAATCCACGATAACCAAATATGTCTTTTTTTTTTTTGAGACGATGAACTCGCTACTTTGTTATAACGAGTAAGCACTTCGTTAGAATAAGTTAATTCGCAAAACAGCTTTCCGGTTTTCTTAGAGGGTTTTAAAACTGTGAGAGTACATGTTATAAAAAAATAATTTAGATGATGACCTGCAATAAAATAGAATATAAAATATGTAAATACAATTAAAAGATGACATACAATCATATTTTGTCCTCTGCTAATTTTTAGCTTCTAAAATCTTTAATTTTCAATATCTCTTAGATTATGGTAAATTGAAATGAATGAATTGATCTTGAAAAGTATACTCATGCCTAATTAATCCGGATAAATGCTTATAATAGATTGCTGTTAATTTGTTTTAAACATGCATGTTTACTAATTCTGAAATGCCTTCTATATGTTATAATGACAATGAACCTAGTGCGTCATTTGTTGCTAGCCAACATGACAATGGCTTTATGAAGTAACTTATAATGTCATTTATCTACCTATACTGATGTAGTATTGGCCCGAACTGACCCCTCCTAGAAACGCTATTGGAAAATTATTAAGTGATCCTTCACTATTGATTCAAAAACAAATTCCATTTAAAAATTCCACTCAAAAATAGGTTATCTTTTTGTCTTATCGAAAATTTTGATTTTTGAGAATTACAACTTTTTACAAAACGTAATTTTTTAAAATTCAATTTTTTTTTTTTAAATAAATGAATTCAAAGGCTTTATACGGACGAAAACAGACAAATACCAAACATAATGTCACTATATCATAACTGTTATATGTATTATCGTCATATTGGTAATAACAATAAAGTATGACAGATCTTAAAATTTCACGCCCTGCTCACGGAAAGGAAGAAAAGATGGGAAACTCATATCCGTGAGGGGGTGGTGGTGTGTAAAGGCCAGAAAATTGCTTCTTTATGTTTCTGCCGACGAACAGGATGTGCAAAGTTTAAAATTTTGCGACTCGCACACGTTTGATAAACTCCCCCCCCCCCCCCCCCCGCCGCCCCCCCCCCCCCCCGCCGCCCCCCCCCCCCAAAAAAAAAATTTTGATTCAAATGCATGAGATATTTCAAAAGTATAAAATTTCATTTTACAGGTTTAAAAGGCCTTAAAAAAAGAAAATAGTAAACACGAAGAACCATTATTAAGCTTATATAAGGCAATATCAGCATCTCCGCCCAGTCTATAAAACTTATATATAAATGTATCATATGTGAACCTTTAGAAAAATTTCATGACAATTTCAATCAATCATTACAAATGCAAAAATGATTTGATTTTTTTTTTAATTGATATGCGTGTTATTACTTTAATTGTCAAGTTCATATTTTGATTTCAGAAACCTAAATTCTTGTAAATGCTAGGGCACATGCATAAAACAACAACGAAAGGTACATGCAGTAACCTTAAATAATTTTGGTTGTACTTTTGAAGTAAAAAAAAGTTCCATCCTTGTCTCAACTTTTACAGAAAAAAAAGAAATTGGCCATTTAAAAAAACTGCAAAATTTGGCATACGAATTCCATCGCATCAAAATAGACAACTGTCAATATATTATCTTACCTGTGGTAACCATCCTCCAGAAACATGCTTACAAGATTATAGGAGCATCCTTCTCTCCAGCAGGCAAATCTGAATGAGACCCACATCGACAGACATAGCCTGGGTACGTTGGGTACATTGTGAATCCATCGATCCGGTTAAGACGAGCGATCGATTTAAATGGAGATTAATCAAATGGTCCTCATTACTCAGATTTAAACAACTTTTCATAAGGTGAAAATTGATTATTTACTTTTTAAATTGTAATAATAGAAATAACATTGATTTTGATTTTTTTCCCTTCTTATACCTTTAGAAAAGAAAAAAGTGAAAACTGATAAAACCTTTAATTGGTAGGTACACTAAAAAAAAGATCAATATGTTTCAAAAGGCACTTAACAATTTACATGTCGGTTAGGGAACAACAGATTGGATTTTTTTTGAAAAGGACGACAGTAGCATCCTTTTCATATGTTAAAAATCCGCGCGATGTTGCTTTTTTCCCCCTCAAACGATTAAAAGTCAATTGCAAGGTATGTAATGTGCAACTACATTTTAAAAGATATGAACTCAGAAGTGTAAATTCATAATCTATTTTAGATATTGATATAGAAAGTGTGTCAAATAATGTAAACCCAGTAATGAAAAAAAATACCATAAATATCCATTACAATAGCTAAAGATGCGTTACCTTAAGGCCTTCCGGAAATTATTATTAATCTTAACTAGAATAGAGAATTATTGTCTGGAAAATGTCGGAAACGCTTAGAAGTTAACATTGATGAAAAATCTGATAAATCCACCCAAATTTATTCACTCTCAATCAACGTGATTAAGCAAAATAGAAATTCTACAGCAATTAAGGACGCTGTTCAGAGTTTATCCTTGTGTGATATCTAAAGAAAACCGACAGCAATACACCGGCGTAAGTGCACGCCTGCCGTCAAACCCAACTTGCCTTGTTCCAATTTGACAATACCAAAATCCATTTAGTCTTTAAATGCGAGGAATATTTTTTTTCTATTATACAAAAATTGCAATCGTTTTACTTTAAAGAATAGATGTGGTGACATATTTATTGCTATTAATGAACAATTATGGTTATTAACAGATTAGCGAGAAACCATCAACTGGTGGTACCGTTTTAAGTCACGACAGGCCAGTGCAATAAGAGAGAATTGTAGTAAAACGTCCATTCTAAAGTGCACGTGTACAAGCATATAATGGAGTTTATCCATTAAAAAGAAGTCGCGAAATAACCATATCTTTGATAGCTAAGGGTTTCCGGTGCACTACGATTATCATATTATGAAGAACGTGGTGTTTTTTGTTTTTAGAAAGTTTAACCCTTGTCAATCGAAGATGACATATATCTGATTCATTAAATTGAGAAAATTATTCACGAAAATACTTACAAGTAAACGATTTATTGACATATTTGTACAATAAAATAAAGATCTCGACAATGTGTTCATCAGTTATTGATTTATTTTTTATTTATTTATTTATTTTGGAAAATCTTTCTAGAGATCTTCAGTAATACGAATCTATACAGATTATGTTAGTATACGAGGGACATTATAGTCTTCGTGCAACGGTAAATGGGTTGCCTCTGATATATCTGTGCAGGTGTCAATAATTAATGTTCCTGCGTGTCTAGAAACGCAATCTCATGGACTAAACACAAAATGATATCGACGTTGGGGGAACTCAATTAATTAAAGATTAATAAACATTTGCCTACGAAATGTTATCAACACACATTCTTCTATTTACTCGGAAAGACAGAAATTAATTGCATATTTACGTTCTAATCGAGTTGGAAGCCCCGGAGGAGTCTTCTTTTAATTCATTTCGACATTAAATCTAATAGACAATATCATGAGATCCGTACAAGAAAGAGATAAAGAGAACTGAATTTTTAATCAAACTGTGATGCATAATGGCTGGCATCTATGGATGTTTTCCATCTCAGCAATGCAAATGACGTTTAAATATATAATAGATAGCCATTAATATAGAATCAATATGAATGCTACAAAAAACAAAAAGTGCCAACTGTGAGGGAGGCTATTAACAACACAACAACCAAACGAAGAGTATTGTGTCAAACATTTCGCAATTATATTTGTTTAATTGTAATTGTCAAACGAATTAGAAGTGCAGATCTTTTGCAGAGTATTCGGGGCAACAGAAGAAAAAAAAATGACATGTATTTTGACATTCACAAGTTTTTTCACTGAAGGACCGGTCTTATAGACCTAAATTTTATCATACAAATCTTTATTTGAAATCTTAAAGAAAAATGCGTTCTGTTTTATTTGCTTCATTGGCGATTATTGCTGAAAAATATAATCGAACCATGAATATCCGTATGAAATAACAGGGACGATTACTAGTGTGAATAAAAATATATATTTTATATAGTCATTTAAATATAAATAAGTCGAGTTTATCAACGGATTATTAAAGAATACAATATCGATCATAAAATCGATATTTATAATAGTAGAAGTACGAGTAACCTTGCAAATCAAAATACAAATATGTTTGCTTGACTATATTGGACATTCTTTTAATCAATGATACGATGTCCAGAAATTGATTGTTTGTTAACATCTAATCAAAGAGCGGTCACTGAATCTAAATTTAGAATGTATATGGTCTGTAAAACGAATCTATAACCGGGGACTATTACTTTTGTTGTGGTGAAAGTGGGTGTATAAAACGTGGACGCAATCGACCGCCACTACAAAAATTCTGCGAGAGCTTTAATTTCATGAATGATTTTCAAAATCATTGCAATTTTATTCCATTCGTATCGACAGCCTTGTTACTTAAGCGCAGCAAACGGTTAAACAATCAAAATACTGTGGTTTCATTAATATTCAAGGGCATCAATTTTCATGGATAAAGTGAAAATCAAAGTTTCAAGGATACGTAAATTCATGGCCAATAACCCTATCAATACAAAATGATAATAAAAATTGCACTTCAAGGAACATTTAATTTTGTGGATCAACTAAAAAACGAAATCCACGAAAACTGGTATCCAACGAATATTGATTAAACCACAGTACGATCTCAGTGAAATTTGAATACTTTGTTGAACGTAATCGTTATTATAATCGAAAAAAAAATTGAGTGCATGAAAATAACAAGCGCTTACCATGGTCATGTTTGTATACACAGTTTAAACATGACATAATAATCTTTTACATATAAAAAAATAGATTGCTTAGATAGTCAACCAGTGGAATATTAATTGCTAAACTGAATATAAATTGATCTTTTAGTGATATACGTTGATTTGATCCCAAAAATTTAACGGATTTTGAAAAAAAAATCGAAGTGCGTAATGTTTTTTAAAGCTCATTGTAACTATGGTCCACAGAACAATTTGAAATTTAATGCAAATTAAATACGTTCAAAAATTAAATGTGGATCACTTTGATGAAGATGTTGAAAGAAAATTGCAAGTGTGTATATATGGTCTCCATAAAAAAATTAAAATTATGGTTTGAACTCTCACTTTTTATAATGCTTGTCAGAAGGGGTTTCGTCAGAAGGACATACATCGATTGGACACTGACTTTAAATCTACAGTTTTATAATTGTAAAAAACGAAAAGAAATTATATATACAGTAAAATTGAAAACTTTGATCGTTTAAGTTTTGTATTAATCTCTAAACCTCATGAGCAGTCTTGAATCGAAGACTAGAGGGACCGACGATGCTCACAGATTTACCCAGAAAATGACCAATGTCATGACTAGTACGATATCCTTCCCAAAGTAGTTTATGTGAACAGACCAGCTTTTGGTTAACGAAAAAAGTATTAAATAGATAGATAAAACCAATCGTTTGATAGCTGCCAAGGCTGCATTTAGCCGTGTCATTCATGTTGTTGTAAAAAATAAGGGGGGGGGGGGAGGGGTGGGGGTGGTAAAAAAAAATTACCAAAGCAAATAAATGCCAGTGTCACTCGAACTCTCGAACTCTGGAGTATGCATTTGCGTGCTTGCGTGATAATCAACTTTTTTTCAATAGAACCCTTTTTCCTTATTGACCGTTTTAGCGACATAGATGTGTTGATGTAGTCTTAGTTTTTATCGTGAGTACATATTAATCAAATTAATATTATATTTTTTTCCAATTTCTAAAAACAAGCAAACAAAAAAAAACCCCACACTTGCACGAAACTAATTACTTAAAAGTAAAAACACAGGAACTTGCAATAATTTTGGCAGTTTTCTTACATAGGTGCATGGAAGTTCAGGTGGAAAAAATTACAAAACGTTTCTATTTTTAATATTATTTTATTAAATTACATTATCATGCTTAGTTTTGATATAAAAAGTTTCGCCAATTTGTTACATTTGCTTTAGAATTCGAAATATTCAGGATTCGATTTCCCCTACTATTCCCCAGGTATAAACTGTTGTATTATTAATAAGATACGACCAATAAAATATAAATAAGTATGAAATAAATACAATGCTCGTGGCCTTGATTTTTGTCGCTTGCTACGATACATAAACTGGTTTTTATTGATTGTTAAGGGATCGGTCACGGATACTGGAATTTAAAAGAAACATAATATGTAACTGTAAACAAAAATATAATGCATTATGTATAAACAAGATAATATAGATTCTAAAATGGATATAAAATGACACAAAAAATACATGCACATACATGTACTATAATAACTTTATTTTTCAGTAGGCTCTTGGGATCAGTGAACTTGTGGATGCAAATTCATTTCATAATAATAAAATTATAAAGGAAAACAAAAGCAGTAAGAAGTGTGTTGATTATTAAATAAAACTGATAGTCATATATGGTTATAACGTGAAAGTGTAATCCGAGAGATATATAAATATAGCATCGAGAACAAATAAACAGAGAAGTGGGGCATTAATCACAAGTATACCAAAAGGGCTTACTGTGATCAAATTGTCATAAAGGGAGAAAAGCGCGTGTCATCTTTGGAGAATTGATGTGGCTGCGTTTATTGTTTATACAAAAATGTGTCTCTTCGCAGATAAAACCTGTCACCTTTGACGAAAGGTGGCCAAAGTAATGGGCATGTTGGTCGAGGTTTGATGCCCACTGTGGGGCAGTGTCCCTAAGATGACTGGCACTGTGACCTACAAAAAACGTCCTACAAAAAACGTACACCCAGAGAGAGAGAGAGAGAGAGAGAGAGAGAGAGAGAGAAAATTCAAAATCAATTGTGAGCAGGCAAATCGGACCATCCACCTCTGCGCGCAAGAAAAAAAAAATTTAAAAGCCTGTATTAAAGTGAATTGTTATACTCTTTTCTTCCGATTTATGATGATATTGTCTATATTTGACAACAACACTCACATGTTCAAAGGGGAATAAAGAATTTTATTCATTTCTTTGCACTTAATTCTCCTGTTCAATCTTGACATTAATGGTCAAATTGTAAACAATCAACATTTTTTGCAAAACAGTCATTACATATACCGAACAGTAGTTTTCTTGCGTTTGCGGACAGGTTTATAGGGTCGATTGAATGATAAACGATAGCATACATCATATGTCTAAGAATAAAAGAAGCAGACTGCAAGATCTTTTGTAGGAAGTGTCGAATGGATTTGGCATTCATATAGATTGTTGTACGTAATGATAAACAACTGATTTATAATGCATAAAAATTTAATAGCTACAAAATGTATAAAATTAACATGTATGATATTCCCTTTTAATTTCGTTTGATGAACTGTAAATTGAAATTGCAGTTTTTTCTCGTATAAATTATACATGTATGTCTAAGGAAAGAGTTATATATTAAAGGTAGAATTGTTGAATTATTTGCAAATGATTACGAATGATTTACATTCTTAAGAATTAAATGATTGCATGCACAATTCAAATATAGATAATTAATCGAGTTAAATGCTAAATTAAATTTGATCTATTTTTTTTCGTAATATTCTAGAAATAAAAGTACAATACATGTATGTACGAATATGCTACCTCTACTTTGAAAATGTAGTTGAAAGATAGTGTTTCTTACTTTATGTTTTTTTTTTATAATATCGGTACACTATACGAGAGGTACGGTTTCTAAAACACAACAAATTTGTGAAAAAGATTACATCAATTGAAATATGGATAGAAAGAGACTTCCCAAACAAAAAAAGGGAATAGCAGTATCCATTCTTATTATAAATCAAAGTACTGAAAGTACTGATAGGCGGAAGCATGATTGCAAGTTGTCAATGTAATAGTGTTATAACTATTTTCTTTTTAAGAATTGGTTTGATAACAGAAAACACTATTCTAATGTGTCAATTAAGGTATATACATGTAGTAAATGTGGAGATACTCAGTTACTGCACCAGATTAGTCGGGATCATGCCTTAAATAAAGATTAGATGAGAAAAGCAATTTTAACATCAAAACATCTATTTTGTGGAGTGCATTCGTATAACAATTGATATTTATATGCAAGCTGAAATTACAGGAATACATTTTCATTTATTATGCCAATTAATTAAAAATAGTCATTTTGACATCAAAATGATGCAAGAGTATTATAGTATTAGAATTTAGTAAACTGAACTTCTGAGACTGCCGTATTTTATTCTTTACAATAATGTTTCACCAATATACAGAAGTTACATTTGTACATCACTTGATTACAGTATTTTACACAATCAAGTAATCTGTGTGTCACTTTGCTCACCTGAGAAGCAAAAGCCATTGAGAAATCAGCTTTATAGAATAATACACAAAATATATGGACAATGTGTAGTAAAAAAAGGTAATCAATAAAGAGATTTTGAAGTTTTCTTAATATATTCTCAAGTTTAACAGTAATAGGTTGATTTCAAAGTCATTTTATATGTGGAGAATTGCAGACCTCTAAATGATCCTCAGATTGCAGTTCATACATTTTGTTGACAAATGTTTAAAACTGTATTTACTTACTGTACTGTACACCATACATATATTTAACAAAGATCAAACATATATGCAAATGTTGAGAATTACAATACATGTACAATGTTAAAAG
The DNA here is from genome assembly GCF_025612915.1 of Magallana angulata. Classification (NCBI taxonomy): domain Eukaryota; kingdom Metazoa; phylum Mollusca; class Bivalvia; order Ostreida; family Ostreidae; genus Magallana; species Magallana angulata. The sequence continues at coordinate 28,384,028 of NC_069114.1, forward strand.
CCAAGTAATTTATGGATAACTATAGATTGATATTCAGTAGTGTACAAATTATGTGTCCTTTACAATTGCTCAATGTTGTACTGTCAAATCACAGGTCTCTAGTACTGAAGACATTTGAACTTTTAACTTTTAAGTTTTTATTTTAATACTAATGGGATTTTCATGAGAAATTCCCCCCATTACAGAACATAGACTTCCAAAGAATCCCTTTATAGCTGCATGCCATTATTGTGTTTTTGGAAAGTGTGTAATCCTAGAGAGTGCCATTTGTGGTATCAACAATTTCAATTCACTAGTGTTGTCTTGCATCCATTATACCAATGACAGCTGTCCTTTTCAGCAGGATATTCTAAAATGTGTTGATGAAAATGAATAATGGATTGGATATGTTATCAAGCAATATTTCAATACAATATACTTGACCTCCAATAAAGAAAACATGGATTTGAAAATAAAATTAATCTATAAAGTATTTTGAATTTATGTGTGTTTTACCTTAAATAATTTATTTTTAAAAGTATACATGTATTTTGCAAATAAAGGATGAAATATATAAGAAGATCACACAATATGAATTATCAATATTTGTAAGGTTATTTGGGTATATTACATACAAGTAATGGAAAATATAGTGATTGAACTGTAAATGAAAGTTTAATTTTTTTCCCCCAAAATTCCTCAGTTTATAATTGCATTTAGAACAAGAATATGTACTTAATCATTAAAGATATGACAACAAGATATTGTATTTGTGAGTCAATGCTCACTAGTGATACCCCTGCTCTGATGTGTATACAAAAAAGCATAGTTAACATTACATGTAAGGGAAGGTGACATCAAATATTTTGAAAAATGAATCCTACCGTATGGCGTGCCTTTACAAAGACTGAGTTAGAATTTCAAGCATCTGCGATTGTTGCCGAGATATCTTTGACAAAATTTGTGTTATAGACAAACAATATACCCCTCTCCTTCCTGCATGGGTATAATTAGTTCATACTTAAACAAGAAAACCACGGGGAATATTGTAATGAAATTTAGTTGTACAGTGTATTTACTAACCTTGAAAATGGTGTTAAGGCCATTAAGATGAGGATTCCAGCACATATAAGAGGCCGGCCCTGCTTCCATTTAGAAGTTGCAAATGTGCAATATTTGTCCCTCTTTAAAAGTGCTGAACTGGGACGCCAACACCGCATTTACAGCATCCGTCTTTTTCTTTGTTTTGCTTGAATTTTGCTGTGCGCCCAAATTTAGCAACTCTCCCCTTCACCAGAAATGAAGAATGATGTTGGGCTCTCATTGTTTCCTCTTGTCAGTTAATGTTAATCAGTTTCTTGACATTCATCTGAAAGAACATATACATATAGAACAAATAGATATATGTTAGGTTATTACCTTTAATCATTGTCAGGTGTATAATTGAGTCTTTTTGGAATTGCAATTAATCATGAACATGGTAGATCAAAGATATACCGGTATATAGTCAAAGTTCTCATGAATTTAAAATTGTAAAAAAGGATGCAGTCATCAAAATTATCACGTAAATTATGATGTAGAGAAATTTCCATAGGAAATCTTAGTCACTTTCATTATAGAGTAATGATGACGTAATTCTGAGATACAAGTAAATACGGTAGGTAAAAGGATAAATCATGTTAATTCCTTTTAAATGTTCAATTAAATATCTTTGTAATAGCCTATCTGGAATATTTATGATATCAACCAATTAATTGCATCTTGTATGATACTTAAAGCTGTATTTGAGATATATTTTATAGAAAATCCATTTGCATTATTCATGAGTCATTTTAAAACCAAGCTGAATATTGTAATTTTTTGTAATTTAAAAAATGAATGTACCCTGTATCATACAGTGCAGTTCGTAACGTATTATAAAATCACTACATGAACTTACAAAAAGGAAACTTTATCTTCAGTTATATGCGATTCCATTGTGCTAAATTTTAAACTTTAAAGAAATCATAAAGGCCTTGCCTTGTACAGTATTCATAACTATAGACCGAAATTTCAGAATTAACGATGAATGCCTAACACAAACAATATAAATTCTTTCATAAAATTTATGTACTTATCAGAGATTTCTCTGATTCTAATCCCCGCTTTTACACTGTGACATGTTACTTCCGCACGTCACAATATACAAGCGGGGATTAGAGTCAGAAGAATTTCGAATTAAGAAAGTACCAGCTCCTCGATCAAGAAAACGTTATCACCATTATTGTAACACGAAAATTTAAAATGATGAAAGAAATGTTTATACAATGAGAAATAACACATAAGTTACCTAAATTACCTTACTATGTCGAAGATGGGCAGTCACCAGTTGTTCTCAACGTGGGTTTGTTGACAAAATTTTTACACTGCATATGCAGTATTGTCTGATATTACTACGCGAAAAATTGGTATGTTTACAAGTAATTTATATACATGGTAGCATTCTAATAATCTTTTTTAAAAAGATTTATACACACTATTGTTTTAAAAAAAAGCATTCAGTACCTGTTTCCCTATCAATTTTTCCTTTTGTACTCATAAACACGCAATTTCAAATTGAACTATTTTTTCCTACAGGCATCAGACTCCGTGCTTATCCTTTGTTTATGTCGCATACCATCGCAAGAGTTATCGTTCATTCCTGTACTATAAAAAACGTAAACTCATAGATCTACCAATTGCTATCTTTGCTAAAGGCAGTTTCAATGGATAATTAAAAACGATGAAGTAAAAAGTTTGAGACATACCACAGTTCTATTATCAAAATCGATGTTAAAACGGGGGTCGAACAGTGGGGGGGGGGGGGGGGGGGGGGTAAAGAGTTGTATGCCCTTAGTTTAAATAACATCAGATGGAGCTACCATGAAAAAGGGCAGGAATTTGACCTTTGACGTAGAAGGTCATGAAAGCAATTGCAATAGGCGCTTCCGCCTAAAAATGACTGGAGTTTAGCCGAGCTATCAAAGAGTATTCATAATACGGCGATTGTAAGGGAGGACGTATATAAACCGGTCGGTTTGTTCCCGTTTTGCACACATTTGTAAATTAGGTATCGAAAAAATGTGTGCGAAACGGGAATTTGACCAGATGAGATAATTGCTATAGTCTATATTACAATTCCTGCGAGGGCAATTGACAATAAAATAAATAAAACATATCTACTCGCAACTGATATTTACATTTATTTTATGTTAAAATATTACTTGCATAAAATCACATTTACATAGTAATTGACATCCATATTAATGAATTTGATTTTAAACATCAATTTGGTCATGAACAATTTTATTAATTTTTTAAACATGAATATTGCAAATATGTAGCGCCTTTGCTTAAATTACTGCCTATAGGAAGCACATGTACATGTTAAAAGTTTGAAGAGAAAATATCATATGTTAATATTTAATTATTGCTTTTGCTGACATAAATAGAGGAAATGCGTCTAGTGAAAACGCTGCTAAATATTTTTCATTTATGTTGTGGCTTGAATAATCGCAGAAATAGACAAACTGTATAATGATAAATCGGCAATTTTATATGCTTCAAAAACTGTAAAGATTACTTCACAAAACCTATCAAATGAAGACTTAATTCATGCATTTTCAACCTTTTTCAGATTGAGGTATATCGCATCAATATTAAATCAAAGTACTAAAGAACTGGCGGGAGTTGATTTTGTCGATGTTTATTTATTTTAAAATCAATGATATGTTATTTTGCTTGACAAGTACATGTAGTTTCTAATTTGAATTACGCACATTTTTATAATATGAATTTTTGGACGTTTTCGACAAGAATGTCGAGAAACCCCCATTTGAACCATGTAAAATAATATGTAAAGATAAAATTAATTCAATCAAACTATGTATCAGTAATAGAAATATTCATTTGAAAACTTTCCATTCAATGACATTAGATCATTTCTAGTAATCTGACAAACTTGCTTACATCCATTGACCCGGAGCAACCCCAAATTCATCGAAACGTCATTTTATCACTTTCCTTCCTCCTAAGTTTTAAAAGGAAAACATGAATTATTGTTCATCTCTCATCTTTTTGTTTTCATTTTAAGATACCAACATTTACATATTCTCTCCATTCTTATTTTTTGTGAAAAAATTGAGTTATTTCTACCCAAAAGTCAACTTCTGTGAGACTTCTCTTATAGTTATATTGTTTGTATATTAAAACTGTTGACATCAGTTTTTGTGAAAAAAGTAATAAATGTTTAGTCCCTTTGTTTAAATTCTAGTTTAACAATAAGTAAAAAAAAACGATAAAAGGAAGATCCTGGCTCCTTTACTTTGTATAACCTTTGTTTATAATCAATTGCTTGGCCTGAAAAGATTTTCTTCTGAGATTTTCACCAATTTGATGTATATTTGCTGCGCCGCCTTGACGTCAAAATTCAATAAACCGTCATGGTCAGATTTCTATATTGCTTGGTATACGTTTGTACTGTCTTTGTATTTGAACTCGAACACAAGTGAAACCTGCACAAAAGTTGGTCGCAATCAATAGCAAAATGAACAAATATAATTAAATATTAATTTTTGGTCCACTGACAATTTGTAAGTACATAAATTTGTTTAAGTTTTTTTAAATCTGCGAGTTTTATGCCTGCGCCGGACACACCGACTTGTTTACGTACCGTCGTAAAAAAACTATCATTTAAAAAAAAATGATTACTTTGCTCAACTTTTTGTTTGGGTTTCTTCAATGTTTATGCCAATCTTCACCAACATTTGTCGAGAAAGGGAACTATTTGTGTTGTCTTAATAATTTCCTAACAAATCTCGTCACTAATAGTTCATCAAAACATACTGACCGCATTAAGTTCTTTCTAAAAGCCCACAATTACATACACGTGAAAAAAAAGACGTAAAGAACAAGTGAAAAAAGACGTAAGAAAAAATTAGCAGGATTTACCTTTTATATGCGAAATTAATACAACACAATTTAATAACAAACATAACAATGAGAACTGATTGGCTGGATTTGTACTGGGCAGGAAATGTAAAGTTTGGAAATATGACCACTTCTTAGTAAGCTTTGATTGCTGAAATAATGAAAAAAATCAAAGATTAAAAATCCTGTCAATATCAGATACAGAACAAAGAAAAAAAAAGCAAACAGTCTGATAACAAACTTAAAACTTACATTTTCCACCACCGAATCCCCCTCCGAATCCGCCTCCGTATCCACCGCCTCCGTATCCTCCGTATCCACCTCCATATCCGCCACCATATCCTCCGTATCCACCTCCGTATCCACCGCCTCCGTATCCACCTCCGTATCCGCCACCTCCGTATCCACCACCTCCGTATCCACCTCCGAATCCGCCGTATCCACCACCTCCGAATCCGCCGTATCCACCACCTCCGTATCCGCCTCCGTATCCACCTCCGTATCCGCCTCCGTATCTACCTCCGTATCCACCACCTCCATATCCTCCTTTTCCACCTCCGTATCCCCCACCTCCCCATCCACCGCCTCCGTATCCTCCTTTTCCTCCTCCGAAAATAATGAAGCCACCTTTTCCACCTCCGTATCCACCGCCTCCGTATCCACCGCCTCCGTAACCGCCACCTCCGTATCCGCCACCTCCATATCCGCCGCCTCCATATCCGCCCCCTCCGTATCCTCCCCATCCGCCGCCTCCTTTACCACCGCCATAGCCTCCTTTTCCACCTCCCCATCCACCGCCTCCCCATCCGCCACCACCTCCTCCCCATCCGCCTTTTCCATAGGCGTAGGTGCAATAGACGAGCGAAGCAAGGATTAAGAAACGCATGGCGGCAAACTATCTACAAACATAAAGTTGTCAATTCAGATTTTTTGCCTTAATTAATACAAACTCTTAATGCTAAACCAGAACCACATCTTGTACAAAAACATGTTTCCCATTTGGTATTGTCAATCCTATCTTTTAACATGAGTTCGTTTATTTATCACCTAACACAATTTTGATATTTTAAGATTTTTTATTAAAAAAAAAGTACTTAGTTCGTTAAAAAGAGTAATAATTAATTACTACAACAAAAACCAGCAAAAATATATTGAACGGCATTATCTAGAACAACTATAATGCACGACATTATCTTTTTCTGATGTACGAACACATTTTTCCTGTTAAGAAAATCCACCATTCACACACACACAAAAAAATGTACATTATTAGTTTTATTGAATATACTTTAAACAAGGCTTTTTTCGCCCTTCTACACTTACGCCCTTCTACACTTACGCCCTTCTACACTAACGCTCTTCTACACTTACGCCCTTCTACATTACGCCCTTCTACACTTACGCCCTTCTACACTTACGCCCTTTTACACTTACAAACATTCGCCCGTATTAAATTCGCTCAAACACCGCTTGAGACATTAGAAATCGCACAATTTATAATAATTCGCCCGATGACAACGAGAGCGAAAGGGTGCGAATTTTTTCCCTGTATACAAAAGTGTTTTTGTTTGATGGATTAATTTAAAAAAAAATATTAAAAATCTTTTCCCACTTACGTTTTCTGATTACAACGAGCGATTGTTTTATCTTTAAATATATTCTTTAATAAATGTACTTAAAATCGTTAGATTTAGAATATAAAAAATTTGATTACGGAAACTTCCAACTTTTTTTTGTCCAGAGTAAGAGATTAAAGAAATGTGTGATACTAAAAAAGAATGAGTTTGTAAGCTATTTCAAGGAAGAACTTAATCAATCGGTTAACTTTTTCCTGCACGTATTGTAAGAAACTTTTTTATCTCATTATATTAAAAATAAATACGAAACACATTTAATTTCAATGTTAATACGTCAGAGCTAAAATATAAAATAACAAAAAGCTAACCACACATCTTTGAACAGTTTAAGATAGAAAAGTATTGTTTGAAAAGTATTTTTCTTAGCTTAATGCAAGTTTCAGGTAAAATAAAAGACAAAGATAAAGAAGTATTACCTGTCCCCGGGACCAAAGTAAGCTCTGTGGGTCTGTGGAGGCCTGCGACTTTTATATATCTCCATTGACCAATTTATGCCCCGTGACTCACTCTTATGTCACTCAAACTGACCACAAGAAAACAAAAAATATACTATCGTTTGCAGTTTGCACTATGCCGCCCCTTGGAACTCAATTTCTCGTAAAGATTCTATTAGTTTGACCTTCAAATGATCCGTTCATGCACCGAAATGCTTGGTCTGAGGAGTGTGCGAAATTGCATGGGATGCAGTAAAATTGTTTTCTTCAAAAGTGTATGTATATATATTTTTGTTTAGAAATACACGTAGTGTTTGCGGGATAAAAGTATAAAATTGAAATAAAAACCAATTGTTATAAATATGCGTGATATGCATCTTTTCTTTTGCAGATAGTTTACGTAAAAGATTTCAGTTACGAAAGTTGGTAACATGCAATAATTTGTAGATTAGAATCTGTGCGAATCGGATTTGATGTTAAAATTGCGGATTACTAGTGTAATTAGATTCTACTTTGCCAAGAATTTTATTTTTTTTAGGAAGAGTTTGACAAACTAGCGTCAGCGGGTTATATCAGCCATGCTTTTCCCTGCAATGATCGCTACCTTCATAGCCCGAATGAAGCACCAAAAAATGCAATTTTAAATTTCATGTATTATTGATATTAACACATATCTTTGAACAATTCTTTAATCCTTAATAAACGACAATTACAACTAAATACGTAAATTATCTTTTTGCCGATCAGAACGTTACACAGAAGGAATAGTCAATTCTTCCATATACATGTATGTGAATTTTACAATCATGATGGTAATCACAACTGCATGAACTTGGAAGTATGAGGTCAGCACGCGCAAGTCTGTATTGTTCGTGCTACTACTAGCTAAAGGTTTCGATCGGTCACCGAGTAATCCATGCATTCTCATCGTCAAAATTATAAAACAAGACACATTCGAACGTTAACGTTATCATCAATAATAATTTATGGTTTTTGAAAACACGTTGAGATTCAATTGAAAAGATTAAGGAATCAGTCTTTATGAGGTGATCAAATACAGTCGGCAGGGATCATATCCAACAAACCCGAAGGGCTTTATGATAGATTTGATTACGCCCGACCATATTTGATCACCTTATTATGTTCAAAGTATGATCCCTTATAACTTATTTTTAAAATTGTTGTACGATTTAATATTGAAATTAACATTGATGAATTTTATTGGGCCATGCATTACAAAATCGATTAGTAGTATTATCATAGACACTTAAAGCTGAACACCGCTCGTAAATAGGCACTGTCCGCCATATTTCTCTTTAATCACTGCTGTCCCTACAACCCTTATATAAGGGACAGACCTCTAAACAGTTCAAAGTACTTCGCTGTAGAGGTCTCACCTGTGTGGACGTACATTTTGCCTCGCCGTGTTACCCGGTCGCGATGAAATTATCAAATTTTACGCACTTTTTGAAGCCAGGAGAATACTAACATCAAATAAATTGGTCAATGCATTATTTACGAACAGAAAATGAACATAAGATAAGAAAAAAATGCATAAAATCTAAAGACCACGAAAGGAATACTACATGTCGGCCACGAGGTTCAGGCATGCAATCGGGTGTAACGAAATCGAAGGGTTTATATACCAGGTATCTGTGTGACGGTGCCTATTTACGAGCGGTGTTCAGCTTTAAAATGTAAATACATGATTGTATTAGGTTGGACAATGCACATTTGATACGGTTTTAAAATGTATATCCATACCCGAACGAATTTATACAGACTAGATTTAGACATTAGATTTATTCGTGTTTATTTGCACTGTCTGCTAATCTCGACATTTTTATACCAATTGAATGAATAAAAAAAAACCTCGAGACTTCCGAAGAGGCGGGTTCTCCGGAAGACACGACGTTAAGTTCGGCCTGCCATGTGACTGTCTAGACCAATCAGGCGATGCGTTATTATATAAATAGTGCCTGTTTGGGAGGGTAACAGTTGAAATTGACACCCCAAGAAAACCATTGTCAACCGACGCGAAGCGGAGGTTGACAATGGTTTTCGAGGGGTGTCAATTTCAACTGTTATCCTCCCAAACAGGCACTATTTATTTTGTTATACTGAATGTCTTTTTTAAAATTTTTAAGAAAATTTTACTGCTTTTATATAGGAATAACGTGAATTCTACAGCGAACCGTACGCGCATAATTTTCGCGCATGTAATATTTTTTAATGTTACCCGTTGCCAAGTGCGTTGCTAACGCTGAGGGTAATAGTAAATATTATTAACTGCGTCTTAACCAATCAGATTTCAGTATTTAACATGAAAGTATAACAAAAAGAATTATCATACTGAGGTATGATAACGTAGATTTTTACATGGGATTGTCAATAACTGTTATAACGGTATAGTAACATCAACTCTTGCATGATGGTAAGGGAGTAGTTCCAAATGGATAAAATATTCGGAAACAAGATTTTGCCTGCGCTCAATTTAGCAGTAAAAAGATATTACCAGTAATTGATTCTATAAAAATTCATTTCAATTTCAAACTGCGTTTAATATATGCTTTCTGTGCCAATGAAGTAAAGGAAATGGAAAATGTTCAAAATGAATTTGTGTCATTCAGTCAATTGAACACCAATTGAAAGGTATGAAAATGTGTCTGAATAGCAGAGCTTTGCCATTTATTCATCGTTTTGGTAACTTTCACACCAATTTATTTCATTATTAATGATCATTTATGACCCATATATATATATATATATATATATATATATATATATATATATATATATATATATATATTTATATTTATATATATATTATACAACTACGGGATTCCGTCTTCTACATTATTACGCATGCGTATTTACTATTAAAAACAAAACACACGCAGGGCTCGAAGATACTCCTCGACAGGTTTGTTGATGGAAATTCGTCTTTTCTAATTCTCCCAGGTAATAACTGCTCAAAGTTGTTTTTAGAATAACCAGAATTATTATTTTGTAAGCATGTATTTTGTGTTTTTATCACAGGAATTGCTACAACCTCAAATTCATTTTGTGAGGACCCTTGAGTTGTTATTTGACATATTTATGTCTGTTCATTTTAAAATGAACTGAAATTGGTAAACCATTTATAAATTACCGAGAAAACCATTTAGAGCGTCGCTTTTACCTCGTATTCCATGATCACTGTAGTCCGGCGAAGATCTTGTAGTTTTCAACGTGTGTCAATTAAATGTGCTGTCAATCAAAATCCACGTGGTACAAACACATCCGGTTTGTACGACGCTTAAATTTCCGTAAGTTCATAATAACATGTGCATGTACATTGTTTAGGGATATGAAAGTGATTTTTACGTACTTCAAGTGTCACATTCAACGTCATTTCTTATTTTCTAACGATACATTTTGTTAATCTGATGTTAAACACAGTTAGCTGTACTGTCTCTTAGAGATCAGTTCCATGTAAATGTCAAAATGTAAAAAGGGTTACGGTCACAAACATTCTTCATATTGCACACATGAATACACTTTTATGTAAAAAGTAGCAAGATGTCATATGTTTGTTGCTCTGGGCAACCTTTGCCGTGGTAACGCAGACTAAAGAGAAAATAATGTCAAATCTTAGCAACATTACTATTATAGGAATATCTAAAGTACATGTAATTGAAGCATACAAAGGTTTTGAAATAAATAATTTGGTCAATTTTCAAATTGAATAAGCTGTTTATAAAACATATATAATAAATAAGAAAATTGTCACCTTTTGCTATGTAACAAAAATAAAAATAAGAAAAACACCATTTGAAACAAAAAAGACTTGTTTTAAACACAAGTTTGAACCCTTTTTGCTGCTCTTTGTTAAAAACAGGTTTAATTTAGATATCAAATGTATTCAAGCAGTATTTAGAACCATTTAATTGCCGTTGCTAATGAAATATGTGGACCTTAAATTTGGTCAAAAATTATTTTTCCGATTTAAATATTTACAAAGCCTCAGAAAGGCATTTTTAAAAGGCAACCGAAATTTTATTGTCATTTGTTGAGTTATAAGCGAGTTACAGAGCTTGAAATTCTTCGCTATATATAAATAAAGCGTTTGGTTACATTTTGAACGTTGAAGTGAAAATTTCAGTTTTAAACCTAAAACGAATGTTTTAAACGTTAGGAACTGTTTATCTGTGATTAAAATAAATAAGAAAAGATAAACAAATAAGGTAGAAAAAGATGTTTTACTGGTATATCGAACCTATGTAAACAAAAGACTGGGCACGAGCCTTGTTTACATGACAAAGAATTGCGAGCCCTGTATCTTGCTTATAACTCTACGAATGACTCTCAAATTTTATTTGATCAGTAGAAATGTGTTTCTCAAGCATTGTAAACAATAAAAACAAGAAAAATAGAATTTGACCAAAATCGTGACCATGTCCCTTTAAAAATCAATCAGATTTTGTCTAAACCGTCATATCAACGACCATTCTCTTTGCTTAAGTGCAGCTTCCTGTGATGTAACATGAAAGCTGAGAATGTATGTTAATTCCAATCAGTTATTTTTGAAGTATTATATCACAAAAGTGTCTAAACAATAGAGAATTTCGGAATTTTAGTCTTTTCATAGCGGCGGATTTTAATCTTGATTTATATTGTCTTTGTTAAAAAGCAACAACAATGGATTAAAAAAAACCCTTTAAATGCTATTTATTTTAAATATACTGATGACTGTTTTTGAGGTGCTGTTTACTAACCATGGTTACCATTTTAAATTATTTAGTTGCCCAAGAAAAAGTCTCTATGAATTGAAAATTTAGAAATTGTATACATATACATATACCTTAAACTTGCAATTTTTACATCGGTATACTACAAGTATACTTGGAAATAAGCATGGACATGAATTTGTAGATAATTCAATTTTTGTGTTTTTAATAGAGTAAGGGACATACTTTTTTTAAATCAAAAAACACCAACAAACTCTCAGCCTGTACCTGGTACCTTTGAAACCGGTCACCACAGCAACCGTTCAATGTTGTCTTGCATCTTTATTAACCAAAATGTATCGAATTATAAAATATGAAGATAATCGGTGACTATGCGTGGCCACCGAATTTTGATAATTACATGTACTTCAACAAGAAATGCTTTCTTTGGTGATTCATGCGGATTATGATGGTGAAGATAATGCAGAAAAATACATAATCCGCGTTAGAGGGTTATATAATTTTTTTTCTGCACCGTTCACTACCTTTATAACCCGCATGAATCATCAAAGAACTGTTTAAAATACATTTACATCTTTCTTTTAACATTAATTTTGATAAATTGGTTGTAAAAAGCAAGTTAAATTAGAAAAATTACTATTAGAGTTCAACAGTTCGTTAGCTAAAAGAAACAGCAAAATCGTCTCCTGTGGGAAATTGAGCCTGACATCATCATGACTATTTCGTGAAGTCCGCGATTTTTCTCGACCAATCGATAAACAGGGTGTGTTTATTTCAGTCCTGTCAGTTTCATTCGCGTTAGGTTTCGACCGATTGATAAACGGGGCGTGTTTAGATTTTAGTCCTGTCCGTTTTTATAGAGCTATGAATTAACAATTACTTTCCGCAGGAAAAGTAGGAAATCATAATCGGTAGACATTACTATATAGAATTGATCCTAAATATAATGTAAAGCTGGTAACTTAGGCTGGTGGTTAAGTACCCGGCATACATGTACCTTAGACTAGTAAACTACGAATACAAAATTATTACTTAAAGAGACAGTACAGCTGAAACCACATGCGTGAAAAACTTCAGATTTACCCATTGTATCGTTACAAAATAAGAAATAACGTTTATTGTAACAGTTGAAATACATAAAAATGCCTTTCACATATCTAATTAACGTAATTATGAGCTTCCGGAAATTTAATGGTCGTACAAACCGGAATAATCTTATATCGTTTATTTGTACCACGTGGACTTTGATTGACAGTAGTTGACACGTGCTGAAAACTACAAGATCTTCATCCGACTACGATCATCATGATATACGAGGTTAAAGGGACTCTCTCAACGGAACACATCATCACTTTCTCGAAATTTATTGATGGTTTACCAATTTCGGTTCATTTTAAAATGAACAGACATAAATATGTCAAATAACCCCTCATGGGACCTCATTTACAAATCAAAATGAATTTAGGTTGTAGCAACTCCTTTGATAAACACGCAAAATACATGCTTACAAAATAATGATTGTGGTTATTTAAAAACTTTGAGCAATTATTACCTGGGAAAAGGAGAAGTGATATATTTTTATCAATACAAACATGTCCAGGAGAATCTTCGCGAGCCCTGCATGTGTTTTGTTTACAGTAAATACGCATGCGTATTAGTATAGAAGGCTGAACCCCGTAACACGTTGCGATGTAATTATGTATACATGTAGGTTATACGTAATTATTAATTTTAATGAAATAATTAGATTTATTTTATGGAGAACTTTTTAGTTTTCTGAAAGTTTATACATTCATGAGTAGTACAAATTAAGAATACCGAACCTGATTGGAAATTTTTTTTCAAGTCGGTTTTTTTTATAAGATGCGCCGTACTGTCTCTTTAAGTATTATTATTATGGCGAAATCTTAAAACCCCAAGGTTTTTGTTGATACAAATGATCGATTAATCGATCTCGGAGACCACATTTGTTTATGTTATTGGTCACTGTAAAAGAAATTCGATTCTGATAATAATGGTTTTTTATTGTCCATTTGACCTGATTTTGTTTTATCGGTTTGCTGTTATTATAGTTGACTCATGTTTTGCATGCACTTGTGGTCATCGTTTACCAGATGACGTCAATAAATTGGATCATTTTACAGTAACAGCTAGGGATATCACAATCAAAAATTGTGAAAGACTAACTACAAACTTAGATGATAAGGTGAGAGAGTAGTAATATAATATAATTGTATATTTGTACAATCCTTGTTTACCATAGCAAAAAAACTTATGAAATACAGATGAACGCATAATAAACAATACCGACAATTCATGGATCACATCTATGAAAGTTAAAAAAAAAAACCAACATTTTACAAGCTTTCTCTTTCTGTGAGTACTGTATAATAATAAACAAAATATATTCCATACCGGCACCCCCATTGTCGTTTACATGCGCTAAATAAAAGAAAATTCGGTGAGAGAAGTTTAAGGACGAACCTGATAAAAAAAATCCGAATTGATTTCAGCATTTGTCGATCGATCTTACTAGAACTCAAACTTGAGGTATAACTTCTTATTATAAAGCTACACATCAAGTGTCATTCCAAAACCAGAATGAAAAAAAGTCTGGAAAACGAAGTTGCATGGTACAAAATGACCGTCAGCGATTTACATAAAGACTAATGTTCCCCCCGGTTTCATGATTTTGCTTGAAATATATCTCCTTGTACATCAGCAGATTAGAATTACGTTTTGTTGGTCATAATTTAAAAACGAAAATAAGAAAAATCTTTGAAATTCACAACCCAATCAAAAGTTAAAAAAAAAATATATGTTTAAATGCATTAGAAAAATTTAAAAACATTAGTTCTTAGTTAATTTTTCAAAACTTTCTACGTGTTATTCGTGAATGTACAGTAACTTTGTTTCTTAAATTAACATTGTATTTAGCTTCATTGCAATTGCGAATCTAATTTGCGAGATTTTAAAAACCATAGAATAGAAATTCTTTAAAATTTTGTACAGTAAAGAAATAAGCAGCAGGGTTTACCCTTTATTTGCAAAATAATTATAACATAATTTCAATAACAAGCATAATAATGAGAACTGATTGGCTGGATTTGTACTGGGCAGGAAATGTAAACACTTCTTAGTAAGCTTTGATTGCTGAAATTGAAAGAAAAAAGGAAGTGATATAACCGAATTCAATTGACAATTAAATAGAATATCAAAAAATATGAAACAAAAACATACATTTTCCACCTCCAAATCCACCTCCGAATCCACCTCCGAATCCTCCGTATCCACCTCCGTATCCGCCACCTCCGTATCCTCCATATCCACCTCCGTATCCACCTCCGTATCCTCCGTATCCGCCTCCGTATCCACCTCCGTAACCACCTCCGTATCCTCCGTAACCACCTCCGTATCCGCCACCTCCGTATCCTCCCCTTCCGCCTCCGTATCCACCTCCGTATCCTCCCCTTCCGCCTCCGTATCCACCTCCGTATCCACCTCCGTAACCACCTCCGTATCCACCTCCGTATCCACCTCCGTATCCTCCTCTGCCTCCGTATCCACCACCTCCGTATCCTCCTCTTCTTCCTCCGTATCCACCTCCGTATCCTCCGTATCCACCCCCGTAACCACCTCCGTATCCACCTCCGTATCCTCCGTAACCACCTCCGTATCCGCCACCCCCGTATCCGCCACCTCCGTATCCACCGCCTCCGTATCCTCCTTTACCTCCACTCAGGCCACCGCCATAGCCTCCTTTTCCACCTCCATATCCACCTCCATATCCGCCTTTTCCATAGGCGTAGGAGCAATAGACGAGTGATGCAAGGATTAACAAACGCATGGTGGCAAACTATCTACAAATATAAATTATCTTATCAATTATTGGGCCACTAAATTAGTCTCTATGTTTTTGGCTAAATGCATAATAAAATTATGCTTAATTAATGAACAAAATATAAGACATTCGCTGTAAGTAAACCGTGTATTTAGTTATTGTTGTTGATTAAACATGTAAATATTTTTCATTTGAGTGGGGGGGGGGATTGACAATATTAATGTTTACTTTCTTATATGTAGCCTTTCAAAATCACGTTCGTTTACAATCGATGATGATGATTTTCCATTTCCGATGCACGAAACGTTATTATCTATCATAACTTGACGGATATCATGTCATTTAAGAAATTGATACAATAATCGCTACTTTTTTTTCATTTCAAAACTATTAAAATTAAATTGGTTGTCCTTAAACTCATAAGAGGCATACTGATATACATCCAATGGTATCTATCAATACAGTTTTGTGTAAGTTGTCTTAGTTTTGTCATTATTGAAAAAGTACTTATAAATCAAAAGGCAAATTGATATTATTCAGATAATTTACTTTTTCTCGATGCTAATTGTTTTCAGTTTTTGTTACTATGTGCCATATTAACATGGGAATAGTATTAATTCCATTTAGATACAGCCTTTTCGCTAAAATACATATTAACAAACAAAACTAGATTTAAATTTATCAGCAAAAGCTGATAAAAAAAATGATTTTTTTTTCAGATTTGACGAAAGGGTACCAAACATGTACCTCCCTTCCCCCCCCCCCCCCCTGAAAAATCTAAATAACAAATTTCTAAAAATAAAAAAAACGAAATTAACTTAAACAGTAAGATAAGTAATAAAGCACAATAGGCGATAACATTAAACAGTACAAAAATAAGAAGTAGAAAAAAAAATTACCCCCCCCCCCCAATTAAAAAAAAACCCCAAAAACGAAAGCAAATTTGGCTTGGTTATAACAAATGCAATTTTCAGATTTAAAAAAAGGAAGACAAAAATAGAAAAGTATTTACCTGTCCCAGGGACCAAAGTGAGCTCTGTGGGACTGGAGGGGCTCTCTGCTCTTTTTATACCAACAATGACCGGTTTATGTTCCGTGACTCAAAGCCCTGTCACTCAAACTGCTGACCGCATGAGATACAAATACTATCGTTTGCAGTTTAAATTGGGTTGTCCATTTCAAGTACAAGAGAACCCAGGGTGATCCCAACACCGTATCTTTTACAGATACGAATTTACAACCTCGACGAAAAATAACAATTAAAGATTTATTTTTCCAATTGAAACTGAAAACGACGCATCAACGAATTTATAGCCCCACGAATAAGCGAAAAAAACCACAACCCACAAAAACTGGCTCCCACGAAATTAATTAAATGATTCCCCAAAGTAACATAGTTACAATCATGATACAAACATTTTGTTCGATATATATTTACCATAAAAAAAAAATTGAGGGGGTTAGGGTTACAACTTACCATCTCCGAGTTTGGTGAAAAAGTAGTGACGATTGTTTTGATGGACCAGAAACACGAAGTGCCCCTTAGACATATAAGTAAATGAATTGGTACACAATCATTGTTCCTTAATTTTAATGCCGCTAGGAAATGATGTTTAGTTTTCAAATTGTGTGGTTTTTTTTATCTTTCCTGTAATAATTGTATTAATATAGAGAAACTTGAATAACCTAGGTCAACATTAATGAAGAGAAGAAAATTTATTCATGTCATAATATATATTTGGTCATTTCAAGGTTATAATTTTCATAAGTGAAATGTGATAGCATATACAATTTGGAAAATCGTCCATAACTTAAACTTGTTTATTTTTCACAGAGTTGTTAATTTAATAGCTGAGTCCTAAACAATATACAAAAAATAAAACATCCTTTTTAAAATACATGTAAAAACAAACTTGATATTAAGAAATAGACACTTCTGCTACGCAGAATGGCGGGACTAGATTTAAATGTAAAATGTCATTTTCATTCTCACTTTTATAGACATTGTGTACTATCTAAACAGATAAAGACATTATGCCTTGCAGACCTACCAATATTATATTAGTTGTTAAAAACAATGTTTCGGTTGACACAATTGATCGTTTATAACACAGAGAACCGCTCGTATTGGTAATATAGATCAGTATTTATGTCAGATAGCAATAAATGCTTTTATGATGATTGCTGTGGTCAACTTGTGTGTTGGTTTTCTTTAATTTTTACCTGTTTGCAAGGTAATTTGTGATCATTATGTACACAATTTATAACAGAAAAATAGGATATAGAAACATTTTATCAAGTTCTGGGACTTTCGGCAGGATGAAGCTATCTTTTTCTTCAGTCAAAACAAGTTAAAATGATGCTGGAGTCAAGTGAAATATACACAGATTTCGTAGTCTTAGCTCAAAAGCCAGACAAATTATCGTGTTGATTTGAAAGAGCCACTGCTGAGAGGCCAGCAATGAGATAGACAGGCCTACGTCACAATACTGTTTGACACAACTATCCAAAGTCCAAGCTCCTGTTAAAATGTTTAAAATTATACTTAGTGAGTGCAAGTACATGACTCCTATAATCGATTCTGTAACACAGACCTATGTTGAAGTTCGACAAAGAGTGACCCCTTGATAATAAGGAAACATGGTCCAATGCGATGTTGATTCTCATTTCTATTAACTGGTTGCTACGTTTTCTATTCTTTAAATATAAGTATACTTATACAGTAAACAATTTTATTTAACTACTTTACTTTTACTCTGGAGAAAATTTAAAAAAAACCACAATTATAAATACTTTATCAATCAATTAACCTTTTTTGGGAGGTTGTGCTTTGATTCTTTTAATTCATTAGACTAAGTGTCTCATTAAATTCTTGACTCAAAACTAGGTACTACAGAAGGCCAACATATGTTACAGAAATTTGCTGAACAGTAGCATAAAGTATTACAAATGGCTCAAGCAATCCGACCAGAAATTTGCCCTCTGTGTGGAAAAGGTTATGAAACTCTACGCATGGTATGACTATCATGCCTAGTTTCCGACACGCAGTTTATTCGTTCTCCTTGAAGTCGCTTGTCATTTTTTTTCACACTTAGAGATGATAATTGCAATAAAACTGACAACTTTTGTAGCGACAACCCAATAACAGCTCACAATTTATAGGAAATGCACCAGTTACTACACAACACCTTACTGTTTAACTCCTCTTACCTACATTTGTATCTATAAAGAAATTGTAACATGACATCGTAACAGAATACATGAATTAGTATGATTCCCTCAGTCTATTTTTTAAGGAAATTGATTGATATTCACAGGTTTACATAAACTGACAGGACTGAAATCTACACGTTCCGGTTATAACCAGTTTATCGATCGGTCAAAAACTTCAGCAACATTTGTACATATAAATTAAGACGTTTTACCAATAAACTACGAAATGCCTGCGCTGGAATAATTGTTTACACCTTTAGTATTTCATCACGTGCGAGTTGGTAAACTATAATTTAATTTTACCTGATTAGTAATTATTGAGAAATTAATTAAAAACCCTCTTTCTTTTAGATAAACCAAACGATAAACGAAATTGCAAAAATGAGAGTAAAGTGGTGGACGCCTTGGCGGATCAAAGTCAGTACGAGTTAGCATCAAAATATTTTCTTCCAATGTAATGACTTTGAATGATTACGTAAAGAATGAATATATTAAAAGGGAACTTATATACCGGTAGTATGTATGATATAGAAATTAAGATATGACAAATGTTGTAAAAATAAAATGAGTCAAATCTTTTCTTGAATGTTGGTGGATAGAATTTTCCAGAACAGGGTAACCAAGAACGCGGGTTGACTTGCATGTAGTAACGTCATGGCGGGAAGTATAAGGCGAGTTAATCATTCCACTATCATGTCATTTCATCAGACAGTTACCTTAAGCTTGGACCTGACAACTTTGGTTTAAGATATGAAAATAAATATATATATATATATACTAGCTTTTTTAATTACTCACATTTTAGTACAACTGAAGATTGATTGCAAACCTTATACATTAATTTGCAATCCATGAAAACGTCTGGATAAATAGATGGTGAACATGTATTCATAAAATGGGAAAGTTGAAAATGGTAGAGAGCAGTCTTTTATCTTACGTTCAACAATGTTAATAGTTATAATAATGATAAATTATTCTCTGTTGTTCCAAAAATTAAAAACATTAGATTAAAAAGTATTTTATCTTTGCATTTTCATAAATGTTGAAATGAAATGGTTTTCTATAAAGTATGACCCGACCAATCACTTCAATATAATTACTAGACGTAAACACATGAAGATACTCTGATGTCACAGGTATTGGAAAGTAAAAACAGATGGCGATTAAAATTACATAGTCACCCTTTTTTGACTATTTTAGATAACATTTTATCTATAATATTTACGGCTCTCATCGATACAAGGTAGTAGCTATAGTTAAACATGGAAATCAACATATTTAAATACGAATGACATGTAATAAAATTGATAAATCGTGACTTTAGATTGAATATATGCCACAATGAAATAATGAATATTTATAATTGTTAATTATCAAGTCCATTTTAAGATTCAGTTTAAATTTGTGTTTCATACTTCCATGCATATCAATAAAATATAAATGTGGTGCAATATATTTGAACTAGGCCAGAGAAGACACATACAAAGCAAACAAGAAACAAACAAAACACGGAAACCCATTGTTTTAGATCCAAAAATCTACCACTGAATATTTAAAGCATAATTTATTGTCTCCCTCTTTAAGTACTAGTAATTACCCAAAACGTCATACCCCATTTAAGGAATATACATTGTTTGAAACATTGTTTGTTTATACATGAAATTTGTTAGAATGACATTTTAAGGATGTCGATTGGGGTTTTTTTCACAACAATAGCAAAACTTCATTTTATAACCATTTGTAATTTACACCAATTCCAGTTTATAGGCGAAGTTTCAAGAAAATCGATCGTCTGGTTCTCTCTAGGGTCCATCTCAAAATACTGGTACATTTGATAAAGGAATATGAAGTAAATTGTCATTTTCCGCAATTCCAAGGAGATTCCAAAATTACTACAATAGCTTTTTTCCTCAAATTGTATTATGTGATTAGCAATATTAGTTTCTACCTTGTATGTGAAGAATACTAAGTTCTACCGACTGATTTTTAGTGGAGGCCATCTCATAGTATCAAAATGCACTAAATTTTGCTATATATTTGTGGTATTACAAATTAAGATTGGTATAATAAATTGAGTAAAAGATTATGATTATAAGATCGTTTTATCTTAACGTCATAAAAGCACAATGGCAACGATAACCTAACGTGCATCGGAAAATCGTTTATCTAAAAAATCAATTGATTTATCGGTATTTAATTTATTGTGTTCAATTTAATTAATGATATACAAAAAAAATCATCAAAAAGTATAATTACACTGTATTTTACTAGAATGCGCAATGAAAACTAAAGTCGGCATCCTTAAAATGTACACTACACGTGAAGACTTCCAAAAGATAGATTTTATTTCAAAGTTTTAATTCCTAACGTACAACGAAGCATTATTATGTTTGATGTATTGGTTCAAATCGATTTAGTTAAGTTATATATAACCTATGTTTTTTGCTTTGAATTCAACATAAGTCCATCACATTACCTGTAGGTATGCTTTGGTGAAAGCATTTTGAACATCTAAACGGTGTAAAGCATTACCTTCTTATCATGACAAAACCCCTTAAAGCTGCAAAATTTCTTTATTTTCTTTTTCCATTCATAATAAAATACATTTATATAATAACTACAAGAAATCAAAAACCCTTTCCGTTTATAAAAGTAAAGTCCCATTTTCAAATGATTTTTGTGGTCTAATTCTCCCCTTAAATTGGGGCAGAGACTGAGACAGAGTTTGAGGTAAAATAAAGAGCAATAGAAAGTGTGTATCAACGAAAGCAAAACAAAGTGTATGATTTACTTCTGAAAGGGAAAGAGCGTGTTTTTGTTAGTTAACAATGGAGTTATTGTTCATACATGTAAGTTTTTTCCGATATCGTAGGTTACCGTAGCTTGTTTTTTTTATATTGTGTCCCGAAAAGTAAGGAACGGTTGTCTCTTACGTCGATTGTTTTTTCTTTTATGTCTTTCGAGGTTAAAATACTATTAAAATTCTTTATTTTATATCCTACAGTATAGGTTACCACTGCACCTTTATGTTAATATGAGAGTAATGGAGATATTAATACATTTAAAATCTGTATATTTCTATGCAATGTTTATTGTAAAGATCCACTCAAATTGACGTTTACTCAGCATTACCTTCACATGCAACTCAAAGAGTGTTAGGTGTATGGTAGCGTAACAAGGTCCCATTAGTCTTCGAAAGATAATGGTTTACCTGTCTTGATCATCGAGTAGAGAACGTTCTGCTTGGAAAATGAGTTCCGCAGCTCTAGAGTTTAAATCTCGCGCTGAGAATTGCGGTAAAGCTAAAGGTAAGGTAATAGCAAAATGATTTTTAATGTATGTATACATGTACATGTTCAATCAACATAATGAAAATCAAAATCATTATGATTGAACATAAATCATGAAAACAATCATAAGAGTAACAATGATATTTGTCTCACTTCTTGATATACAAGGTGAAAGACGGTAAACATTTCCAATATATTGTGACATAGTGCGTAAAAAGATCATAATAAATCACGAATACACATTTCCATTAAACAGATGGCAGTGCCGACACAAATAAGGAACAGATCTTGTGACAGAAGGAAATAAAAATGTCTCCCTGACCAACATAAACAAAAAAATATTAAAATATCACAATAAATAATTAGAATAGAACAATATATAATATTTTTTTTATTATGTCAGATATTGATAAACTAGTGGTAATAAACAAAGATGGCCGTCTATGCAAGTGTAGTTTAATTTACATCTAAAACTGTATCTAATGTTTTCAAATAAACTAAAAGTGAAATCAGATATTTAATTGAAACATAATGAAGGACATCTTCATTGAATCTACTTCTTAAGAGATTTTTTTCTAAAAATTGTTAGTGACAGCTTTAAATTTCCCGGCTCTGGAAGTCTTCAACTTCTCAAAATTTTTTATGGTTTATAATTAGTATGCAAAAGGACTTTCCATTAAGAGCAATGTACACCTATGCCTCGCAAAACAATTGCTGAAAAAGAATTAAAATATTACCAAAGAAAGCAGGCGGGCTTTTAAGAGATGTTTTCTTCATCTCCAAACACTGCTTCAACAAAAATTGAAATTTAGTGATGGTTGTTAATGGACGATAATAGTTCGTTATATAATACACCAGAGGCATGGCATTATGAAATACATAAACCCTGTAGTGAGTGATTCTCTGTTTTCCGTTTTGGTATACAATGATATAAAATATTGTTTTCGGTGCGAATAAACTATTTCCATTATTTATTGTCCGTGCATCTTTAGCCGTATCCTTCTCCATTTCAGTTCAAACGGATTTTTTCTTGAGTTAATTCAAAATCGCAAAATCGAACCATTTTGTGTTTACTTTGGAGCTGAGTTGAGGAACAAGTAGTTAAACTGAACTTGGACATATACATAAAAATTATTATCATATACATTTATGATGTCAATTCTATCATTTTAGTATGAAATTGTGACGTTTTAGAAAAAATAATGATTGAAAGAAGGGTAACTCTTATTATTTTTCCATCATGATAAACACCCAAACGTTACTTTCATCTTTACTCATGTTCACCAAGTCATTTTTGATCGTATAGTTAAGTTATAAAGCTTGTACTTTTGGAAAAGATTTGATTACAATTGTAAGCGAATACATGTATGTATGATGACCATTCCCGAATGATAATGACGACCGATTAGACTATCAGATATTGGTTGGCAATCGTTAGCATAGTTCAGGATATTCCGATGCTCTAGATCTCTGTTTCTAATTAGAAATACCCTTAAGTTTGGATCGGGTTCATAATCAAATGCAAAGTGCAACTGCTAGATAAATATGTGAAGTATCATCACATTTTCACAACAAAACTGACAACATAAAAATACAAATTATACAAAATTACATTTTAAAAACCCCCATCAAAAAAGCTTTCAAAGATGCAAATACATTCACAAAAAGGTAAAAATATTATGCTGTACATTTTCAAAAAAAGAGTGAGTGACTACCAGATCATAATCAAAGACAAGTCATAACGGTTATATTTATACATAAAATAACAAAAAAAAAAAATTCACACTGCATGCAGAGAGGCCAATTAGTACATTCATTCATCACGTTCTTCAGCTACGTACGGTGCTACAAGCATTTTGTGGTTGTGACTTCATGATTGATATTTTTCGTGTATCTCTCGAATTCTTCTTGTTGCGTAATTGTTAGCACAAAAATAGGTCAGTCGTCCTTCTATAAAACGTGTGCATTAACGTTTGACTCTGGCTTTATTTCTTATCATCTACACAGCTGCACTAGTTTCTATAACGTTCAATATCCGGTGAGCGTGCCAGCTGTATAATGAAGAAACACTTTTATCTGTTTATTTATCTCGTTTTTGGTAAGTTTCAGTGTTTGTTTTAAAAAGTAGTCAGATTATATACATGATGGTCAGTACTACTGCAACAAACAAGCATATGAACAATTTTGTCTTTAAACCATATGTTTAAAGACAAAAAGGTCTATTAAGTATAGTTTTAAAATATACAATCAACTGATTCTCTGAACATTTTGTGCATCCAAATTTCTCTGGAAAACTTTTTGGGCATAATAATTATAGCAAAATAAATGGTGCTATTATTAGTATTTTTTCCTTTTAATTGGTAAAGATTTGAAGACCCAGTGTAACTTTTTTTTTCTGCAGATGCAAATGTTTTTGTTTTGATTTCAAAATGCACGTTCAATGATTTTATCCTTCAAAAAGTTAGAATCGATGGATATAAGATTAAACTTCAATTTTAGCAACTGGGATGATACCGCAAAAATTATCAAAAATAGCACCGAGTATGACATTTAATTTTATGAAGAATGAGCTCGTTTAACTTTTAGGGACATCTGGTATATCTGCGGATTGTCCGGACAACTGGATACGTTTTGAAGACTCATGTTACTTGTTCATGACTCGATACCCAATGCAATGGATTGAAGCAATGGTGCGTTGGTTGTCACTACTCTGAATATTCACCATGATGGTGTAGAGAAGTTCTAAACAATATGTTTGGAGTTAGGGTATTTCATATTTGTGATGAAAGTCCAAGGTTTTACAACCCGATTAAGATATGGAAAGACGAAGATTCAAGATCGAAACCAATGTCCATCAAGTTTATTGACATTAATATAAATTAATCATCGAGTAGTTTTTAAATGTGAAAATAAATGGTCATGGACAAACTATATACCCAGTGTCGTTTAGTTGACGTCTTAATTATCATCAATAGAATAAAAAAAATGCCAGCTACAATCTAGATGTCAGAATAGTTTAAAATAACATTCTATAACAATTTTCGCTGGTGACGCAAAGCTAATATGCTTTTTAATTCCCTGTACTACATGGCACAATTTTATACAATCAAAGCGTTTTCAATCCATTGATAGACTTCCTGTGAGTTTCTCGAATAATTAGACCTTTTCTGTATCCCCGTCTTTAAAACTTGTTGTCGTCTTTCCGTTTGTTTTGTTACTGCTGTTAATTGTTCATGTTGATGGCGTTTATCTCCCAGTGCTTTTTGTTGTTTTTATTGTGAAGACCTTCTGTAAGACTTTCGATGCCAAACTCGCAGAGGTAGAAACCCATCCCGAGGACACGTTTATCCGTCATGAAGCACGCGTCTACGGAGGTATGTTCAGTATAAAACATACTCATAATTCCATTTTAAATGTGCACACAATCTCTTTAAAATTTCGAACGTATTTTTTAAAAACCTACAGTACTAGTGTATCGAACTTTATGTTTATTACAAATAAAAAGTAGTGTATATTTGTATCTTTTTATGCATTAATTATCGTTATACGTGTACCCAAAAATATGACATTCATAATCAATAAGTTGACTAAAATAATTTAAAAAGATGAAAGTGTATTGCAATATTTAGGTGAAATAAACCTTGGCTCGTGGATCATATACATCAAATTGAAATTGCATACTTTCTATAGCATTAAATTATATCCTTAGACTTTGGTTCAAAAATCGAAGGTTACAGTGAAATCTTAATATTCGAGATGATTCAGATTTTTTTTTGCTTAATGGTTATACTATATTAATAAAGTTTCCCAACGAAAAATTAAAAAAAAAATCATTTAAATTAATCATTGTTGGATGGAAAATCTTGAAATGATATTACTGCAATTTTTTCAATACGGATAATCAATTAATAAAGCAGTCTCGGGTATTATTA
Source organism: Magallana angulata (assembly GCF_025612915.1). Lineage (NCBI taxonomy): Eukaryota > Metazoa > Mollusca > Bivalvia > Ostreida > Ostreidae > Magallana > Magallana angulata. Next base: position 28,410,031 of record NC_069114.1, read on the forward strand.
CCTTCGAAATTCCAGAAGTTATAAACTTGATATAAGTCTTTTGTTTCATTTAATTTGAATTTTTTTTTGTCAATTTGATTTTTGGGAGTGTCATCAAAATTTATCTTTTTTTTTTATTTTCAAACTGTTAATGCTGCATTACTTGAAATAAAAATTTATTTATCAACAAAATATAATATTGTGTTGTTGTTTTCGATTAAGCCTATAAGGAATCGTTTTGGATCGGCGGTAACGATTTGATTTCGGAAGGTAAATGGATGTGGATGACGAGCCACACTCCACTCCACTACACTAACTGGGCCCATGGAGAACCAAGCAATGAATTTGGAGGAGAACATTGCATGAGCCTGTTGTTCTACACCGACTATCACTGGAATGATGAACGATGCAAAACTGTTCTTCCATTCATTTGTGAAAAAGAGACGTAAATATGTAACATTTTAATATCTGTGTCATCTTCAATGCTACACGCAAGATCATTGGTCAAAATTGGAAAGAGTATTCACTGCTGATGATTTATTAAGCTACATGACTTTTGATGGTTCTTTTGATATTCAATTATTTTTTCTTTTTATAATGCACCACTAGTTATTTAGTTAATAGGGATTCTAATTTTGTAAGTATTAAAACAAAAAACTCGGACGCAATTAACCGTAAGTTTTACGAATATGAAAAAACCCATAAAAATATTTCTTTTTAGATCTATGTCACCACTTTTGTTACGCGTTTGCTATCGTAACTCGATTAACATTTTAATTCATTTCATTTTTTGATTAACATCTTAAATCATTTTATTTATTTTCCTTTGCTTTTAAAATCTTGCCAGCTGAGCTTGCCTTTTCGCACATGCATAAAAAATGAATATGCCATCTATTTAGTAAATGAAAAGATTTATACAAAGCAGGCGGTCATTCATGAACATGTTAATACAGTGATAATACATGTGGTGCTAAATGCAATCATGGCCCCTATCATTCACAAATATGGAAAATTAATATCTACACAAAACGCACAATAGGGGACCAAGGACTAGAGAGATTATACTACAGATGTACCTAAAATATACATAAATTCATTTCATTTTATTCGTATTTGTAGGAGCTCTCCGGCCATAGGAATGTTGGTTGGATAATGCTGTGCTGAACACGACAATCTATTATCACATTGATGTTTATTGAATAAAAGACAAAACATTCTATATTTCTTTAATTTTAACACAATTTGGAGACACATGTAGTTAGTATTTGAAAATTTCTCAACCCATTAAGTTTCCTATTGCTTTTCGGCTTTCATCTGCTCGTTTGGTTATAACAACTATTAAATGATACTACATAAGGTGGACAAATTTTGCATCTAAAAACGACTCATTTGAAATAGAAGAACCAAAACTTTTAAAACCAACATTTTTTGTGGTGGATTTTATATTAATGGAGAAAAGTAATATATTTTTTTTTAGCTCGGCTTATTTCTTTATGACAGGAAAAACTTATAAAACATTTGGAATATATAACATTCACAAAACTGAAACATCACTTCAGTACTAACCTAGGGTAAACCACATTTAGTTAAATGATGGCAAAAAACAAATAGACAAAAGTATTAATTTCAATTCTTAAAACATCGGGATTGAACACTTATTTTTTAAAAAAATAGAATTGAAAAGTGCAAAAGTAAGAGTAACAGTGCAATTTTACAATAAATCTATTGAATTGAGAAGGCAGTGGAAGATGACATTGAATCTTATCAGTAGTAGGCCTAGTGTTATATAAAAAAAATATCGAAGATGATTTGATAAATTTTGAAGAAAAAATTGTTATTGATCACTCTTCTTCACAATTTTTGAATGAATTATACATGCTTTAGGGAATGGTATAAATCAAAAAAGAGCCAATCACAATCTACAGATGACAGTTGGTTGGTGCCAATCTTTTTGTTATTAACTTTTCCTTTTTTTAATTTCTAAAGTTTAATTTTCTTTTTTGCAATTACACCAATCTTATCATGAACCACGATTTTTAAAGGTATTCTGAAATTAGAAATGTCTTAAGCTTGCTTTAAGATCAGTATTTTTTTGCAAAAATTAGATCAGTGTAGCAATTATATTCAAATAATTTTTTGAACCAGGAACTGATTTTTAATATTTTATATAATTTCATGGTACCAATCAGTCTTCGAATACACAGTGACTTTGTGACTACCTTTGGATAGAGAGTCTTATCAACACTGTCCTGGCAACCTAATTATCTATTAGTCTCACAGTGAACCTGTTTGTTGTCATGAAGATTTCTTATCTGCTCATATGTACGGTCTTCGGTAAGGTTTAAAACATAGTCTGTAAAGATACTCAATATATTATTTATGCAACATTAATTTGTGAAATGATAAATAAGATCTATTAAGACGTATTTAAAAGTTAATTTGGTCTTTGGAGAATTCTTAATTATTAAGATCTAGAATTACATACATGTATGAATCAGGCAATAATGGAAATACTATATAATCCAAGTGCAATGTAAGTGGTTTGATTTCACTCTTGCAGAAATATTATGTGTATCTGCGGAATGTCCCGACAACTGGGTACGTCATGCGGACTCATGTTACTTGTTCATAACGCGATATATCATGGAATGGATCGACGCAATGGTTAGCTTTTTGTTGAATTATTGTAGATTCTTTAGTTTATGCGAGTACATAACTCCGCGATTCAACCATTGTACATCAAGTCGCGAGAATATGAATTCGCGAACGAAGTTATCCTAGTTTTATTTAGTTAATACCTGTCTGAAAAAATGAAATGAGCTTCTCGCGATTTTACATAGATATTAGTTTCTTGCGTTTAATAGGGAAGCTACTAATATTGTGAAATTTTACCTAATCCTGCATTTAGTTTTGAAATCGAAACAAACTTGATATAGAAAACAACCCTGCAAAAGTTTGTAAATAAATGTATCAATAGATTTAACTTCATCAAATTTTGTTATATCGCGGTAAATTTGCTATTAGATTCAAATTTACATTAAATCTTAACTTTTTTTATTTTTTTATTTACTCATTCACTCGATTTAAATCGATTCCCCGGAACCTGATCAATAACTAAAATTTACTTCATATGAAACAACGCTTTGAGTTAATAACTAATACCATGAATCTAATTTGTTTTTATCTTGCATGTTCACACAAATAAATCGCATCTCAATATAATAAAGTCGCATGTTATCATAAAAATTATGTTTCATCTTGCATCTGTGATGTCAGATACGGGCGTGAGTAAGTGATTTACCCAATGTTTGGTAAACACAATGAAAAATCTTGTTTTAAACAACCATTTTCTTTGAAATATGAAGGATTAAAGTAACAAATCTCGGAGTTTTGTCCATTTTTGATTAATGAAATATATATAGAATGCCTACAGTCTCTCCGTAATCGACATTAAAAAAGCTCTTAACTTCCTCTTTAAAATGGTGTCAAATTCAATATAGGTACCGGGAGTACTTTTCCCACGAATTAATATAAAATGCCAAAAAACCGTATACTTTTCGAAATAATTTCTTTAAAGCCGTAATGTACAGGAAAGACTCTTCAAATCAATTATGACGTCATAACGGTTCTAGCACCAAAAAGACACGCTGGAATCATTTACTAGATCTTGACCTTAATACATACATTGTATTATAATAAGTATAAGATTCATGTTACAGTAGCATTATTTGGTTTGAAAAGGACACATGAATTCAAATCAATGTACACAATATACGATTCCTCGACTATCGGTCGAGTAAAGCCCACGATTAATCGACTAAGCTAAAGTAAAACTGATATCCCTAGTTTCTACTTTTTAATACTACTACCGAACTAATAAGACACTTTGTTGTTTTCATTATGTTTCAATATTCTCAAGTTGCATCCAGTAATCGTTTTCGTTGTAAATCATTTTTTTAGAGGGGGGGGGTTACTTTCATTTGTGGGGGGGGGGGGTGTTGTGGCGATGTTAAACTCTATGTGAGGATTTGTTGTTATTTTCTTTTAGACCTTTTGTGAGACGTTTGATGCCAAACTGGCAGAAGTGGAAACTGCCGTCGAAGAAACGTTTCTGCGTCATGAAGCAAACATTTACGGAGGTATGCTCCTCATGAAACACACTTAACACACCCAGTAAAACAAGATCATTTGAATAAAAGAAACACTTACAACTGCTCTTTATTAAGTAATATTTTCAACCTAGTATAAAAAATTATCACCTTCCAATAATGATTTCAATCAAAGTTGCCCTATTATTCGTTCGATACATCTACATTTAATTAAAAAAAAATCATATCATGTTGTTGAATAAGCCGGTAGAGGGTCGTTTTGGATTGGCGGTAGCGATGTGATGGCGGAGGGTAAATGGAAGTGGATGAACAGCAACACTCCAATCAACTACACTAACTGGGCGCGGGGATCTCCCAGCAATAGTTATGGAGCAGAGCACTGTCTATGCTTATATTACCTTGCGCAGTTTTTCTGGAATGATGAGAGTTGCACTACTCGTAATCCGTTTATTTGTGAAAAAGACGCGTAAGTATGATTGATTTATGAATACCACCTAGCTTGATTTAAAGTAAATGAATAATAATAAAAATATTATTATATAAATAATTAAATATAGTTATCACTATGAGATTAGTCATTACCTTGGGTGATACCTGGAACAAAACATTATAAATGAATATGCTTTTCAAATATTCTTAAAATCATTTTCCTTATGGTCAATCAACATTTTTTAAGTTATCAGAATTGCTGTTTGATTATTTTTCGTCAATTTTGTCAGACAAGCAATTTTATAATAGTATATGCATATGCAAAAGCAATTTCATTGCTGCATGATGTCGACGTTTGATACAGTTTACGTAATGGTGGTTTATGTCGTTTAACATTTACAAGTTCTCTTTTTTTATTCACAGGAACTCTCCTGCCTCAGGATTTTTGGTTGGGTGAAGATGGAAAGCAGAAACGACACCTTGTATTTATTTATCTTGAATACTTATAAAAGGATGTTGTGGTTTAATATGCTGCTTAGTTTGTAAATTAATTAAAGATTCTGTTAAAATTTCAAGCAGTGTTTTATTTCATTTCGTCAACTATCGTTTTAATTGCTGATAAAAATTCACAAGAAAATAGTCCCTTCTTCATACGTTGAAATGTCTTAAACGAAAATGAATCCCTATTTCGTCGTATTTCTCAGTCTATAGATTGCAGATGTCGTTTATGCTATTTTTTCTTTGTATGCCTTCCTTAAAGCTACTTAAGTTTAATATTAAACTACCTATACACTTAACTCAAAATAATTCCTTTCAGAAAGTCTTTTACATCGTTGTCATTAACAAATTCAGATCAAAGTTGACATATGTACGGATGTTGATAATAAAACTCGTCATTTTAACCTCTGAGTACCCTGTGTGTTACAATGTTATGACTGCAGTAGCTTTCAACCTTCTTTGCAAGCAAAAAATATTTCGAATGTAAATATATAAAATTAATATAAAATAAAATTACTCGAAAAGATTTCAATAATCAATGTATATTTTATGGATTAAAGTGTGTCATTATTGATATGACAAAAGGTCGTCACTTTTCGAGAATATTGGTATTTTTTCTGACATATTTATTTGGTGTAAAAAAAAATAAACAAATAAAATAAATTAAAAAACATACGCAGAAAATGATACCATATCACAATAAGCAAGTCTTAGAGGCCTACGTGCCTTAACGGTCACTTGAGTACAACAAGCTCACACACAGGCCTGTATTAATTACTACTCCGACAGTCGCTGACTGTCGATATTACTTCTCTGTTTTTATTATTTATTTATTATTGGGATACTAGTATCCTAACCAAAGCTTTTTACTACATGTCGTTCGTAACATGCACTTTGCTAATAAAACAAAAACTATAGAACTGGTGCTAAGTTAACACCACCACTAACCCCTCCCCCTCCGGCCCGCCCAGGTCATTTGAAATGAAAAATAAGATATTACATGCATCCCCCTTTTTTTTAAAAACAAAATCAGATAGTATGTTATTCTTAATAAATAACATCATTTTTAGATAAGAACTCATCTGGCAGCGAACTCCACAAACACGTATGTGAAGAATAATAAAAATAGGGCTAAAGAAAAGGTTAAGCTCATCAAAAAAAACTATTTTGAGAAATCCATTAATTTTTTTCTTTCTGAAAAAATATGAATCATAAAGTTTGTATTAAGAATGAGCAGCAAGTTTTTTTTTACTGTGTTTAAGGTAAAATTTACTGCCTCACAAGCATTAAGGTTTCATAACCACGAAGGAACGACAAACTTTGAAATACGAAATTCTAAAAGTTGATATGAAAATTCTAACTCTTGTCCGGCAATGAATTATAAAAAGAGTTGAATTGCGCTCAAAATCAATTTTCAAGAAATATCTAAAAAAAAAAATGAAAATTGTGAAGGCATTGTGTAATTTTTGCGTATTTGTTATGGAAGCAATTTATTGTTTTACATCAACAAACATATTTCACAACATGATGACGGTGAGGAGGCAATATGTAGTAACATTGCTTGAGAATTTGAAAATGTAGGTTATCAAGGTGCTCGAAGTGTTTGAACCATAACAAAGGTTATTAAACTACCTGTGAATTCCTACACGTTTGCACTTGTTAATGCAGTTAAAATCAGTTGGAAATAATGAAAATAACATATTCAATCATTAAAAATCAAAACAAATATTTAAAAAAAAAGGAAACAACAATATTCAACCACAGACGCCATCAAAGTATTTTGTGCAGTGGCTGACACCATAATTCTAGTTTGACTGCACCTTATCTAATGCTTCATGTGTCATAGACAAATCTGGACGTCCCAGCAAGTATGTTGTGTTTCATTTTCATAGTCTTTTGTTCGTTCGTTGGTGGAACCCTCATCAATGCTTCGGAAAGTTCACTCCAGAACGCAGTTGGAAAACGATCTTCTATAAGTTAGTGCATTCCTTTTAACCTCATTCAATTTACATTTACATGTATATTATGTATATATTAATTTCATGTGAATTAATTGATGTTAACAATATATGCAAAATCTAAAATATAATGTCAACATTTTATCTGATTGCACACAAGATGATTGTCTTTGAAATTCATTCCTTCAGTACGAAATATATTTGCAGATTTCAAAAATTGGTTTGTTTTATATGAAATTTAAATGTAGAACTTTGCTTTTAGACTCAACCTGTGCCTCTAGGTTAGACTGTAACCAACATAACACCAATGTCCTGATCTTGTTCTTCACCATCCACTGTCCTGTAGATAATATTGATTGTGTTGACAACAAATGCCTCTGTACCATTAATAAGGTCAGATTTACATTTAGGTGTATGTAGTTATATTCTTTAAAAAGAGTGATAAACGACATTTAATTCAGAATAAAACAAAGTCTGATCGGCTCGTAACTAACATTCTGGAAACGTGGAAATGTTATATTCACCTGCACGTGACTTACAAGGTCAATATAACATTTGATTTATTTTTACATTGGACTAAACTGGACCTGGAACTTCTATAATACATCTGATGGTTATCATTTTTTTGTTGTCGTCCAACAAAAAGTTCGTCTCCTACTTTTTACGGTCATAACTTTAACTTGAAAACTAAATAAAGACGATGAAATTCCCCTCATTTGATAACACTTATTTTAAAAGTCTTATCAACTTTGTCACTTTATCATACAATAAGACAATCTTTCGATCATTACAATGATTTAGCTATTGTATTCAGGGAAATATTCGCCCCCGTTTTTTCGCCCCTTTCGCCCTTGTTTGTCAGCGGGCGGAATTAAAACTGGGTAAATGCAATGCTTCAAATTATATTTCTTCAAACACAAATCTGTTTGTGCTAATTAAAGACAGGGCGAAACTGTTTGCAAGTGTAGAAGGGCAAAAATTACACCGGGCGAAAATAACCCTGTATACAGTATCCTTAAAGATAACTATATTCACCTCGACTTTCGATAACTCGTCGTATTGACCCCCAGAAACAATATATTTTTTAAAATAAGTCAGATGCTAAATAAATTAAAGTTTAGTTTTTTAAAACATCGATAATAGTTCATTAATTTTACTAGACACCTTAACGGACATCATATTTCTTTAGATAACCACTCCTCAGGCAGCAACAACCACGAGTACGTAAGTAAGGAATTTAAAATAGCATGGCCGAAGGAAGGGTTTTTGTTTATCACAGAAATTAAATTAGAACTGTTGATAGTTTTCTCTCTGAAAAACGTAAAGTATGCAGCTCATATAAACAATAACTAGGTAGTACGCTAATTTAGGGGTTCAAATTTACCTTTTCTGTAAAGTGACTTTCACAAAATTCGAATAAAAATGAGTGCAAAAATTGGTGGAACAAAAGTGCAAAATCCGCACTGAAAACAACAATGACGACCAAGTACATGAGATGTGCAAGAAGCCACTATAACTGTGACAGCTCTCTCTCTCTCTCTCTCTCTCTCTCTCTCTCTCTCTCTCTCAGTGCGCAATACAGCAGGTAAAACTCACACAAGTTGATACAGTTTGTGTTTTTCTGATCACCATCTTTTGGCGTGTCTGCAAAATTTCTATATGTGTCTTTTTTTTTGCTTTTTTCTGAACGAGACATAAAAGATGTATGCGTTTAATCAGCTACTAAATCGGATTTTGACATTACTGCTTTAACATTTGCGATGTGATTCTTTGCGTTTTTGTATCATAAACATTGCCAATATTATTGATTTTTTAAAATCTCGTCTAAATAATAGCTTAAAATTTCATGCAAATAAATTAATGCTTTGATTATAAAAAGGTATTCCTGGCTCAGTTTGACGTATTATGCCTGTTCAGTAATTTATGCCAGTGACGTGTCTTATACTTTGACATGCAAATTCGTACGTTGCATTCAGTACTCTCTTTTAGCATTCTTAAGTATATACTTCATTACCTTGTAGCCCCTCTGCCATCATCTCGTCCAAAACTGGCAACCACGTCAGGTTTGTAAAGTAATTGTTTTGTACATATGCATTTGAAAGATTGCTAAAAAAAAATTTTAAAAGTGTTTTGCTTGCTCTTTGTTCTAGTGAAACAGTTTAAGATGTGTTTAAATTTTATCATTGCTTTCATAGATTTTGTTAATCCCTAACCTTAAAGCTTACATTCAGTTTAATCTGTTAACATTTTCGAATTAATGACTGTAACACTTTATCCAGACCCAAAGACCATTAATTTTATGATAAATTAGTCCAAATCGCAATTTGGTTTAACTTTGAACTTCTTTAATAATCAAATTTAATTCATTTGTGAGAGATGGCATTATTCATACACTTGAGAGCTAGATGATGACTGGATGGTCTGAAATGGTGAATGAACGGCTTTCTCATTCAGTTACCTTTCAGTCTCATTTCAGATGACTGAAAGGAATAGTTCCTTCCTATAATAATTTTACAAAAAGGACGACCTTAATCTATTTATAGTCAATCAATGTTAATAAGTCAAAATTTAAGTTTTTATGTAATTTGATTATCAGTTTATTGTCTTCAGGCCTGATGTTTATTACATTACACCGCTTATCTTCGATATGACATTTCTTATCTCATTCGCATATTGGTTACAAATGAAAGATAGTCATGCAGAAATGTTTGTCATACTTTTCATTGATTTTCTTGTATCATGGTAAGAGTTTTAAGATTATGGAATCTTGCGTTCGTTTAGTTATATACAATTGATTACAACTGTATTTCAAATCAAAAATATTTATTGAATCAGTGTTTTCAAACAATAGAGGCAGAGCAGAACAGTGAAAATCAAAATGATTTCTTTGAGGTTAGGTTGATGAAAATAAACATTCGAAAACTTTGTATTTTTTCTGATGAGTTGTAAAATAAGCGATTTCCATCTTACTCGTCGAGAAAAACATTACAAAGTTCTTTTATTATGATTAAAGTTATGATTTTGTTTGTTTTGATATAGGAAACGACTTTGTATGAATCAGAATAAAGCTCGGTAATGAGGATATCTCAATTGCACATCTATCATCACATAAAAAATTGCATCGATAAAATGTCATTGTAAGATGATTATGATGTGAATCTTTATTAAATTATGTAGCAAAACCAAATAAATATCTCATGATTTACATATTTTCAGCGAGTTCTAGTATTTCTACAGACTGCCCAAGACATTGGATTCGCCATCAAGACTCGTGTTACCTTTTCCTTACTAGCAACCCCATGCAATGGACTGGAGCGATGGTAAAATATTTAGGGAATCATGTATTTATAGTTCGGTTTCTGGAATATTTAGGACCAATCATATTACAAACTTAATTTTCTCCTGAAATGTAAAAAACCGGTTTTAAGTGGTTATCAAAGACTGTTAAAATGAGCCTTGAAAAATATAAATCTTGAAAAAAAATAACTCTTCAATATTTGCTTTTAAAACAGAATCAACTTTATTGTTAAATAATTATCAAACCATGGTGTTTTAACAACAAGTATGAAATATATTATAAACCGATAACATGGAAATCAGTGTTTGGGAACTATTTATGTAAATCAAAATATGTAAATTCATACGCAGTGATTAGGCTGTTGCATTTAGAGGCATTTAAAAATCGCAAAAAATTAATGAAGAAACACAGTAGAATGCAAATAAATTATAAACTGATACACCATGAACAGATGTAAGGTAGCAAAGAAAGCACCCATTTTAAGTTTTTTTTAACTTGAATTTATCATTTGTTGTAGAGCTTTTGCAAGTCCTCTTATGACGCCCAACTGGCAGAAATAGAAACGTCAGAAGAAAACGAATTTATCAGACAGGAAAGCAGAAAAATGGCAGGTCAGGCATACTTACATGTTTGTGTTATAATATTACTACCGTAATATATCTGAAGCGTGTTCAACAGTGAGTGCTCGCGATTGTCGTCAAAATCCATGTACCTGCAACACCTATTTTCTGTTTAAAATCATATTTATATTTCTAAGATTCCAGTTGACATCACATTATATACTGGAGAATCCTCGAAAAAGGATTGATTTCAATGTAAAGCAAATAAACCTACTTTTAAAAATCATACTATACCCCCAATAGGAACAGCATCTGGGTCTTTTTGGATCGGTGGAAGTGACATGTTGGTAGAAGGGGAGTGGGAGTGGATGACAAGCCACAACTTAGTCACCTTCACAGACTGGGCATCTGGAGAACCCGACGATTTCCTTAATCAGGATTGCCTGGATATCAAAACCAGTGCACACTACCACTGGAACGACTCGCCTTGCTCATACCTTCATTGGTTTATTTGTGAAAAACACGTGTATGATTTTTAATACTTATTTTTGTGAAAGTTAAATACCTAAAACTCCTAAAAAAAATGATTTCGTCTAAAGATCGTGAAAGATCTTTAGGTTTTTTCAATATGTAGGTCTTTTCCCAAATATTTTAACTATAAATATAGATCGACGCTTTAAAAAATGTATGTAGCAACATATACAGGGATACATTCGTAAATTACATTTCAAAATATTGTTTCTGTGTCTTCCTCAAACTTTTATATAATGAATTTTTTTTTACTTACATTAAATACTTACATTAGCATCGTAGTCCTCGGTCTTGAGCTGTATTTTTAATGTGTATTTGAAACTTAAAACCATAAGTCATAATAATAATGGATAAAACTGATAGATATCGTTTAAAATTTTGCCATGTACAGACAGACAGTTCCTCATTTAAAAACAAACTACTTTGAAAGTCTGTCTGTTTATAGCTATTATCTTAGAAAAATTGATTGATTTTTTAATAGGGTTATTTAATAGGATAGAAGTACACTTCAAATCCACAGAATCATAATGTGTCTCAAAGGAATTTCATACATCAATCTAATAATATATAATTTAAATAACAAAAAATGTCTTTATCATTATTGTTTTATTTTCATAACAGTGATGCTACTGGCCAAGGAAACTTAATTGGATAAGAAGTCTGGCTATGGTAGAACCAAACTTGAGATGATTTCATGAATTATTGATAGTTCTAAGTTCAATAAAATAAAAATTAATGAATAACTCCGAGTAATGTTTTGTTTGAAGACAAAATACTTTGTATGCACTGTCTGTTAAAACACTAGTAATGTAATAAGAAACTGAAATGATTTTTAATAGAATGGTTCGGACAAGAACGTATTTCAAAACAAATATCCATACTACCGGTATGGCAAATCACTAAATAGGTCTCAGCGGATATTCATACATTAAACTGTTAAGTTACAGTACAATTTAAAAGAAAAACATGTGTCAATTATTATTTTTTATTTTCATAACAGCCAACCTGCTCGTCCAGATAGCATAATTGGATAAAGTCTGACTATGGTAAAACTGTGCATGAGATGGATTTATGAAATAATACTATTTTTGTATTCAATAAAATAAATAATGAAATTTATGAGTAATGATTTTTATTAAGATAAAACAAGTACACACCCTACATCAAAATACAAATGAATATTTATACATGTTTATTACTTGTTTATTGCATGCTACTTGTATTCAATGTATCTCAATTTATTAAGCAGATAAATATCGGTATATGTGACTGTTGGTACAAAATTCTTTTTAGAGATATAAATCTGAGTCAAACAAATACATACGTACTAGATAAATGAATGTACTAATACTTTAACTATGCAAATATGTCGCAGATTTCATATTGGCTTTAAAGAAGACGTTTGTGTGTAAAAACAGGATATATAAAGTTACATTTTATTTTGATAAGGGAACATGAAAGACAAATAAAATGACCCTCCTCAAAATGTTAAGGTTTTTACGTTCTTTTACACTATGATTGTACTGTCAAGTTACTTCAGAATTAAAAATATATCAAATGACAATGTAAAAATTTAGAACAAGAACTCTGTTCATCGTCTTTTAAAGATACCCTGTATAGATTTTACCAACAAAAAAGGAAAGGAATCAAAGCAATGATATTTCTGATTTATATATAATTTATAATACATCCTGGTGATATCTTAAACCCATATCTCTGTCCTTATGCCACGTCTTATAATTCTTTAAATCAATACATTTTAAAATTGTTTAATCAAATTGGGTTCTAGAAAATCTAAATTTTACTTAACAATTCTGACAAAAGTGTATGGATAGAAAAAAAATTACTACAAATCATGCAGGTATGTATATTATGAAAACAGCGCAAACACGTATAGTTAGATAACATGACCATGGTCCTCCCTCTGTCTCGTAGAATTCTTATCAGTGTTAGATACATATGTATTGTCAGAAGAATTTCTGAAGACATGAATATAAACATAAAAACTAGCGTGCCAAGATTTTTATTCCTGGCGACTTTGTTTTTCTTAATCTTGGGTAAGAATTCGGATTCTCACTCTCTGCATCTTAGATACGGAAAACCGTTGCAACTGCTCTATTTTTTCATCATTGTGTCACAGGTTATTATATCGTCTAATTTGAATAAACTATAACAAGTTTTATGTGGAAGTATTAATAAATATTTACATTTTCCAGTGTCTTTGGCTGTGATAACACTGCGTATCGATTTTGAACTATATAACCCATAATACATATGACGCCAAAATGAGGCGCCAGTGGGGTTTGTTTATTTTTATTTAAGTATTTAATCGTACGATGGCTAAAAATTATATAAATATAAGTAATAAGGAATCATTCTTTGAATATTATGAGGTGATAATTTTGGTCGGGGCGTGATCAAATCTATCATAAAGCCCTTCGTTATATAGATATCTAAAGTTTCACTGAATTTATATAAATTTCGGCGATATGTACATGTAATATTCAAAATTCAGGAATTTGATACACTTTCATGCAAGTATTTCATATAAGTATGGAAAGTAGGAAGGGTCAAATCAAATCCCCTGTGATCTGATTAATGAACGCTGTCCCCACGCACACCCATTACCTTCCTTTACCTGTATTTTTGTTCCTAAATAGCAATGACATAGTTCTTTTAAAAAATAACTTGATGCAACCTAACTGAGGAACGAGGTATTAAACTATATATATATATATATATATATATATATATATATATATATATATATATATATATATATATATATATATATATTCCACAATGTTCAGTACGATACTCAATAATTGGAAATTATTTCCTGCATGTATATTAAACAAGCAATAAATTCATGGCCATAATTCATAGTCTCTTTTGAGATGTAAATTGTAAAAGAATTGTTTGTGAACTTTCCATATTAAAATTTTAAAATCCTACCAGTATACATTAAAAATTTGAGATATTTATATATAATTATTCAATTATATTTTACCTACCATGAAATTGATTTATGTTATTCAAACTCTATAAAAATGATTTTGCCTTCATGCTGTAGGGAACAATTTCTGTCGTGTATGTTTTCAGATTTTCACAATGTGTCCGGTAACTGTCCAGCCGACTGGGACCACCATTCGCAATCCTGTTACCTGTTTGTCTTTCGGTACATCTTGGAATGGATTGATGCTCAGGTATACATATTTGGTTTCACTATGTGTGTCTGACAATAGAAAATGTAAAGGAGACATAGCAATACATTTATTTAGTTTACTGATTTACGAATTTAAATTGGTCTCTATTATAAACATTTATGAGTGTAACGTATTCACTAGAGTTGTAAGCCTGTGAGCTATATTCTTATCACATATCGTCCAGCATACGTTCATTCAGCTGTTGCCTCTAAACCTTTCATATATTCTCGTCACCTTCTAGAATCATGAAGCCAGTTTCAACCAAACTTGGCAAAATAAATCCATCTTTGAATAGAGTTGAATTGATTTTTTTAAAAGGCAACACTGTTTTTGATAGGGAATAGATAAAACTGTGAAAAGAGTATGCGTATGGTTTTTGGAAAAGTTGCACTGAAAATGCAAATATATACTAGTATTAGAGAAAACAAACTGCATGTAGTGTAATTTAATTGCGAACCCCCGATCAATAGCGGGGCCACAGTTGCGATGCAAAGCTTTATTTATATAGTAATATACAGAGAAAGTTTGTTGAATACATTCTTGACAAGATCTGAAATGATACAGCTGATTATGAGACATGATGACAACTATCCATGTACTTTACTTGATTCAAAGTTGTAGAAAGTATGACTCTTTGTCCCTGGGAGCTCTTCAAATACACTGGTATGTTGTGCATGTTGTAGAGTTACTGCAAAATGCTTGGTGCCACGCTAGTGGAGGTGAATTCAGCAACAGAAGATCACTATCTTAGGCAGAGATTTAGACAACTATCACATTCTACAGGTTAGGATATTTAATGTTCTACTTTGTAAAAAGATGAAGACTAAGTGCAGAGGCAGATATATATATATATATATATATATATATATATATATATATATATATATATATATATATATATATATATATATATATATATATATATATATATATCTCAAATAAACACTAACAGTATGAAGACACATTTTCAACCATGTGGTTTGTTTGTTTTATTTATTTTTTTTGTACAAGGTTTTTTTTAATGCATTGCGTATATATTTATCTCAGTGCATATAAAACTACGTTCCTTTAAAAGTAATCATAGTATTATTTTCTTAGAGAACGGCATACTACCTGTAGTATCTAACAACACAGATGCATGCAACAACATATTAACCTGTACGTATCTATTGCAGCCAACATTTGGCTTGGAGGAAGCGACATCCTGAGTGAAGGATCTTGGGTATGGGTGGGCTCAGGTGAAGCTTTTTCATACACTGGGTGGCACCCTACAGAACCCAACAATTACCATGGAGGCGAACATTGCGCAATGATGATGTACAATAACAACCAGAACTGGGCCGACACAAATTGTGCTAACAGAAATTGCTTCATTTGCGAAACGTCTGCGTAAGTGTTAAATGTGTTGGAAGTCACTCAGAATACCTCGCACATTTTTTCTTTGCTGTCATCCGGGTACTTTAATTATCTGCTGTACTGCAAAATCTCCGTAGACATATTGAGCCATGTTTTAAAACCTGATAAGTTAGAGGGGACGTTTTAAAAGAAAATTCATGGAATTTTTTAAGCTTTTGATTGAACATCGTTTGAACCCTGAGGTATTTATGATATCGAGTTATTAAGCAAAAACTTTGAATCGAAGATATCTTGGGACATATTACATGTATAAAGTTTGACCTCAAAAAGTGGATGAACTTAGTTTTTCGTTATAATGAAACATGTAGATACATCGTTTGAACCCTGAGGTATTTATGATATCGAGTTATTAAGCAAAAACTTTGAATCGAAGATATCTTGGGACATATTACATGTATAAAGTTTGACCTCAAAAAGTGGATGAACTTAGTTTTTCGTTATAATGAAACATGTAGATACATGTTTATACTTAACATATGTTATAGACTCATTTCTTGTTTTCTTACCTACAGGTCAAATATAGTCCATCAAGGATTGGGATAGTTCCTTGTTATCATTATAATGCAGCGTTCAAAATATTAACTCTATTATCTACATCTCAAACAGTCAATTTGTATACTTGATAAACTTATATAAATAAAATTGTATCTCTCTTGTTTCGTTTTGTTTTAGATCTTAAAACCAAATCAGAATATACAAACTATTTGTACATGTAATAAAAATGAGAATTTTACATTGATTGACCAATTACATTTATCAAACCTGAATAAAGCTTGACTGTGCGTCACTTCCGGAAGATCGGTAGCAACAGAAGAAAATTCTTTACGGTAAATCTGATGTATTTTATACACGTATGTGTCACAAAATGTATATCAGCACAAAGATAATTGAGAATAATTACATATGAATGCCGAGCTCCTTCGTCAGCAGCGGCGGCGTCCTAAATATTTTGAGAAGAGACGCGGAAAGAAGGAAAGCCAATGAACATAAAAATTATGTTCCCTCTTTGTTTCCATACAAACTTATATTAACATTCTTATCTTAAATGATTGTCTCTACGGTAATTTAGACATTGATTCATGATAATATTCATTTCTAACATATATAGATAAAATGCTGATTTTATCAATAGTAAATGTGTTGTTCAGTCTGTTTCTTGGTAAGTTTTTTTTTATCCGTTCGGTCTTATATTGTATTTTATTGTGTTTTATCTTCAATTTCATTCTAGTGCATGTTTAATTAAAGGTATCGAATATCTTATTTTATATTCAATTATTTAATGGCAAATAAATCATTTTCGTCTGAAAAATCATTTGTTGGTGACAGAATTACTGTAATACTGTCTCTTACTTAGTACATGGGTTGGTATTACATTGTATTTATAGTGTTTCAGACCAGCTCTGCCAACTGTCCGGCTAAATGGGTCCAGCATTCAAACTCATGCTACCTGTTTGAAACTCGCTACAAATTGGAGTGGATAAAAGCTCTGGTAAATCAGTAGTAAAAACCATACATATTGCTGCATGTAGATAAAACACTGGAATTGTCTGCAGTTTTGATTTTTGTTACACCTAGTATGTGCAATGCAAATCTGCTCTTGTTTGAGTTTGTTGAATACCAATATTATATTGTATTGCGTTTGTTTGAGCTGATCATTGATGTACAATTTGTCCATTCGACTGATATTCTGTTCGCTGTATTCGATGTTGTTTATATTATTTATATCGCTGTATAACATTATATTCTAGGAATAGTACTTTTGTTGTGTTTGTGGTTGTTTTGTTGGTTTCTTTTCTTTTTTTTTTCATTGTTGCATGTTATTGTTCTGTTGTTGTGTAATGTTTGTGGTTGAAATAATATTGTTACGTTCCGGGTTTTTTTGTTGTTGTGTTGTGTTTGGCGTTTGTAGCTGCATACCATTGTCCTGTCCTTGTTTTTTGGGGGTTTTTGTGATTGTGTTTTTTTCCGTTGCATATCTTTTTTGTTTCGTTGATTTAGTGATTGTGTTTTTTCCGTTGCATATCTTTTTTGTTTCGTTGATTTAGTGATTGTGTTTTTTCCGTTGCATATCTTTTTTTGTTTCGTTGATTTAGTGATTGTGTTTTTTCCGTTGCATATCTTTTTTGTTTCGTTGATTTAGTGATTGTGTTTTTTTCCGTTGCATATCTTTTTTGTTTCGTTGATTTAGTGATTGTGTTTTTTCCGTTGCGTATCTTTTTTGTTTCGTTGATTTAGTGATTGTGTTTTTTCCGTTGCGTATCTTTTTTGTTTCGTTGATTTAGTGATTGTGTTTTTTCCATTGCGTATCTTTTTTGTTTCGTTGATTTAGTGATTGTGTTTTTTCCGTTGCATATCTTTTTTGTTTCGTTGATTTAGTGATTGTGTTTTTTCCGTTGCATATCTTTTTTGTTTCGTTGATTTAGTGATTGTGTTTTTTCCGTTGCATATCTTTTTTGTTTCGTTGATTAAGTGATTGTGTTTTTTTCCGTTGCATATCTTTTTTGTTTCGTTGATTTAGTGATTGTGTTTTTTCCGTTGCATATCTTTTTTGTTTCGTTGATTTAGTGATTGTGTTTTTTCCGTTGCGTATCTTTTTTGTTTCGTTGATTTAGTGATTGTGTTTTTTCCGTTGCGTATCTTTTTTGTTTCGTTGATTTAGTGATTGTGTTTTTTCCGTTGCGTATCTTTTTTGTTTCGTTGATTTAGTGATTGTGTTTCAACCATACTGTTCTTTTGCATCATAAAATTAAAAACTTTAGAGTCGTTGAAGGCGTTCATCAATCATAAAAAAGAACAATTTTACTTTGTTTTAGTAGTAATAAAACTAAACGATTAGAGAAATAAATTGTAATGTAGTTATTTACACAGACATGTAGGTCTGATTCAAGTGCAATGTCTCGTTTGTCCTCCTCCCTACTCGTGCAAGCAACTGAATCACATCACGTATTTAACGGGGTCATGTAAAGCTCTATACCTCTATACAAACTATTTTTGTCTTAGTCGAAACATGTATTTTTAAGGGTTATTTTTATTTAAAGTTTCCGAGTGCTGAAGAACCATGTCGTGAATTCAGAGTTTAAAAAAAATATGGTTTACACTTTGATTTAAACATGTAATTTGAAAAGATATACTTTATATTGTTAATGTGTTACATTTTCATCTTCTTTTTAAGCAGAATGATGCATGTGATTGAATGGTTTTCATCGAGATAAGTAACTTGCGCATACAAAATATTGCAGAACTATTGTAAGACGTATGGGGCTACATTAGCCGAAGTGGAAACATCCACAGAAGACAGTTTTCTGAAGCAGAAAGCTAGACAGCTGAATGGTGTTTAATCTTAATTTCTTATATGATTTAGATATCAATGCAGTGGCGTCGGAAGCAAATTGAAAGGTGGGGGGGGGGGTAGACTTATCAAAATTCTTGACAAGTAAAAAAAAAATGTTTTAGGTTATGGTAATATATAACTTTGCAAAAAAAAGGCCCCTATCCCCCTTTCCCGGGTTCCGACGCCTATGCGATTTTACAGTGTGTATATTATAACACTAAGTCTTAAAAGATCAAACTATACAAAAACTATACAAAACTTGAAAACTAAGCACTTAAAAATCATAACAAGAGAATAATATCCACGCACGCAATATATTTGATTTATAATTTTAAGAATTTTCATTCATTTGCGGTATGTTATATTGATAAATTCATGGAACACCATTTTTATTCTAAAACTGAATTTCGTAAGAGAACGATATAATTGTCCTTTCCGATATATTTCATTTTATCAAATAAAGTATACAACATGACTACTGTTGTCATGTTCATATTATCTTTTTTGTACATGGCAATATCCTTGCAATCTTGTTAAACCTGTTGAATTGTAGACTACTTTTGGCTCGGGGGCAGCGATATATTAGTGGAGGGAGAATGGGTGTGGCTCAGCACCCACGCGGCTATGACCTACACTGGTTGGCATACAGGAATGCCCAACAACTACCGGTATAACGAGCACTGCCTCTGTCTGGAGCGAACCCTGAACGCAGACTGGGGCGACCTGCCTTGTTATGACAGACTTTCGTTTATTTGTGAAAAATCTGCGTAAGAACTGATTATCCTTAGATTTCTTTTCGATGTTTATTCTTTGTATCAGTATGACATGAATTAACCTTTCACCCCTAACCCCCCCCCCCCCCCCCCGCAAAAAAAAAAGATATAATAGTCTAATGAAGAGCAAAATGTGCTGCTGACAACTCTCCCCCTCTTTACGGAAAAAAAATATGGATTTTTGAAATGTAATGTCACGTTTTTTTTTAATCCCCATTTTCTTTAAACTCATTTTTTTGTTTTTGTGCAGGATTAATGTTGGTGAAACAGTGATTGGGTAGGAAACGAAGACCTATTGACATTTGTTTTTTATGAACAGCTTTAATATGTTTGGGAGAAAAAAATAAAATAAGATACATTTTACACTGACTCTAGTTCTGAGTTGTTCTGTTATCTGTTTGACTCTAATTTTTTATGTAATTTTATTACATTTTACGATCTTAATATCCCTTTATTTCATTTATATCTATGATAACTGTCTGTCTGTAGGTGAATATTTGTCGAGGTTATTCAATAAATTATTCAAAAATATGAAGCAGATGAAAATCTACATCTAAATATTAATAAATAAATTGTGAACTGTTTGAAAACCTCGCAAAATGCCAGTAGTTTAGGATAATGCAAACGCAATGCAACTTTCAACAACATGGTTTTATTTTACCTAGAAATTATATAAGCATTGGTATGTACATTTTTGTAATCATATATACTCTTATTTGAATAAAGATCTTTGAAAGTAAAGTTCTGTGGAATATATACCTTCATAACACAGTAATAACTGTTCCAAGTCATTATTGATATTGAATACAAAATCATAATTCCTTAAAATATTCGTTCAAAGTCAATGTTTTTATGCTCCTGATAATGTTCGTATCATTTGACAATTTTTAAAAAGAATAAAATACCCATTAATTTTTATGCTTATGATAGTCGAAACGGTTACCGTGGTTACGTACGCCAAATGTACATTTAACATGACGATTGTAAATGTACAGTCTACAGCATACGTAAAAAAAAAAATTAAAAACCATTCAAACAATCAATTTTGATTAACGTGAGATATCAGCGCCCATAAGTAAACCATTATTTTCTTCTTTTTCCCTATGAAGTCCAAAGGGTTTTTTTTTTCAAACGGTAAACAGTGGAAATTTTATGAAAATTCTAAAACTGCTTACATGTACATAAATTAATAATTATTTATCATGATTATATCATGACTGATAATTCTAGTTTATCATCGTAAAATGTAGAACTTACTTTAAAGATATTTTAGAAAACCAAACAATAGCGTTGAATCCAATTTATCATCGGGCACGATTTTTTTAGACATTTAAATCGGGCTCGAAATGTAAAAGTCTTTTATTTACATCCGGGCAATTTGTATCCAAAGCAATACACAACATTCTTCCGGCGACGCATTTTGGTGAATAAATCTTCGGAGAGGTTGTCTCTTATTTCATCCAAAATGAGTCGAGGAACAAATAGTATTCTAAGTGAGATAGAATGGGACGAAGGCTTAAGTATGCCTGTGGCGAATGCCGAAAACAAAGCGTTGGAAGACCAGGTAAAACCTTTGAAAAATGCTTATGTTGCCATTGTTGGATGAATACCCCCCCCCCCCCCGTAAATAATTATCGCTATGATTTTTTAATATATATCACTTAGAATATCTTAACAGAATACTTATCATTTCATTTTTGTTTTCGTTAATATCATTAAACTTAATTTTACAACATTTAGATCTTTGTTTCATGCTTTCATTGACAAATTTTTGATACACAGATTCAAGATAGACAGAAGAAGGTAGTTGCTGCCACAAATGATTTGGAAGAATTTGATGACCGCATCCATGCTATGTCTGAACATCTTAAGAATGTTCGACAGGAGCTACAACACACACAGGTTTGGAAATAGGATTGCTGATTTGTGTAAACATAAACCAATAAATGCTTTTGTATCTATAAGTACATGTCATGTACCTATTGATTTGCACAAATCAGATTATTTCATTAAATTCAATGAATTACATTGTTTTGTGATACATTTATAAGCTACACCAACTTGTTTTTTTTTTAAACTGTTTTATTGATAATGATTTATTTTAATCGTTTTTCTTTATATTTTTTTTTTACAGGGTCTTACAAATGCCCGCAAAAAAGAGATTGACACAGAAAATCACATGTTGATGATAGCTCAAAGAGAAGAAGGCCGTCTTAAACAAGAAGTCAGAAAATTGGAGAAAGAGCTAGAGGAATTCAAAGAGAAAAAGAATGTTTTTGAGGTACTTTTCTTTAATTTTATGGTGCTTTATTATGGCAAAGCATATAAGTATTATAATTATCTTATACACAATCTTGTTTGCCAAAAATTAATCCTGTATATTAATATCGATACCAAGCAAATTTGCTGTACTGCAGATTGATTTTTATGAAAAAATTTTATTTTTCAGAACAACATATTCAAGCAAACACAGAAGTTGGAGGAGATGAAATCCCAGATGAACTGGGATCAGCAGGCTTTGGAGGCATGGCTGGAAGAGTCAGCAAGGAAGGATGAGGACTCCATGGCCATTCAGAAATACACTCGACAAGATGAAAGCAAAATCAAGGTCAGTGCTTCATTGCATAGTATGATTGCAGTTTATTTTTTTTCTTTTTTTTTTTTTTTAATGATTTTATTCACATCATGTTATAAATAAGGAATGGAGGAAATTACCTTGAATCTTGATATTTTCAGAAGAATAGAGTATGATTAATGTTTACTTCACTGTGTTTATCAGTAACTTGATATTCTTCATCTGTGTGAAAAATAATTGAACCACTTTAAGCATACCAGGAATGTGACAGACATTTATACATTACTATTTTTGGGGGGATTTTCAGGAATTGTCATTAAGAATGGAAAGACTAACAGATGACTCCAAGCAGAAAAAGCATGTACTTGAACATGAAACAACAGAAACCTTAACAGCTCAGATTGAACTGGACAAAACTGCCGAGGACTTCCGAAAGGCTCATCAAGAGCGTCAAAACTTGATAGAACAGTGGGAACATACTATTGAGCAAATGCAGCGTCGTGACAAAGAAATGGATCTCCTTGCAGCGGTTTGTTCTTGTTTTACCTCATATGTAATGTATAGATTTGGCTTCTTCTTTCAATTGTGATGATACATACATTAAAATGACCCTAATCTGTAAGGAAAATCAAATTGTAGAAATTGGCAAGAGTGAAAGCAGAAGTTAGAAAGAGGGAAGAAAATATTAAAGAGAAACAGTATTTCCTGGAAAATGAAATAGAGAATAACAAAGAATGTGAAAAGAAGATTTCACAGGCAGAGAGGATGTCAGCCAAATTTAGAATTGATTACCAAGAGGCAGAAACACAGAGAGTGCAGTTCCAAGATGAGGTTTGTAGTTGTAGGCTTAATATCAAATAACCAGCCAATCATGAATACCGGTATTTCTTTCTTTCACTCATGATGTCTGTGCATAATATCTTTTAGTTGGATGCCTTGAAACGCACTGTTGACCGCACTGCCACTGACCTTGAAGTCACAAGGTCACAGGTCTCTCAACTGAAGAAGGATGTCCAAGAGAAAACCAACAAGTAAGTATATTTTGGGTAGTTTTATTATTACCTCAAAATTTTGTCAGTGGAAGTCCTCATTACCTTTCCTACATACTGATAAATGATTTATTCATCTAGATAAAATTCATATAAATATGTTTTGACACTTTTTCAGACTTCAAATGGCAAAGGATTTGAGGGAAACATTGGTGGAAAAACTTAAGATAGCCACAGAGTCAACCCTGAGTGCCGAGGAGAGAGCTGCACGCATGGACGAGCTGTTGGAGGAGGAAGAGAAGGTGCAGAAAGAGTATGACCAGAAGCTGAAGGCCCTCCGGGACCTCCAGTTCAGGAAGACCCAGGAGCTGCATGAATGTAAAGTGAAGGAGAGGAACACAGAAGCTGAAATTCAGGTCAGTACTATTTAGAGTTACTGTAAACATGTAACATTTGATATTCTTAAATTCCATGTATATATTATGGTATGTGATTGAATAGATACCTTTAGAAATACCCTAAATCAATTTTATCCTTACTTGCTAAAAAATCAATTTGTGTCAAATAATAAATACATTGTACTGGTAAAGTACATGTATGTGATATTAAACTGACGTATCATGTTTTTCTTGATTTTAGGGAAGCCAAGCTGCCATTCGTAACCTCAACAGTAAGATATCCAAAGTGGACACAGATGCCCTCAAACAACAAGAAATCATATACAATCAGGTATGCAGCTTTCATTAAATAGTATATACTGATTATTTCACTTCAGGTTGCGTTAAAAAACATAGAATGGCTGGTCAAGTTTGTATAAAGTTTGTAACTAAATTACCTGGTACTTATCAACTCTTCCTGACTATTTTAATGCTAAATGATACAGATATCTCAGTATATGAGGGTTAATTTTATGACTCTGTAATGAGTAGAGTGTTGTTTCAAATAAATTAGGACTTTGCTGTTCAACAACTTGAGAGGAGAATTAACAGAATGCAGGGAGAGCGAAGCAACGAAGAAAAGATCGCCTTGGAAGCCAAAATCAAGGATCTGAACGATGACTTGGACCAGAGGAATAACACTCACACTTTGTTGACCCTCCAACTCAAGAGGCTTCAGGTACATGCCAAAATAAATGAATTTGAAAAAAAATTATTGAGATAGAGATTTTTAATTTATTTTTTATTAATCAAAATGAGCAATTTTGAAATAATTTATTCTGTTTCAAGTTTTAAATAATCAGTTTTAGTATTCTTGTTTTTGTCATTCTGTGGATATAGATTTTGCAACAATTATGTATCAATTATAATGTGATGTAAGCAAGATTATATATTCTTTGTATTCTATAATACATGTAACAAAATATCTACCTTTAGTTGGGATTTCTGATACTTTTTCTAGGATGACATTCGCAGAGTTAAGAGAGACCTGGAGAAGTCAGGGGCGGAGAAGGGTGACATGACCAGTAAGATAGAAGAGCTCAACCTGTACAACGACAGCTCGGAGAAAGAGCTGAGGAAAATCATACGAAACAAACAGGTTAGAATTTAGCTTGTTAAAGGGAGACAACTGAAAAACAAAATTTTCCGTATACATGTATTATTCAGTATGAATATGACACATATATATGCCATTTTTAGTTCCATAGATTATTGAACACAAATACATGAAAAACTTAATGAATTACTGAATGTGATGCATAGATAATTGAATTCAAATTCATGAAAAGGTTAATGAATATGATGGATGTCAGTTTTAGTTTGGTAGATAATTGATCACAAATACATTCATGGAAAAGTTTATGAATTCATGAATATGATACATGTCATTTTATTTGAATTTTGTAGGATATGATGGTGGATCAGAATATTCTCAAACTTGAAATCAAGAGACTGAGAGAGATGCTGAATTCTAAGGCAGATGAAGTGTTTGGTTTAGAGAAGCGAAGACTGCAGTTGGAAACGGTATTGAACTTTGAACTTTAATTTGTCAATGGATTATTATCAACACAAAAAATTTGATGAGCTTGATAACGATAAAGTTAAAAATAAAACAGACAAATTATGAAACAATCTATCAAAAGTAAAACGGATATGATTTTTAGGAAGAAAATGAACCGTTACTGAAATTGTTTGCCATAACTGTTTAATGATTATTTGAAAATTTGACTACTTGCCTGTAAAAAAGGCCATGAATGAGAGACACCAAGAGATAGGTATACACAAGGAGATGTTAGATGCTCAGTTTCGTGCTGCTTCGGCTGAGAGGCAGCAGATCTCTGCCGAATTACACGAACGAATCTCCAAGATTGAGAAATTAAAAAGCAGGTCTGTTTGTTATGTTGTTTTGAATGGCTACTCTGAAGCTCACTGTGAAAGCTAGAATTGGGGCCATAAAAACTAAGAACAGCTTACTTTTGATCTCCGTCTCACTTTACTTTTTTCCGCTTTATATTCCTTTTGTGGCAGTGAGATTAGACTAAAAGTGAGCGCTAATTAGTTTTATGGAGCCAGGATTTTTTAAAGTAATATTTAAATACTAACAATTCAGGAAATAAAATGTTTTGGGGGGTTTCCCTTTCATGTGCTCACAGCTAGCTTCAGGTGGCCACAAATTATTTTTTAGTTTGGTTAATTAGTTTGAAATAATTTGTGCCAGGCAATGAAAGAGAGGCGGCAAGAAATATTTATTCATAAGGAGATGTTGGAGGCACAGCATCGTTCTGCTAATACAGAGCGCCAGCAAATCAGTGCGGAGCTGCAAGAGAGAATATCTAAGATAGATAAATTAAGGAAGAGGTTGGTCTGAGGCTGACTTTAGATACTAGATTGTCTGCATGTCTCTCCAAAACATTACATATACTTTCCTTTACTTTCTCAGATTACCTCAATCCCATTTTTCTGACTTTTATTAATATTTGATTTCATCTTTATATATATCTCAATGAAATGTTGATATGCAAGCTATTTACTGTTTTACACTAAGTCTTAATCTTTTTCTTTAATGCATTAGCAGAGTCCTTGAAACTTATTTTACCTTTCTACTCATCTGTCTGTATCTCTGTCTATAATGAATGTGATAGCATTTAGATGAATATTTCTGTAAACCAATACTGTAGATTCCTTATATTATGCCATTACACAATTCTGCATTTCAACAATTTTGCATTACCGGTAAATTGCCAGAATATAACATCATGAATACCAAATCTTTATCATAGTTTCATTTTGTCTGAAAAATAAAAGCAAGATTTTAAAATCTGCAAGATGTGGATTCTCAATTTTACGCGAATATCAATTTCTCCTGTTTAATTAGGAATCTACAGTAATTAATCTGTTTGTTGTATGTAATCTGACTTCTGCCATGTTATACAGAGTAACTGTGTTTAATCTTTCCATTTACTTTCTTTACCTTTAACTGTGTTGATATCCTCTTTTGTTAATTTGCATGAAAATATATTTTTTTCTGTAAAATGATGTGAATTCTTGCACTATACATTTTTGTCAGTGTTCACATACATTCTTCAAAAAAAATGTAAACAATGTCTCATTAATTAATTTTTCCAAAATTTTATCAGTTATGAAAACAGAGCATCATGAATATCAGTGATGTTATATTTCGATGATCTAGATAATTAAACTATATTTTAGTTAGATTGTTTTTACTTTCCGAACTTTATATAAAAAACAGTTTTTTTATTCATTTGAAAAAATATATTACGGTAAAGCTTTAGAGTATCAAAATTTAATGATACATGTAATAATGATTAAATCATATTTAAATTTTTTTTTTACTTGGCAAACCTTATTTAAAAAAAAATTTGTGAATTCCAGATATGAAATTCTGATGGTTTCCATGGCACCTCCAGAGGGAGAGGAGGAAAGATCACAAGCTTATTATGTCATCAAGGTATGTGTGAAACCCTCAAAATAAAAATGATATTCATACTTCAAGCCTATCCCCCCCCCCCCCCCCAGCCAATAAAAATTGAACTTTTCTACTTTATGATTCTGCTGGATTGTTTGACATCGATTTTGATTTTTGAATCTAATCCTGTTGATCTGGATCTGTTGTGATTAGGCTGCTCAGGAGAAGGAGGAACTCCAGAGAGAGGGAGATGATCTGGATGCCAAGATCCGGAAGGCCGAGAAGGAGATCCGGGCCCTGGAGAACACCCTGAAACTGATGAACAACCGGAACGAAACGTACAGGAAAAGCTTCAACAAAGTCACAGAGTCTAGTGAGTCCTACATGTAATTGTAAAAGTGTTTAACATGTAAACCAGAACGTTTGGTCCTTATCAGTACATGTACATCTTAATTAATGTTTCTATATAAATCTTTTTCCTCTTTTTGCTAATGATGACATTGAAAATTTTCAATTACAGCATAGTAAGATTGAGTCGTAGCATTAGAAAGAATTAAGAAACATAGTAAATGTTCTTTCATCTTGTATACTGTGCAATCATTAGAATTAACATTATGGGTCAATTTTTGGGGGTTTTTTTTCCGTTTTACAAATATATCATCTGAAGTCAAAGAACTATTTCTACCTAATCCATCAAAATAACCTTCCCAAGAACCTGTAATAACAAAAGTAAACGAAAATTTACCTCCCCAAAATTAGGTGATTTCTTTGTATATGATAATTCAATACATGTATATATAAGGTAGAATTGTCCTCATGTGTGTCCTCTTTGTTTTGCAGGTGATGAGATGGAGGAGAAAGGACAGCTCGAGGAGCAGATGAGGGCAGTCATGGACAAGTTCAAGTACAAGCGGCGTCAGATCCGCGAGCTCCAGGAGGACCTACAGACCATGAGTAACACCCTGGACAACCTCTCCAGGGACGAGCAGGCGTACGAGGAGATGATTGAGGAGAAGGAGGTAAGAACTATATAAACCCACTTAATACTGGATACTAGCCCAGCTGTCACCAACTCTCCTCAAGTCAATACTCAGCCTAAAATAAGAGATTTCACGTACCTCAAACTTGTACACTTTTTCTTTGAAGGATTTGAGTTGAGGAATGAGTTGAGGGATTTCAAAATTTTGGTGATGGTGGATACAGTATACTTAACAGTAAATAATTCATTATGAATTTTGCTTTCTTTTCAGAATAAGAGATTACAGCTGAATAAGGAACTGGATGATTTGAGAAACAAACTTGAGAGAGTAGCTAAGCAGGTAAATATCCAATCTTTGCACAGTGTATGTAATACATGTAATGTTATATAGGGAAATAACCTGAATAAAAATAAAGGCTTCAAAACCATGCACAACTGAACACATTTTTTTCATCTTTGCAACAGTTGCCACAATGTTTCTATTTAAAGATTTTATCAATTTTAGAACTCCAAATATGCCAGAGAGCTTAGGTCAGCCAAGAAGGCCAAAGGGGAGACAAATGAGGAGGTAAATCTATGTTCTATCCTTTTTCTTGTGATTTAATTAAAACAAATGCTAGAATCTTTATCATTTTCTATGTAACAATTTTTGGAAAGCCCACAACTTCTTTCAAAAATAAAGTTGGTTTCTGAATAGTACCTAATCTTGAATTGTGTAACTGCTATGATGAATTGATATTGAGATGGGTTTTTTTATCAGTAAGTTATCTACCAGTAGTTGTCTGTTCCGAGTTTCAGTATTGATGTATTTTCTTCACAGAAAGATTTTGATGTCCGTGAACTTCGTGAGTTCAACAGACAAATCATGCAACAGATCGGAGACGTTATCCAGAAGCATCCAGATATTGGCGAAGCTGTCAACATGTACTTCTCACAGGTCCGAAAACTTTCCAGATCTGTTAACAATCATTAATAGATTTAAAAAGACACTAAAATAACTGAAAAATGCAGAAAGAAATGCATATTGTTTATTTTTCTCATTTATTGAATAACAATCTATATTAAAGAAATGATGATTGAACAAGTTCTGATAACTCCTGTTTGGTTTGTAGGCCAACCTTCCTCCCCCCACCCCAAGCGGTAGACAGCCGGGAAGTGCCCGAAGTAGTCTAGGATCCGTCCGTAGTAGTTCCAGCATCAAATCACCCCTCGGTAGTGGGAGACCAACACCAGTCCAGATAGGCGCAGAATTTGGGGGTAATTAACATTAGCTTACATATATTATAATATATATCTATTGTCATGTTTTGCTAGTTTCAAGATTTTGAAATTTAAAAGAAATGGTAAAAGTTATCCTTATTTCTATTATTGCATAAACCGATAACCCTCATTGTAATTATGAGGAAGGATTTTATGTTACTTACTTGTATACAAATGTATTTTCAAAAATTACCATAGATGATATACATGTAAATCCATAGTATGGGTTTTTGTTTTTAAACAAGAAGGTTTATAAATATCTTTCAATTTTTTTCTGTCTTGCTTAAAGCCTCAAACCTTAATGTAGTTATCTGGAAAAAAGTTTCTCATCATTTTAAAGAACTTGTAAAAATTTAAATGTTGATAAATTTACGTATTTTTTTCTTTTTTTGGAACATTGTGCCAGATGTTTAATTGATATCATACTTTTGTTTCAGCAATGGGTTCCCCGGCCGGTTCCCGTAGCTCCAGCTCCATGGGAAGCGTCAGGAGTTCCGGAAGCAGAGCCGGAACAGGGAGGCGGTAGGAAGTCATTCTCTCCGTACAAACATCCGTCCAGGATCTACCTTAACAGACTGTGATAATATAAGCCGGAGGCTGAGGCATACACAATTTTTTAATTTTGTGTGTGAATGCTTTATTGAAGGACTGTATGAGTGTGTGAATGGTTCTATTAAAAACTTTCTTGTACTATATTATCTTTGATGTCTGTAAATCTATGTTGTGAACTTGAAAGAATGAGAAGAAATATTTGTAAAGTGATACTGTTTTGTTTAATATGTAGACTGAAGTAAATTATTTCACTGAATTTAGTTTTATCTATGAGTAAAAAATGTTCGAAAATTTCAGTTTAAAATGCTGCTATTTTTTGTAAAAAAAAAAAAAATATAAATAAATCGATTGAACGCAGCAATGGGTAACACTGACCACAAATTTTGTTTTGCAAATAAAAAGATCTTTTATTAGGCCGAAGAGAATCATTATTACAAGTACATTTGCATTGTGTTTCATGATTCTGAACGATAAAGAAGTGCAATATAGATAGAATGACGTAAGCTCCAGACTTTGTCAGCGTAAATCTTTATAAACCCGTAGATTCTGAAAGATTTCTGATCAGTGTGTGATAGAAATAGAAGAAAAAAATGAAAGTAAAAGTTTTTCCAGACGCTCTAAAATCAATGCTTTCAAATGCCAGCAGACTTCATGAGAATAAAATCGCGGAATCCAATTAGAGGGCGATTTGGAGACTGACAGTTTTGTTGGATTCATGGACTAGATTTTAATGGAGGGGGGCTTTCAAATAACGGTCCAGAATACGAGAGATAAAGCCCAAACTAAATCCCATATCGCTTGGAGCGATCTAGCGGCCCAATGGATCGGGGCTTGATTGACATTCAGTGTTTAGGCTCCAGTCTGTGTCCTCGATGACCAGATTAAATCGGCGGTTGATCTTTTCATTTTTATTTTTCAGGGGTAAACTTTCCACTAAAATGGAGATATAACCGTTGGTTTATAATTAGAGAGATCAACCCTGTTAAATGCAAGTCGGATTACCTCGATCGAGTCCATTCATGATACCTAGACATGTAGATTTAAACCTCCGTACCTAATATTCAATGTAAATTTTCATTGGCGTGCAATGCTTTCGCGTGTTGGGGCTAAAATTAAATATTACAGTTTGATGTTTGTGTACATAGGTACACACTTCCAGTAAAGCCAGGCGTCGATAATGAGAAAATGAACAGTTACTAATTCCAGGGACGTATATACTAACTGTTAGTATATACGTCCCTGCTAATTCTATTTTAAATTTTTTTTTTTTATTATTGCATCATCAAATTTGCATATGAATGCAATTTTACACATCAATTGGATTACATGTATTCCGTAACGTCATTCGGTCAATCACAGGGTATTCGACTATGAAAAGGAGAAAAGAGAGAGAACGGGGGAAAGAGATAACTAAACTTTTAAAATCGAAAAAAAATGTATTTTTCTTCAACGAATTCTTCTTGAAATGAATTCTTCAATGAATTCTCGAGTTTCGAAATATGGTCACAGATAATTAATATCCCAACCTTTGCTTTGTTGTTGTTACTTCTAATTGTCAATAACAAAACATGACTTTTATAAATCTATAAATATATACTACAACTGAACGATCTCTCTCTCTCTCTCTCTCTCTCTCTCTCTCTCTCTCTCTCTCTCTCTTAATGCACCGTGCTTTAACATATCCTTCGTCCGCATGCTCAGCCCTTGCAGTCGGCACCAACTTGATGTACTTTGAAGTTCAAACACTAAGTTGTTATCAAACATGCAGGTGGAATTTTTTTTAGAGATGAGATATCAGCAAATATCATGTGGGAAGACTCCTCTGTGTTTCTGATGTTTGAAATCGGAGCCCAGGTCCTTGTATTTGAACTGGCGGTGTCATTACTGTGTTTGCTTTAGGAGCCGGTGACATAGATGTCGGGTGTGAATCAAACAATAGAATTGCTCCCTGACATGACCGAAACATTGTTGTGACGCATAGTTCAATTACGTTACAAATGAGTGCCTTTTCATAGATATCCCTTCAGATATTCCTTCATGCCTTAACGATAACAGAACATGACATCACGTCAAATGGACTGAGAAAATAAGATTGTAACACGAGATCAATTAAACATTAAAATCGGTGTTTAATAATTAAGATCTGAAATCTGTTAGCTCGGAAATTCACACGAATTTTCCCATCGTAGAGAATTCTGGGTATTAATTGAATAGTAAAGAGTTTGGATTGGTTTTAATAAAGAGATATTTTCTCTTTTATTTGCCTATACAGGTACATGTAAACAAACATGCAGTAAAGATCAATACATAACCAATTATACACATTTTCTAATTCTGTTCGCCGCGGTCCTTTGATAACAAAACAATCAGGTATGCAAACATACACTGCAAATAAATGTCTAGAACTGAAATCGTGAATACCCCAAATATATCACCAAAAACTGATCAAACCCATCAGTCAGGAAATTAACACAGTAAAATATTTTAGTACCTATTTAATTGATTACAATAACTTTCATCAGGTTAAGGATATTTGTCGTATATATAAATAATGTAAAGATCTAACAAAAAAACCAAAACTGTTCTAAACGTTTTGCTTTCAAGCACCTTCCAACTGTGCGTGGAAATATTGATAATAAATTGGTTCATCTGATACAATAAGCGCAATGCAAATAGAGAAACCGTTTGGAAACTAATAGAATTCTACTTGATAATTCCATAATGATAGTACATGTATATTTATTCTATTGAATCGTCTTTCCTTCGGTCTTTATGTTATGTGTCCCTGTTATAATGAATTGTCTTTAATTGCACCAGAAAACTAGTGATACTACTCAGCTAAAAGAATTGAGAGAGCCCGGAAAGGGTGTACATAGGCATAGCCTGTTGCCCAATCCGTTTGAATTCTTATTAAAATATGTTTGAATAAGAAATTAAAAAGAATTGAGGAAGTCTATAACTGTTAAAATTTAACTGGGCTCGTCAAAAAAGTTTGATTTATTAATTCTGTGAGATACTTTGAACCATGGCGATGTTACATCAAATGCAGTTTTCAGTAGCTTCTATGTCGATGATACGACCACCGAAATCTGATAACTGTAACACTAATTATGTGATAGTAGATAATTTATCGATGAAAGAAAGTAACTTGTAATATAGATTTTATATTGATAATGCTGATAAAACCATGTAACAAAGTATGCTCGTAACACAAGCTGGCAATGTTGCCAATATATTGGTTCTTAACTGGCGGTTGACACAAAACTTTTCAATTCCTTCGCGCGCCGGAATCTGCTAATGGCAGCAACGATTGTACCTCATTGATCTGGCGCTGTATTCCAATTCCGTGACTTTGACAGGAATCGGGCTCATGTTAAAACGGATTACACCCGCATCTCATCTCTTGTTTGTGTTTTTGCGGGCAAGAATTATAAGGAAAGAGCATTAAATATTAATAGCTTCAATAGATGAAAGTTACTATGGTATATGCTGGTGTGCATCTTCTGGCAAGTCGCTGGTGTAACGCTGACTTTTTGTTTCTGTTGTATCTAAGAAAGGCAATGAAGATTTAACAATTGAAAACATCTTACAGCACATAAAGTAAACCACCAAGACGACATTCGTACCTTACGGCACAAATGCATTATAATAAAAACCTCCCATGAAAATAATTTAAAACAAATGAAAACCTTTACGCAAACAACATATCTTTGTGTCCAAATAAAATCACTATGTAGACATTTTATAGTCTGTCCCAAGTTATTGCTTCCATCAATTTTTGATGATTTTTAATAAAAATACACATACCTGTGAAAGAAATACAATTGAAATCGATGAAAGGGAATATATCCAAGGTATCTTCATTGAACAATTATCCCCTTTCACTCATAAAATTTCACAGGAACGAAAACAATTTTCTTACGGAGATTTGTAATTGGAAATGTTTACATCTTTTCTCCATTCGGAATACACTCGGAATACATCACGCAATTTTTTAACATTACCATCCGGGCTTATTAATGGCTGATGCAATGCAAAATCTCCGTAGACTTTCAATTTTTGTATTGAAACCTGAAGCGGTAGAGGGGGCGTTTCAAAACAGATAATCTGGACATTTTTCATATTAGTGGATGAACGTAGTTTGAGCACAAAGGTATTTACTATTATTGAAATATCAAGCAAAAAGTGGTGGAAGCAAAAACTCGGGACAGAGTATAGTAGGAACACGTGGCACATTATTTAAAATAAACCCCCAAAAAAACCTCGCCTAATATTATGTATATATACGAACACCTTTTTGAAGAAAATAAGTTATAAAATATCGTTTTCCATGTAAACATATTTGCATTGGCGATTTGTTATACATGTAGCTGTAATATACATGCAAGTAGTTGCACTCCTGCGTTGTAACTCAAGTAAGCAGTATGGTACCTTGTACTCTTAAAGGTTATTTAATTAGCCTGAGAGTTATCAGTCCAACACATGTTGTCTTCCTCCCCCCAAAAAGATTTGTTTGTGTGGACGATAAATCAGATCTAGAAGGGTGATTGTTTCATATTTCAGTGAACAAGGGGTGGATACACTATGAGCGCTATCGGGTGTGCCCAAGGTCCCTGGACATTTAGCATTCATGTCATTTTTTGCGACGAATCAAGCCCCTTAATCTAAAAACATTTCTATTTATTCATAAAGGTTAAATACCAACGTGTTTACAATTAAAAAAGTAGATAACAATACCCATCGGACATTGAACTCTTGCTCATGACTCGACAACTTTCAGAGGACTCCACAACTTTCTGAGGGACCATGACTTAAGCTCAAAATACCGTACATACAACATGACAACCTCGTCGCGACTTAACAGATTAAAATAGTTATGAAACTTTGGATACACACTGAGAAATATAGATACGTTTGTTCTTCAAATCTATATGTATAAGCTTATTAGATATAATCTTTATTTACAACAACAACGCAATGTAATGTTTGTCCAGTGCATGCTTTCATTTCCCTACGAAAATAATGAATTCAAGAAATTCAAGTTTTTCTTCTTTCAATGTTGTGCATACAAGCGTTTACTTGTTTGTTTGTCTGTACGTGTAAAACATGGCAGAGATTATCATTCCATGTATGTCTCGAGGCTTCATGTTCAATTGGCTTTTAGAACAAATTGCGCAATTGTTATCTTTTAATCTTTTTTTTTCTTTGAATAGATTAAGTTGAATCTTTTTTTAGCAAGGACAATTGTAAATTTGCGCTGTGTTTCGGTAACCAAAAAAAGAAAAGGGAAAGAATGGATTGTTAACAAAATATTGCAAGGTTTCCTTGTGTTTAAATGTAGTTTTTATGAAATTTGCATATGATAGTCATACACTGTACTTTCCCAAGTTTACGATAGTCATTTAACAATTGGACACGGTCATTCAATATTATCTAAAATCAAAAAAGGTTGTGGTGGAATCTATCCCAATTCCAAATAAATTATAGACTAAACGAGCTAACGTGTTTATATAAATGGTGTGGGTTTTTTTTCTCCAAAGCTAAATTGAAATTCGATACATTTGAGCGCTGCAAGAAAAAATTAAGTCCTTCTAAAATGAATTTTCATCAAAACACTTCTCCATAGCGCCGTCAATCAAATCTTGGTCAAGTAATGATTCCTTTACATTAAAAATACAATTTTACGATTTTGAAATCACAACACGCCTCTCCCTGCAACAATAGACATGTAGCCTGGAGAGGCTATACCATGGCATCAAGCTCCCATTACCTATCATATGAATCTGCATGAATTAACGCGACTCATCTCCTGTAGTTTTAAAAATAAGAATTTAAAAGAAATGTCTTATCATGGTTGAATTTTGCTACACCCGTCCTCCCACCAATCATGAATAGGACTTCTAGATTGATGGTGATGTATCTGAAAGGGGTACAGAGTTCATAAATGTTTGTCACTAGTGAGTGCCAGTCATTAAAATAACCATATTCCCACACATTATACACCTACCTGTAAAAAACCTTGCTTTAGATTCTTAAATCAGATTATGTCTTTTCGCTGACCATTTTATTTTTTTGGCCTTGTCTGTGGGGACATTCGTGTAACCCTACCACCTGTAATTTAGTGGACGCCTCCTTATATCTACCCACGAACTGGATAGATTTGTGTCGTCCATCCAAGGCACGGAAGGTGATGGCATATAAGCATATACCTTGGGTAGCCACGAACCAGGCATTTGACTGTCCACTTTATCGAAATCTCCACAGGGGTCCGGACAGGTCTATCCCCATTTTGTCACGCCCCTTGTCACCTGTAATTCCCCATTTTGGTGACCTGAGTATCTAATGTATCTCTCTGTAAATATCCGTGCATGCCATCTCAATATCTGTGGAAAAAAAGAAAGATCTCTCTGTAAATACATGTATCTGTCATTTCAAATATTTGTCGAAAAACTGCTAATAAAAGATTTACTATCATATTTTGGTATGTTTTAGAGATAAAAAGAGAGACAAAATGAATCATTGACTGTAAAATTAAGGGAAATTTTATATTGTAATTTATGGTTTTTAACAAAATAATTAATGTGGTAATTGTGATTGCGATTTTGATACATGCGTTCATAAAAGAAAGTGAACCTGACTAAGATTCATTGGTAATAAAACAAACAGTACCAGAGTTAAGACCACTGCTATAGAGCTGTGGTTCTTCAGTATGCCATTCCATATAGGTATATTTCAACGTTTTAACTATCTCCAAAAAATCATTGTTCAAAAATAAGTAAAGTTTTGTTGTAAATTTTCTCCATAATTGTATTATTTACAAATTGTTATGCTCACTACATCTACCCACCCACACGATAGCTGCTTATGCAAACGTCAGCAAAAAATAGTAATGTATTGAATTATAAATAAAACTCTTATATATCACTGTTGAATGTCAAGAAAACATGTCTGGGATATTTCTTGAGTATATATAAGATGGAGCAGACGTCTTCGCGCTCTCAGACATGATGGGAATATTTCAACTTGGGATGATTGGGCATCAATAAACTCTCCCGATTTATGGTCTATTGTTGTCAATATTTGTCTTATTCTAAATGATGGGCTGTGGTCACAAGTCAAATAGACAGTTTGTTTGTCTGTTGATTACAGTATCCGATGCTATTTGTACGCTATTATGACGTACATGTGTACTCGGCTATATTATGGACGTTAATCTAATTTCTACCAGGATTTCACATTTGAAACTTTTCAATTTACACCTTAGGCACAATATCAACATCGACTTACATAAAATCGAATTTGGGAATCAAGAATTAATTTTAAAATGTTATGTTCAGAGTATTTGATCATATGCTTGAAAGCTGTAATAAAAAAAATTTCAATCGTTGAAATTCGCCCATGAGATAAATAAATCTACACTATTTAATTCAATGAAGAAGATTCAGAATGACAATTTGATGTCTTTTCTGATTTAACAAGGTAGTTTATGGGACTTTTTACAAAACATGCGAGGCTTTTAACGCTTCTATGCCAGGAGCCAGTCGACCCGTGTATCTCCTTTTACTTATAGAAGACATCCATTAAATACCGAACAAACTACACCGTGTTACCACGTACATCACTTTATTGTACCACTGTTTCCCAAAATTCAATTATCCCTGTCCAAATTTTTACGCTCCGGTGACTTTTTTTCCACTTCACCTTATATTTGTCGTTTTCATTGTGACCTATCCTCGTCTCTGATTGGCTGGGAATTTATCACTTACAAGTTCGTCTGCTCCGCTGGTTTTCGTCGGCGTGAAAAAGATTTCTGTGGCCTTTATTTAGAAATTTTTCTTTCAATAATATCCCGTCGATGTTTTGCTTATTTCGCTGTTGATCGTTTGTTTACAAGACTCTCGAGTGTTTGCAAAGGAATTTTATTCTCTCTTTTTTCAGTGTTTTGTTTGAATTGGAGTTATTAAAAGAGTCATCTCAATTCCAGTTCATTTATGGAATATTAAAACGACACACATCGGTAAGCATAGCGAAACATGGTGCATTTATATCACTTATGCTCTGTAGATCTGATACGATAAAAAAATGTCATTCGGTTTAACAAGTTACCTATCTCATTCCATATACTCAGATTCTCAGATTAAGGCACGTCTTTTCAAAGCTACGAAAAAAGAACATTCTGAGACAAGAAACTGGGCATCTCATGCCTTTTATAAGTAACAGAATGTGATTTCTTGTTT
This sequence comes from Magallana angulata, assembly GCF_025612915.1. Classification (NCBI taxonomy): domain Eukaryota; kingdom Metazoa; phylum Mollusca; class Bivalvia; order Ostreida; family Ostreidae; genus Magallana; species Magallana angulata. The sequence continues at coordinate 28,448,575 of NC_069114.1, forward strand.
TGCATTGAGTCTTTTCCTTTTTTCTCCTCTGTTGACTTTAACTGACACCCGATTCTGCGCCAGTCAAACTGACATTGCATAGGCCTCAGTGTTCACAATAGCGCTCTATCGCCGGAATCCAGCACAGCGTGATTCCATAGCTTCTTTTACAGGGTCGGGAAATCTATCACAGAGAATGACTTAACAAGGAATTAACTCTGATCGTCTTTATCTGGACTACACGACAAAGAGTCCAGATTATCCAAAAATGGGGATTTGACGGGGAATTCCACCCGATTCTATTTGTCATATCACGTGGACGTGAATTCAATACAAATCTTATGTAACAGGTATGTATAATGTTACCTATGTATGTAGTTTATAATTAAATGGGTATCTTATTTAATTCTATAAGGGCTCAATCCCCATCTATACTCTCGACATGAAAACATTTTTTTTAAAAACCCAGTTTTCTGGACACGGATGTATAAATGAATGAAAGGAACTTGCTGGGGTTGGGACAGCTAATGGTTCTAAATTGATGGGTGTCGAAGCTCAGTAGTTCATACTTGAAGGCTTGTGGAACCCAGCCTTTATGTATCGTAGTACATTCCCACGGTTCTTTCCTGCTTCATAACAAATTCATACGAAAATTGTCAGTTTTAAATTCCCTGCCAATTGCATAACGTACAAAGTAAACTCTACATGCATGGCTTAGGTCCTTTTCATATAAGGTGTTTGTCTGTTTAATTATGCATACAATCAGATTTTGATTTTGAACTCGTTACAAGTAAATTGGAATTCACCCGGAGGCAAATCTTGACACATACATTTACATTGTACATGTATTGAAGATACCTATAGAATATTGAAGTTGCGTAACTTTTTGTAAGGTTGTCGGTTTGCCATTATTTTGATTATCTTAATTGAGTCTTTGATGAAAGGATTTTGTAATCTAAGCTACTGAAGTGGATTATCAGTCCCCATTGACTTAATATAATCCAATTACTTTGTTGATAACGAAACAACCAAGTTCGTGCAATCATTGACTATTGTTCCAAACTGAAGTGTTCCCGACTTGAATACCAATTTGTCACAGTCAAAAAAAATTACCATCTCCTCTCTAATCCTGCCTACAAGAGATTTTCGTTCTTTTACCGCACGACATTACATTATCAATATAAAAAAATAGAATAACAAGCTTGTTAATAGTATAATTGTCGGGGGTTTAAAAATGCTTAAGTGCTGTAACAACTTTTGCAGGCGCATTCGTCAATTTTCACAATCCATTTACTCTACGCATTAAATCTGTTGGCCCAAGGAATGAAATTCAAATCAGAAACCAATTATTGACATGAAACCTTGTTAAATATCATACACTAATATTCGCTACAAAGTATATAGAGAGGGGTCCGCTTGCCGAACACTAGGGCTATGAGGACTATTTCTTTGTAACTCAAGACGGCCAAACAGCGGCATTTTCTTTCAATTCTAAAACATGAAATATGGAGATATAACACCCTCCTTATGGTAACCCAGCATGATTTTAAGTGGTTTTGGATTAATGAAAATTGAAAAGGTGTTCTCCAGGTGTTTATCTACGTATGCAGATAGATAAAATCTAGTCCGTGGTAAATGGCGAATACAAAACCTTGAAGAAGTTTCAACTTTGTAGAGAGAATCTCTCACACATCACGCAGTTTTGAATGTCTCAATTTTTATCTTGTATGTAATATTCTGCACAAAATATTATTACTTGAGATTCAATATAAAGACAATATATCTTTAATGCATAGAAATTTATTGCATTGCGGTAATTGCATAATAAACGTTATTGGGTTATGTACCCTGTCATATCTTCATATCTCTATCACCAGAAGCAAGCCATTTAAGGAAAGCATGGAACAAGCACCGTTTTTTATTTCTCTTTATTGAAAAATATGTAATGATTATTATTCAGAATGTACGTTGAGCCTGAATTGTCTAGGCCTCCGTCAAAGGCTCATGATACGAGAAACAGGCGTGACAAGAGGCAATAAATTGTGAAGGAAATGATAGAGCGAGGATTACATGCATTCTTAATGGACCTATGTCAAGTGAATAGCGTTTGATTCTTCAATCTTTTCTTCCCAGAATGACAAGATGTCGGTAGTTTTGATTCCATTTCCTCATATTCCAAACGCAGGTTTGTTGGTACTGTTGCTACATTCCTGCAGCTGTGTCTTTTGAAGTTTGCTGTGGCGTGCTATACCGTAACTTATTGCAAAGACACTGCGCAATTCAAAATTGTTGTTTTATAATGAGTTTCATATTGGGTTATGCAGGCATGGAGGGTAATATAAAAAGCCAAAAGGATTAGAAATTGAATAGAGAATAAGTGGTCACAAGCAATGATTCGAAAATCTATCCCTCTTTTTACCGTGTTATTGGAAACCCGTGTTTGGTCTCCTTTATTAGTTTTCATTTGCTGTTTAACCCACGTCACCCCTCGTTTTTCCACTTTTCAACGCCGAGAAAATAAGAGTCCCAGAGGAGAGGTCTCTGTTATTTACGTGGACGTATCTTTAATTACTCTGTTCGGGAGGACTATACGTTATTCAAGTGGCTGGGTGCACTAGCTGGGATGCTGAGATTTGTATGGTATATTCTTTCATTAAACTACTGTAATCTAGCGGTGAATTAAGAGGGGTTGAGTAGGGACACGGAAGACAAAATTAATGAATAATCAATCAGAATTGATAGAAATTGCTTTGAGCCGTGCTTTATTAAATCATTGGTATTAGCTCGGGAAAAAAATACGACCCTATCTCGACAATTCAATAACCCACTAACTCCTTTGTTTCTAATCTTATCGTTTATTTTGCATGGTTAATAATCAAGCTACAATTGCCCAATGGCGAATAAAAAATAAACAGAATTGTTGCTTTTATTGACTTTCAACCGTGAACCCGTATCCTCTTTCCTTGAATACAAATATTTTATATTTATTGACAATGTTTTGTGTTACTGATATTTTCAATTTGTGTAATTTACATTGTAGTACAAAAATAAACATGGAAGTAGTAATTAAAGCTATGGACATTCTAAACCATTTCGGCTGGCACCATTTTATCTCCGATTGCATTTCTCACTTTTTTTTTATCAGCTTCCTCAATTTATGATAACGTATATCTACACATGACCTTTTCTTAGTTATAGTTACAATGTTTCAAAGTACAATATTCACAGTCAATACCATATACATAAAAACGAGAGAAAAGTGAACGATTTTATGCAGAAGAAACTCATGTTTTTTTTTTCTTTTGCAACTTAGTAAGATTTGGAACACATCGACAAAAGGGGGCATAATGGTTCAAAAGTGGGCATATTAGTTAAACAAACTTTCTACATAAAATGTTCATTACTTCCGGAAAAGCATTTTTTTTTTTAAAATATGATCAGTTAGATATGGATGAGAATTAAACTCGTAAGCTCTTCATATCTTTTTCCGATCTTTGTGTTAATATCTCAGGCTTAAACGTCCATATCAGACAACTGAAACCTAATACCGCCAGGAGACAGCTCTTCCTGATGATAATGTCCATTCCATGATTATTGGTAGCTATGGTTACATGGAATTGGCTGGATACAAAGGACATTAAGATAGGATTCCATTGTTATTGGGGAACAATTCCTTCATAGTGGATAGATTATGGAACATGCGAAATTGCAATATAAATTTCCATAATTATAACCATCACTACTATAATCATCATCATCATCATCATCATCTTCTTCTTCTTCTTCTTCTTCTTCTTCTTCTTCTTCTTCTTTGGTGAATGCCTCTTATACATACTTTACATACCGGTATTTTATTCAAATTTATTACGCATAGTAAAAAATATCAAAGATTTTTGTTTAGGATCAGGGGACCAAAACACATATTACTTGTATTGTCTGTTTTTCTTGTCGCTTTTTGATAACAATTCAATGAATATATTTGACGGATTATAAAAACTGTCACCGTTCGATCATATCTGACACATTTGCATATTTTTGGTTAAACTTAATTTAAAACAATAAGACACAATAGGTATAAGAAATTTAATCAATTTATATATAAATCAGTTTCTCTGCCAAATGATATGTCCATCTTTACGGTATAGAGTAATGTATTAAACTCTGGTCATAAGTTAGTACAGTGGGGCCTCAGATATCCGGACGCCAGATAACCGGACGCTTCAATTTACGGACGATTTTATTTGGGAACCGATTTTTTATACGTTATTTTGTCTCATTTATCCGGAATTCCGAGTTCCGGATCCGGACCGTCTATTTTTACCACAAAATACTGATTTACTACTAATCTTGCTTCATTTAACCGGACGGTTAAATTTGATGATATCCCACTCAGTATAAAAGATTACCCCTGTCAGTTAAGTTTCACACCTTTTTTACGTGCTAGACCCTCATGAGTAGCTTGTATAAACACCGACTTCCTAAATCACTTTCAAAATTAGCGACAGTGCTGGCCAGTGAGGATTAGTCACGCCTCACAGCACGTGGCTTGGATATCTTAACCTGAGCACCTCTCAAGTGCCATCGCTTTTTTAAACATCCCTGTATTTCAAATAAAAACATATGCTTATTTATCTTGAAAACTAGAACGTTTTACAAAGCTTTGTGTTTTATCTCCCTATTCAAACGTTATTTTAAAACGAATTGTCTCATGAATGCCTTGTTAGACTAAGTCAAATGCAGAATAAACAGGAAGAAAACAAAATGAAAGCATGTCAACTAATCGGAAGAGCATTGGTGGATCTTGCAATTTTCCAACTAGTAAACGTTAATTTTATCAATAAAATTGACTTTAGTTAAAAAAATAGAAAATGAATTTTAAAAAATAAATCAATATTTGTGGAAATTGGCATTTCTAGAAATACATAGTTGAAACATTACGTACATGTAAACATGGTAAATGCCAGGGCACATATCAATTAAGGTAGATTCGGTTATCATTATAGTCCGATTAATATTTCATGACAAAATAATAAAATAAAGCGGGGTTCTTTATATTTAAAAATGTTCATATCAACGGACAACTCTATTATGTGTTGATATTTGGTATGAAAGGCAAAAAAAAAACCCACTGGCCAGTAGCGACACTGGGAGCCATTGTATACAAATATATTATCATTCATAACAACAATAACACATTTCAGATATCCGGATGCTTCACCTATCCGGACGATTTGGCTTGAGAACGAAAGCGTCCGTATAACTGAGGCTCCACTGTAATTAAATTACAGCTTCGGGGAATACTATTTATACTGTTGCCATGGTTATAATTGTGTTTTTCATGTAGTGTAGCTTTAAGGTTTTACCGTATTTCTAACTGGACAAGGAAGACAGAAGCTTTCTGTCATCATACTGATCTAGAGAAGACATAATAACATCTAATAATTCCCTCGAACAACGGTTCAAGTTCCGTTCGTCGATTTCCGGGGTCTGTATTTGGGAGTGCGGAAAAAAATAACGTGGAAAGATTGCACTCCACAATTATCAACATCGCACACATTGGCAGGATATTTTGGGGGATCTTCTTAAAGACCATCTGTATAACATACTTTTTAAAAAAACGTTGCACATAATGTACATGTTGGAGGCTTGTGTTTAATATATAGCAGGTCGTGTTCTTAGATTAAGTTTTCATAGGGACTTTATATAGAACCATTTTAACAAGAGCTTGGACTTTGGGTAGTTGTGTCAAACAGCAATGTGACGTAGATCTGTCTATTTCATTGCTGGCCACTCAGCCAAGGCTCTGTGAAATCAACAAGATGTGTCTGGCTTCTGAGCTTAGACTACGCAATCTGTGTATATTTCACTTGAAACCAGCATCAATTAAACTTGTTTTGACGCAAGAAATTGATAGTTACGTCTTATCAAAAGTCCAAGGTATTGTTAAAATGGTTCTATTTTGCGGCGATCGTTGGACTAGCTGCAGACAAAAGTAGCTGAGCTACTGAACGACTCCTATCCTCATATATACTACCGTATTAACTATTGTAACCTTGTTGTATATCCTTTACATCAATTAATAAATCTCAATATCCATTAATTGGATGACCCTTTTCTAAAATGCATTCTCATAAATGACTTGGAACCTTCCATCTCCAACATCATTTTTCCTATACTCTTTTTGTTTTCTCGTACAAATTCTTTTAAAAAACCACAGATGCATGTAAATCATTCAGTGGTATGCAGAGCAAAGTGATATTTAAGTGATGTTTTTGAAGTTTCCACCTGGTACGTACTGGGTTTTACATGTAAACAGACGAGAATGTTGAGGACAGTTGGCATTTATATCTTGAGATGAAGTTCAGCGTACTTTACGTCAGGGGACCGATTTACGACAGTTTAATCACTGACCACACAGAAAAATATGACAACGCCAGATGTTTAACTAGTATCCAGCGTTATGGACTATTGTGATATCGATTGTTTTTGATGTCCCAGTGGTATCCTATCTTAATTATAGGGTGTTATTACACAGTAAACACCCTCTTATCTTACTTACTTTAATCTGGTAATGTACCCAATTGACAACAATATTCGTCTTGTTTTATGCATAAGTTCGTCTTGACCTTACGTTAACGTTTATTGTTTTATTTTTGCGTTAGTTTTGTTTTGATAATGCCATATTGCTTTTTATTTCCGTCACACATTGTACAGTGTTCAGTTTAGAAAAATCTAACTGATACTCTTCATTGGATTTTGTTAAATAGTATTATATAGTTACATGAAGCAGCTTTTGCATAAAAAGTTAACTAGATTAATTAGTTGACGAATAAACAAGTATTCTAATTGTTTTTAAAACTTCGACATCACTATTGATTCTGAAACATGTTAAAAGAAAATTAAACGACAAAATTCAACAAAAGGGGGAAAAAATCCCGCAAAAGTGAAATTCCAATTATGTCAACGCATTATAGATTGGTATTGATGGTGATGTTTTAGATTGTCCAGTCCAATTTTTAACTGTGACAATGAATTTGGCTTACTGTTGAGGAATCACTCTCTATAGAGTTCTTCCAGGAAGTGGTACACGGCTTTTGAATTCTCGTGAGTGTTTTATGGCGCTGTCCGCGAAGAAATTGGGTTAACACATATTTAAGACCTATTTTAATAGTCCATAATCCCAGGGGATATAGCAACACTTTTGGCTCATTTTTCCACCAAACTTTACTCCCACTTTTGCAACAAATCATCCAAAACAGTCACTTTAAAACACATTTGCAGTACAATTAGGACGTAGAAAGAAGATAGATATACATATCTTTGCTTTTAAAAATCGATACTGAGACTTACAATATAAGCATCTCTATGGCTTTGTGTTTGTGAGAGGGGGAGACGAAAAAATAAATCTTAATGTTTGAAAGATGTTTGCGGAAAGCAATTTAGAATGGTGTCTTGGTAATCTTTCGTCAATTGCGCCGTAATAATATATTTTGGAAAGTATCGCTTATACCCATGTCACCAGAATGGGACAATAAATGGAAATTATTCAACGCTAAAATTCGTCCTGCTCTCATTGTGTCAGACCATTGTGACACAGTATCCCTCCCTTGGGAAACTCAGAGACAAAACTAGGTCTCGATTTGCCAAACCGTTTTAAAAGTTTTAAATAAGTGTATAGAATTAAATGAATGATAGAACACCATACCCTGTTATTTTCCCTCTGTTGTCATTGGCATTTTAAATTTTTTCTCTTTTTTTTTTTTAATTTTCGCAGTCATGTTAGCGTGTCTCTTATAAAACATAACAAAACCTCCGTGGTTTTATATCATTTTACGTAATGCATAAGGGAGTTGGATATAACAAATGCAGAAAATACGGTCTGTACAATTTATTTTCAATGCCATTCTTGGCATTCTCAAGCAACAAACTTGAGTTCAGGTGGAAAGTCTCCGTTTTATAATTGAACAATAATGAAAACAGCGCTATTGAATTTTTACTCAATTTAGAAATCATCAAAAAAGCGACTAGCTTGCTGCGGTGACTTTTCGCTGTTGTTATTTTAAGTAAAAAAAAAAACCACAGCGACAACTTAATCTTACTGCAAAAAAATTTGAGATGCAAAATGACGCTTCAAAGGAACACTCAGATATTAGAATCGCTACAGATTATGTTGTCACAAATTATCGTAGGGACCACTGCAATATGATATTGATCACAATTAGATATTGGCTGCCTATAATAATTCACTGGCTAACGCTTAACGCCGTATCAATCCCATCTCTCAACCATTGCTTTGTCTGTTTCTTTATTACCCAAAAATAATTATTGCAGAAAATAAATCATAGCAGAACACGAAATGTCCAACAGAATTAAAAATTCTCTCGATCACGAAACATTGGCCTTTAATCTTAAAAAGTTATTGCCAAAAACGAGGATCAATATCCCCTCGCTACGGCTTTGATGAAAGTTTCAGTGGAAAAAAAGTGATGTTCTAGCTATGATTAATGTCAATTTTTCAATTGGATTATGCTGTAGGGAATCTGATGTCGCCTAACTTTAGACCGCCACTGTATCATGATTATTTTTTCATTATCATGTAAATTAGAAAAAAGAGTAAGGGAAAAAATCTGAGTCATAATCGAATGCATTGGATTTAAAGTGATGCGACAAAAGTCAACAGTTTTGTTGACTTACAATTGGAACAGCCCAAACACATGTACGTGATGATGTAATCCAAAGCTGAAGTGTGAATTGATTAAAACCAAGGAATGCAAACAACTTTGGGCAAATTTGGAATCCTCGAATTAAACTACCTTGAACATGTCTAGCGAAGGTATTGCATGTCAAATGGTTTAAATCACTCATCCTTCAATGCAGACTTGATTACAAGTTTACTTTTTAAAGATATGCTTGTAGTTTAAATGCATGCCATTCAATACTTTGCAGTGGGACAATTAATGTAAAAAAATATCCAGAAACCAGTCAAAACTTTTCTCGGCATTGCAAGACTTATCCAATCTGTCGCATATGTTGGAAACATGGGTATTGCAACAACATTGAAACATGGCCGCCAATTTTAGATACGACGGAATCTTAGATGGCGTGTATTCTTGTTTTTTCTTTCAATTTAAGATGATCTAGATAGAGTGTTTATTTCATGACATTTCAAAACATAATTGAGATTCATAATAATGATTCTATTCAAGATTTTGGTCAATTATAGCATTCAACTTCACGCGGAAAGTGACAGACCTATCACTGTTTGTCACTTTGCCACTACGAAAAGTTTAAAAAAGGACGCCAAAGTTCATGTTATTATGAATGTTAAAGCATCTTAAATACATTCAAGGAAGCCTCTGATTGTTTCTAAGCACGCAATACACCATGAGAAGAGAATTCCGCACTGTGGGTTTTAATACCAAATTGTCGGCGACTAAATAAACCGGCGGTGACCCTAAAAGACATTCGTTTTTATCCGATCGTCTCTACCCATTCTTTATTACTCAGCTCACAGCTGCTGAATTTTTAATGCTATTAAGATGTAAAGATTAAACTTGTTTACGCGAACTAGTACTTGTTCCTTTGCTTATTAGATTCCTTATTTAGATAGCAGAAAAAATAAACATAGCACTTTAGATTTTTTGAAATACGTAAATAAGACAATACAATAAAGGTCCTATGAATTATTTTTCAAAATTTGGTCGAAATTGTTTTTATCATTATAAAAATTCCATATAAATAAACTATTAAATTTGGCTTGAATGTGCATCTTATTTTTTATCAATTTTTTTTCAGAGGTGAAGTTTTAAAGGTAAAATGAAGACGCCTTTGACCCTTTTGTTGATATTAATGGTTCGCTTGAGATGTACTTCAGCCATAGTTGGTAAGTTTAGAAAACGATATACACAACTGCTATAATGGTTTACAAAATTTATAAGATTCTTTTAAATCAAAATTTAATCTAAATTTTTTCAAGGGACACACTATATGGAGAGAGGTTTAAGTTCTATTTCTTACACTTAAATGGAATAAATTGATGGCAAACTTTATACCCTTTCTTATCATAACTTGTTAATCTTACAACAAAAATGACGTTTTGTTTGCAACTGACGTGATGATACAACCTGAGTCTTTCTGTTCTCTGACCCTCAATCAAACCATCCAAAATAAAAACGGACGAAATCGATCAACAAAAAATCTTTTCTTTATCGATGCTTTAGTCTACACTTTGGACAAATCTGGACTTTACGCCAATTAGTCGCCATCCATCAGGGGATTTTTCCCCTCTATTGATCGTGATATACAAGGAACGGTGGTTTGAACTTGTTAGGGCTTCATCACGCGAGATTAAGCGGGGCCCCTTGACGTCCAAAACATCACATTCGTCTTCATCAGGTCGATCGTTTGTCGCTCCGAAAGAGATCGTCTGGTCAACTATTCATTTGGACCAAAATCAATCGTGAAATTGTTTCTATTAGTTTAGTTGGCCTGTGATCTTATTATTAGAGGTATACATCCGCAAACTGCAATCATTAGAAATCTATATAGAGTTTTTACGAAGTAACGTTGAAGACCGTTATTTTAAAGAAACCTAAAAATTATACTAATCTTATAGTCCCCATCCTTTGCCTCTTTTTTGTTAGCTCACTAATGAGTGAGCTCTGGTAAATTTAGTTGTCATTGGAATTTTGGTTTTATTATGTTTCGCTTTAAAACCACTAACAGTTCCACAAATGCTTAATAGCGGTTGCAATCTTAACACCGATAGCAAAAGAACTATAACATTGTTACTTTCATCTTTTAATGTTATACCAATAACTGTTAATTGATTATAAGAATTGTTTCCATAAAGGATACAGATAAAAACGGGAAAGAGATGAACGTAGTTTGATATAGCTGATTGACTCAAAGAGAGTTAAAAGTCTAAGTTATAAAGATATTGGTAATTGGTACAAACCAATTTATATGACTTTGATAGGTATGCAGATATATTTAGAGGTGAGAAGGTATTCACGATTGCTTCGATGTGATTTTTAAGATTTAGAAAGTTCACATATGGAATGTTTGTAAATATGTACTACATTCTATAGCATTTACAGGTAGTAAAGTTACCAAATAAAAGACCCTGTACCCCTTCCTCTTTCCCGGCAAACAGAATTATCCTTATCTGTCACCCCCCCCCCCCCCCTCCCGGATCGGCGCATGTACCTAGATATGTCTTGGAGTTAATAAAACTGATCGTGCATGACCGAACACTTTCTATTTCTACGTGTAACGTGTATCTTTTTATTAATTTGCAGACCCTTGTACATTTTCTACGGAATTCATGTATGACCTATTTATAAGCGGAATACCAGAAAACCAGCCAGTGGGTAAGTTATTCATGTGATACTACATGAAGTAAACAAACAAAACCTTAATGAATGTCGTGCATATGCAATAATTGTAAAATGAAAAAAAAAGACTCTGATAAAATTAATTTTTCATTCAAATTTGTCTGTGTTTCCTTATGAATTCTTGTTGACATTAATTTAAATGTTTTTTTTACATTTTTGAAAAACATTAAAATGTTATCAATAATTTTGTATTATTGTGTTCGAATATGTTGTACAAATTTAAAGTTAGGAAAAGATAAAAACACTTAATGTGAAATAAAATGGACAATTAAAGAATATAAAAACAAAATGATTACATTATGTACACGTACATGTAGAACAAATCTTAACAAGATTGTTAAAGGAGTTTGTAAACCAACTCATAAAGTATATTAAATAAATAATGAAAAAAATTGGAATTACATGTATTGTGATAAATGTTTTATGGATGTGGGTGTAATTAATCTGACCCAAATTTGTAGCTATAGACAATGGGATTATAAAAAATTGATATCATTGTAAAAGATGTGAGAAAAAAATTACTTTTAACAAGATAATAAAGAATGATAGTATGTGGTATTAATCTGGCATGTAGCAAGATTTGTAAAACAGGATAGTATGTGGGATTAATGTTATCAGGAATTTTATGGAATCCTAACAAGATTGTAAAAATGAGATTAATCTAGTTAGAAACCTTTTCAAGATTTGATCATGAAAGATTTTTTCCGGAATTATTCTAACCAATTGGAAGATTTGAAAAATGGGAGTATGGGAAATAAATCAAATCAAAATTTGGCGAAATATCAGTTTTATGGCTTTTGTATCATCAGGGTCTGTCATCGCGGTATTGCCGCTGAATGGGGGTCAAGGGGAAGTGACTCTGACCCAGACCCCCAACCCCTACCTCCACCTTGACCCCATTTCTCGCAATATCTCGATCACCAAGGAACTGGACACGGACAAAGACGACAACGGAAATCAGATGTCCAACCTCATCCTACAGGTCATGTGTATGCCGTCCGAGACAACAAGAAAGGTGAGATATAGTTACCTGAAAGATGAGAAATATTTACGTGAAAGATGAGAAATATATACATGAAAAGTTAGAACTATTTACATGAAAAATGAGAAATATATTCATGAAACTGAAGGTGTATTATATTTACGCAACAGATCAGATTTCATAACAGGACCAGAAACACAATAAAATCGTCATCGCTTCTAAGACTTTGCTAGTATTGTTGTATAGTATTTAAGTAGAATACATGTATGCGCTAAAGGGAGAATTTTTTTGATCTTTTTTTGCAGAGTTCCTTGACAGTGCGGGTTATATTAGAGGACATCAACGAACACAGACCGATGTTTCCTAAAAATCATTACATCATCAACCTACCAGAGGTAACGGACTCAGAAAATGTCTAATGTAATAAATAGATACAGGTGTATAAATTAAAACTTACCAATGTCAGAAGTTCATATAAAACTATTTTGAAATTGGTATTTCATTAAGGAATTGTTTTGAAAATCATGATGTCGATTCAGATATGCTATAAAAGCCCTAGCTTGCACGACTTTGAATTATCAACTAGCAACAAGTCTAACATTTTTTGGTCATATATTTTTTTTTTAGAAAAAGCAAAACACCCCAACACCCCTTCCCCCCCAAAAATATAAATAAAAAAGGCAAAGAATGCATGCCAGGGTAAATTATCAAAATTTCAAACGTTAATACCAATCATGTTCTACCAAGTTTCACGACATTCGGTTCATTATCATCTTTTTCTAGGACACCCCTGTGGACACCGTGGTGTTTCACGCCGTCAGTGTGACGGACCAGGACGGGGGAGACACTGGAAACGACAACATCCGGTACAGCATCCTGCCGGGCTCGTACTCGGTATGTCTTCATTTTATTCTCCACCATGCATATATGTGTACCAGAAGTAAATTGCAGGAACTGTTGGTTCACGTATGGAAAGTGATATTCATGTTCTTTTTTGTTTCTTGTAGAGTTATTTTGATATCCATATGTTGAAAACTGAAATAACATTAAAGAAACCGCTGGATTATGAAAGTGTCCATTCCATGACCATAGAAATAGAGGCTAAGGTAAAAGGAACGATGTTTATTTGGATTCATCTCTCTCTCTCTCTCTCTCTCTCTCTCTCTCTCTCTCTCTCTTTCTCTCTCTCTCTCTCTCCCCATTCAAAACAACTCAATTTTTTATTTCTATGTCGGTATAGGATCTTTATTGTATCTCTACGCAACGCTCAGACCCATTTTGTAGAGAAAGAGAATAATTATCAGCGTTCATCATTTGAATTGTGCATTCAGTTTTTGTAAGAATAAAAGTACACGAGGAACACTGAGCGCCGATGACAGATGTGATAACCGCCTCCTATCTACTCAATAAACACGCAATTATACTTGTATTGTTATTTTATTTGGGTTTCTTTCTTTATTTTCTTCAAGGACAACCCTAAATATGGCGAGCCACTCAGCTCCAAGGCTTTTCTCACGTTTAATATCACTGATGTGGACGATCTAAACCCGAAGTTTACTAATGATACCTATACTGTCCGTCTTGATGCGGACACACTGCCAGTAAGGATCAGCCAGCTACATTAGATTTTTAACAAGATTAAAAATCATGGGAAATTTTGCGAGCTCGAGAGTTTTTATTTTTGCATTGAATACGCAAGAGTAAAATATGCATACTAGTATTTACAGTTACATGTATTATCTATCCATTCTAAAAGTTGAATCAAATAATTTTTTTGTATTTTTAAATTTTGAATAAATAAATGATTCTTTATTTTCTACCAGGGAAGTCTTGTTCGCATTAATCCACCAATTCGAGCCAACGATGGAGACAGTTTAAATGCCTCTATCAAATATGAGCTTTTTGGTGAGTAAAATTCATTATGTTTATAAACTTAATCTCAAAAGCTATAAATATTGTTAGAGGTTTGTTTCTATTTTATCGCTCTCTATTGCCTTATTGCAACTTTTTGTTAGATATATAGTATAATATTGTGTATTTTTCATCTTTGTGAACAGATCCAAAGAATCGGTTTGTAATAGATGCCACGACAGCCGAAGTCAGCGTTAATGACAAGCTATCTGAAGGACAACCAACTCTTGTGTTAAAGGTACTTAGACATCCATCTCAAATACGTAACTACACGATCCGGAATAGATATTTTATCTGATAGATGTCAAAGATATAAATATTTATATTTTTGTCAGCATTCAAATTATAACTATTTATAAGCATTATGTATTCGCGTAATATCTAACATTATTACAAATTTCAGGCGATACAGAGGGACAACCCCATTCGACAGGGCGTGGCCTTGCTCCAGATCATTATCATTGGACAGGGCAATAGTTTGGGGCCATCTTTTGCACAGCCTCGATATCATGCTGTTGTTTCTGAAAACGAGGCTGTTGGGACAACTGTAATTACGGTTACAGTAACCGATTACGACCAGGTACAATATGAATCCATTTTACATAACATTTGTTAAAAAATGATGAAATATCGCAGATAATCTGATTAAATACATTATTATTACAGATAGTTCAATTTGGGTTTAAAAATACGGATGAAATGTTTTTCTTTTCCTCTTCTTTGAACATTACTGTCACTCAACAGTTTGTAAAATGGAAATATTTTAAACTGTTTATTGCCGCAAGTATCCAAATGCTCACTTAACGGTATCTGTCGATATCCCGGGGTGTTTAATTTTGTTTACGCACACGCACACGGGCCCTAAGTGGATTGCTCGTTTCCCAATATATATATATATATATATATATATATATATATATATAGTCAACTTAGTGTCCCTCTTACTTTAATTATTAATTACAAGAGGAACAGTTTTAATTAAACGTTTACAGTTTGTTAACCAGTTTGAATATGATTTCTTTGATGTAGTGGAATTCTCTTCGTTACTCCATTGGTCTCCAAGAGCATTTTGCCGTGAACAACAAGTAAGTATACATTTTTAAAAAATTCTCTAAGTTTGTAAATAATAATTCATATTTTACCATATCTTACGAACTGAGAAAATAAAAGGCACATCACCAACCACAACTAAAAAAAGCAAGTTTAGATATAATGTCTCTTACTTGGATTTTTTAAAAAGAAATACAGCGGTATTGTACCTTTAATTTTAGTGGGGATATTCTTATCACAAAGGAATTGGACTACGAGGAACAAAACCAGTTTGTCTTCAACCTCACCGCATCAGATGAGTTCTATGTACGCACTACTTTATTGATTGGTTATTATACTTATAATTACAATTTTACCTGAGAATTGTTTGGTACAATTTTGTTGTTAAAATAGGGCTCAATCTAGTGCAAAACAAGAAAGGTTTAGAAATGATAGGGTTTAGAATTTTATAACTTTATGTACACAGAAAGGTTTTATTTTCAGAGTAAATTCTATTTTCCCATCAATGACTTTTACGATCTATAAGCTCAAAGCAAATTGCACTGAAAGTACATCGTCTTTTTCCTTATGTTATGATTTGCTATTTGCTTTTTTTTTAAATTATTTTTTTCGAATGTCTGTGTTTTTTTATAGTACGTTTTCCAGTAGTTTAGAAAATATAAGCATTGTTATTTATTACATTTACAAGTATGTATAGCCTCCTCGACGTAAAGTTGTGTAAAATCGAGCTAATTATAAATTGGAGCTCTGTTTGACCTTTGAACTGTTGTTTACAGTCGGCATGGACCACCATCACTGTCTCAGTAACGGATGTTAACGACAACAGACCGGAGATCGTACAAAGGGAGATCACTGTGAATACCGAGAGGGTTCAAGGAGCGGAGATCACTGTTGTTGAGGTATTATCATCTTGATTATACACAAATGAATAAAAGAAATGAAATAAAATCTTATAAAGTTATTTCAGAATGGCTTTTATCTATAAGTACAGTTATGTACAACTTACAAGCAGGTTTCATGGCATTTATCGTATATTTAATTTAAACTGTAAAGGATGTTTGAAAAATATAACACTTATCCTTTTGTTGAACAATTTCCTAAACTATACCGGACTTAACTGTACTATTTTACATCAGAAATACCGAAATGAAATAATTCCTCTTAATTCTCACTCTTTAAGAATTCGCATTTATTTAGTGATGAGAGTTACCAGAAAAACTTTAGCTTTAATGTCAAAATTAACTTTAATTGGCAAATAATCATTAAATTCAGGAAGTTTTCAAACAAATAATGGTATACATATATAAGGCATCGCTTTTATGATCATGAATTGACAACCAGTTTTTTTTCGTCCTGCCTTGAAGCAATTTTGAAAGTAAGTACATTCATACCAGTAACCTACACGTATTTGGATATGATAACCCTTCGTACTCAGTGCGATAGTTTTAAACATAATACATCATACACCAGGTTTGTGATCACGAGCATTTTCTTTGTTTCTTTCTCCACAAGACTTTCTTAATTTCAGACCCTGAGTGTTCTTATAAATGCTGAAATCTATCATTCAAATTAATTAACAGTATGCCAGATCATGCACGCCGGGGTGAATTACGTACGCGGGTAATCTTGGTTAAATTGATATGACCTATCGACTGTGTTTATTGTAGGCTGTGGACAGGGATCCGAATAGTTCTCTTACGTTCTCTGTGGTCACTCATAAAAGGTAACAACTTTTTCTTTCACAATTCTCGATTTTTTTATTTAAAAATGTTTTTTTATTGTAATACACTAATTGTCATCGTAATTCCGTAAACCTTTTAATTCTAATCTTTTTAATAAGTGTAATACGTAAAAAAGTTTGTTAATTGAAAATTATCTTCATAAATTTTTAATGTGAAATCAACAGCTAGATTTTTTTTTCATATTACAATTAATATAAATATAATTTAGGTTTAATGGAAATGTTAATAATTAAAACTTGTCTCTCTTTTAAATCCAAAGTGGGTTTTTTGTCAAGGCAACTACATGATCACACGTCTTTGAGTGCATCCTCAGTTTTGCTAAAAGATAAAAAAAACATTCTTAGTATAATTTACGGTTTACGAAGATGAGAATTGAATTAAAAGTAACGATTGATTTCAAATCAACAGATTATTCTAACGAATTGCATGAGCATGTCTTTGAATATATTACCCTTCATTAGAATTCTTGGCTGTTTATTGATTTAGAATCTAAAAGAATTTCAATTAAGGGCGATCTAAGAATTGCATTGGTGATTAAGATATTCTTTTAAAGTTAATTCAGGGTGTTGGTTTTTATGTAAGATCCTTCTATATGCTGCACCCTGAGAACTGAGTATTTTTATGTAGCTATAGAGTAGGCAACCACCACATTTTTAAGAGGGTTGGATGGGTGTGGCTATTTTTTTTTTTTTTAGACTATATTGATCTCATTTAGAAGAAGAGCTCTCTGAAAAGATACTACGAAAATACTCAGATTACAGAATATAGAACTTTTCTTTACTAAATGATAAATCATAGGTATATATCTGATGAGTAATTTGTTGACTATTCAGCCTCCTTAATGCAATATACTTTTCTCGAAGTGAAAGCGATAGTGAGACCTTAATGTTTGTTACTTTTGTAGCCTGTTTGCAGTCTCGCAACAGGGCGTGGTATCGCTGACCGGAAGTAAAGACGACTATGTCCTCGACGAATACAGTGTTGTGATCAGTGTCAAAGATAACGGATCCCCTCAGCTGGAATCCGTCGCCGTGGTAACAGTTGCGTTTCCTGCACGACTGACCAAGAATACGAGCTCTCTGGACATGGCGAGCAGCAACGACCTAATAGCGATTATCTTAGGGATTGTCGCAGCACTACTTCTTTTTGTCATCATTTTTCTCATTGTATACATCATTCGCAGGTAAAAAAAAATACGTTTAAGAATACAGTTCTTTACAACCACGGACCCTTTTTGTGGATTTATGCATGTAATTTGAATTTCAGGACAACTTGAATATTGAAAAGTTAATAAAAACTATTAATATATATGTAAACCTGGACTTTGAAACATAATATGATACTAGTATTTTTTCTCCCTATAGATTAGGCATGGATTTTTTTAATAACTTGTTAAAAAAATTTCATTGCAGACGACAGTATGTCGAAGAGCAGCTTGACAGAGCGAAAATACGTCAGGGTATGGACCCTAGGGGTCTGACATATCAGCGCGGGGGTCCGTCCCCCGACCCCTCCTCCCACATTGACATTAATTTTGACGGCGAGTTGGGAGAAACTTCCGATGTGGACAGCCATACCACGATACAAGACAATCCTCTCAAATATAGACTGGCGACCGCGCGCCAAAATGGCGTCGGTGATATTCAGATAGAGACTGCTGTCGTTCCGTACGACGACAATTACAATGATTACCAGAACTCAAATATGAGAACTTTCCACGTGGAAGAAATCAGTAGCAATAGTGATACCAGTGATAGTACAGGGGACAGCAATAAAATGTTGATGGAAAAACACAGAAAGACCACAAGTGGAAACACCAATTCATTATCGTGGGCCGGATCAAATCCACCGTCTTCCACATTTGGATCAGATGTAAGTACAATGTAAATATTTTAACAATCCACATTTGGATCAGATGTAATAAGAAAATACAGCATATTTTCAAACGCAGTTTTTTTTTACACATATGCATACAAAACAGATATTATTGAGCTTAACATTTTTTCTTACGTTTTGAAACATTGTCACTTTTTGCAGAAGAAATTAATGATGACGTATTATCGCTGTCAATAGGTAAATTGTTGCATGGAGATTGTGAAATGCAACATTAGATTACTATGTGTAGCGAGTTTTCATTTACAGTGAAGTTTGCTTTTTCCTGACCTGATTTATTTTTGGCATCGGTTTTTATCGCATTTTGTGGTTGAGTCGCATGTTTCATTTTATTATTCATTTTTGACTGTTCAGTTGTGAACACATCTTTTATGTGCATCTAATTTTAAACTTTTCAAACTTTTCAAATAAATCAATCAATAATGATTTTGTAAGTATTAAAAGTGTACAATGTATATCGAGATTTATTTTTCTATAATAATGTAGCTACTTTTTCAAATAACGTAATTTATTAATGAAATGAAAGCTATTTCTTATAGTGTTTTTATTTTTCCTTTCAGATCATAGTTCCCGAGGAACATATCAAGAAGGAAAGGCCAGAAATAACGGTGTATTTCTGACATAATTATTATAAACTGTTGACTCCCTATTAATTTCTGAAAAAGGAAATGTTCAAATAAAATAAATTCAGATTGACCATAATGTATGAGAGTGTTTATGCAACATTGCAAAGCAATCATAAAAAATCCAATTTTTTTCAAAGAAAAAAACTTCATATAAATATGTTTATTTTATTGAAAATAACATATCAAATGTTTATGTTTCATAGATTATACGTAATCATAAAAGCCCAAAACCATAGGATGCCATTAATACACATTTCCTTCACATAGTAAGTTAATCACATTTATCATTTCATGATTTGAATAAAAACCAAAGTATTGTCCATACTTTTATTTACTTTCATGGTTTTGTACATTAATTATCTAATATGCTGCATGTACTTCAATTAAAAAAAAGGTTGCAGAACATATATAAATTATAAAAATTAAACTTGTGTTGCTTTTTTTTTTAAACTTTAAGTGTTCTATAATATTTTTAAGGCAATTTTATTTAAAGTTTTTAATTTCAATTGAAATAATATTCAAAACAAATCATGCATTATATATTTTTTAAAAAAGTTTAATTGAATAGTAAGTAAACCAGCAATTTCCATTACGATTCAAACATTTAGCAATAATCAGAGGCCCATTGAAGAGACTTCAAGAGACTCGGTCGTTAAATCACTGCCTCGAGCAATCATGAATTCTTGAGTTGCCTCCCGTGTGGAATCGCGAAGAGTATTTTCTAATTTGCATTTAAATGTCGGATTTGTCGAGTTAAAATTGAAATTGGCAGGGATAAGTAAAGTCCAATACAAATGTACCGAACAGTCATTTTGCAAGTCGGATTCTGTTACATTGAAATAATCTTCTATCATATTGTTAACATTGATGCTTGCGAAATATTCACCACTGTCTGAACGGGAGGAACAATTAACTCTGATCCAATCACCATCTGTATAATTTACATCGATGAACACGCCAAACATCGGTGCTGAAAAATGAAAGAAACGATTTCATGAAAATCGGCATAAAATATCATCAAGATCATTGTCTTTTAAATGTTTAATAGTCTTTTTAGATATTGAATATTGGTATTTTTCTTACCTGTTATGAATATCATACTACCATTTTGATCAGAACCATATTTACTGGTAACGGAACAACTGAATTCTTCTTTCGTAGAGCATAGACTTCTATTTATGTTTTCCAGAGCAGTATTTAGACTTACTGTCACTTCATCTGAAGCCACTCGATTGAATACTGGTGTAAATAGGTCAACAGTATTTGGATTTTCAATAGTTAAATTATTATCAAATGTTCCAATGATCTTCCCATTTGTCTTGTTGCCTATCCTTAATGTAACCGATAACCATTCAATAGCTTTCACAGTGCAAACCAAGATCCCGGTCTGATTTCGACCAGCTTCTAGTATCACATTTTGCTCATATATCACTAAAAATAAAACATTGAAAGGAATATTGTAAGAATATATTTAATTAACTTTCGATTTCGGATGCAAAAGTAGCATAAAACTGAGATTAGATTAATTTGCCAGAGGTGTTTAAAGAATGCTTGTTTAAAACTGTTCTACCAATTGTATATACCGGTATTTCATAAAATCTTTTTTATTCCATTAGCTGGTGTATCCGTGATAATATTAAAAGAAAGGAATTAAGTAAATTAGGATTTAATTAGAAAACACCTTCATTTTAGCATATTGGATTTGAATATAAATTAATAATTTTAGTTATTACAATGTATTGACAGTAAATGCACTTGCTTAATATGTAAGTTAGAATTGTTCTCTAAAACTGCCACTGTCATACTCTTTAGCTGTGCCGAAGAATAGTGTTGAATGTTAATGACATATATATGTAATCATTGTTCTCTAGTTTAACACAAGTACTACAATGTATCAGTAAAATGCCAGGGTCATCTATATTTTCATACCTTCTGGTGTTTGTGACCATACTTCTGTTGTTTGAGTTAACAACTCTGTTGTATCCGTTGAGTCTGTTGATAGATAACTTAAAGGTTGTTGAGTTGACTCTGTTGACATTTCTTGAGTTGTTGTCATGGATATGTTGCTCGGTTGTGTAGACATGGATTCATTTATTGGTTGAGTAGTCATGGATATGTTGCTCGGTTGCGTTGACATGGATTCATTCATTGGTTGAGCTGTTATGGATATGTTGCTCGGTTGAGTAGATAAAGATTCATAGTTTGCTTGTGTTGTTATGGTTATGTTGCTCGGTTTAGTTGACATGGATATGTTGCTCGGTTGAGTTGAGGTGCTCGGTTGAGTTGACTCTGTTGACATGTTTGAGCTGTTGTTTGACAAAGATATTTTGCTTGATTGAGTTGAATCTGTTGTAATTTCTGTGAATGAAGCTGACACGTTGTTAGGCCGAGTTGACTCTGTAGACGTTTCTGGTATCTGTGTTGACAGGGATATGTCGTTTGGTTGGGTTGACGTGATTATGTTTGGTTGATTTGACACTGAGACGTTGTTTGGTTGTGATAAATCTGTTGACATTTCTGTAAGTTGAGTTGACGAGGATATATTGTTTTGCTGAGTTGACATGGATACGTTGTTTGATTGAGTTGTTGATAATAATAAACCGTTCTGTTGAGTTGTCGAGGATGAACTGTTAAGATCAATTGGCTCTGTTGACATTTCTGTGATCTGTGTTGCTATCGATATGCTGTTTGCATGGGTTGTTATAGATTCGTTGTTTGGCATAGATGTGTTGTTTAATTCAGTTGACTCTGTAGACATTTCTGTGAGAATAGTTGACAGAGAAACATCATTTGGTTGAGTTGACATAGATACGTTGTTAAGTTGAGTTGTTTGAGATGTTATATCTGTATTTTTAGTTGTTATTTCTGTTGTTTGATTTGCGATCTCTATTATTTGAGTTGTTATTTGTGTGTTTGGAGAAGGTGTCGTTTCTTTTCTGGGAGATGTTATTTCAGTTATTCCAGTTGTTATATTTGGTGTTGGAGTTGTCAACTCTGATGTTTGAGCAATCAAATCTGTTTGCTGAGTTATCGTCACTCCCGGTGAAGTTATTTTCATTGTGTGATTTGTCATCTCTGAAGTCTTCTCTATTATATGGGTTGTACTTTCTGTTGTTTGATTTGTCAGTTCTGTTGTTTGAGTTGCTATTAGAGATGTCAGTTCTTCTGTATAGGTTGTCATCTCTGGTGTTGAAGATGTCATTTCTGTTGTTTGAGTTGTCTTTTTTGTTGTTTGAGTTGTTAATGGAGATGTAACCTCTTCTGTATTAGTTGTCATATCTGTTGTTTGGGTTGTCATATCTGTTGTTTGAGTTGCTTTGGGAAATGTAATCTCTTCTGTATGAGTTGTCATCTCTGGCATTGAAAATGTAATTTCTGTTGTTTGAGTGGTCATTTCTGTTGTTTGAGTTGCTATTAGAGATGTCATTTCTTCTAAATGAGTTGTCATCTCTGGTGTTAAGGATGTCTTTTCTGCTGTTTCAGTTGTCATTTCTGTTGTTTGAGTTATTATTGGAGATGTAATCACTTTTGTAAGAGTTGTTGTTTCTAGTATTGGAGTCGTTGTCCGTGTCGTTAAAGTTGTCATCTCTGTTATTTTTGTTGTCATCTGTGTCGTCTGTGTTGTCAACTCTTCTGTATTAGTTGTCATATCTGTTGTTTGGGTTGTCATCTCTGTTGTTTGAGGTGTCATTTCTGTTGTTGGAGTTGCTTTTTCTGTCGTTGGAATTGCCATCTCTGTTGTTTGTGTTGATATCTCTGTCGTTAGGGTTGTCATTTCTGTTGTTTGTTTTATCTCTGTCGTTGGAGTTGTCATCTTTGTTGTTTGTGTTGTCATTTCTATTGTTTGAGTTGTCATCTCGTCCGTCGGTGTTGTAATATCTGGTTTTTGAGTTGTAGTAACTGATGTTTGCGTTGTTATGTCTGTTGTTTGAGTTGTAGCATCTGATGTTTGAGTTGTCATATCTGTTGTTTGAGTCATTATCTCTGTTGTTTTTGTTGGCATATCTGTTGTTGAAGTTGTATTTGTTGTCGACGAAGTAATATTGTTTTCTTGAGTTGTCATTGGTTCTGATTTTTCACTTGTAAGTTCTGTTGTACTGATAATATTAGGCGCACTTGACATAACTATTGAACTAAATGATGTTTCTGTTGATTCAGAGCTTGAATCAAGAGTACTATCCGACGAATCAAACTTTTCAGTTGTTGTTTCAGAACTTATTGTCTCGCTTGAGCTTGTTATATCAGTTGATTGTGATTCTGTTGTAGATTGAGAGATACTGGATTCGGTTGTCACATTGATACTGCTGGCAGTAGTTTGGGATGGAGTTGTTGATAGTGTTGATGATGTAGTAGTTGCTCCATAAGGGTCATTGTTTACCGTATATGATTCTCTTTTTATTTCAGAAACCTCCAACGAGTTTGAAATAAATGCAATTGTTGTACCTTCTGTGCTGTTCACGCCATTCCGTATTTCAGTATTGATCCAAATAATTAGATTATCCTTCGTTATCTGCTTCTCGGAGGCTATGAAGGTTATTTGGAAAATGACAATCACACTTCCGTTCCTGCAAGAATATTTTTTTCAATATCAAAGAAAAATATTTTATATTAGTAATAACAAAAATCCGATGACTTAATTGCTGTTCTTTTGTGTGTCTTACAAGAGTTCCTTAACGTTGCACTGCCTTAATTCATCTCCAACAAAGGATCTTTCTATAACTGTTCTCATCTACAATTTTAAGAATGTTTATTGATTTGTAACGTCCTCTCAATTAATTCAATATTTATCGATTTCTATTGCATGAAAAGAAAAGCCGTTCCCACCTCTGTACAAAATGTTTCACTGAAGTTCTTGAATTCTAAAGAACTGCTATTCGAGTAGTTTTGCTGGTAAGATTGGTTGACACTTATTTGACTATCAGCAACATCTATGTTAAAAAAGAGACACACATTCATTAATGCAGACATTAACAGCAGTTTCTTAAAAAAATATCTACTTATTTTCTGTTTGGTTTCTTGATTTTCTTGTGAGGAAAATTTTACTTACAGTATGTATTATATGTGGTTGTGGTATCATCATCTATAAGAAGAAAAAGTCTGATAATTATCCCTATTAAGGACGCAAGTTGAATCAATTTTTGACATCAAGGACAGTTATGTAGTGACCTTTTATAATGATGAAAACAACAACGGGTACAACGGTTAGTAGGATCAGTAAAATGCCCCCTAGAATACAGAATATGGTCCGTCGTGTGATGGTAGGGTCTGCATAAGAGCTGTCTAAAGAGTTCCCGTCGCTCTCTGACACAAAGCCCATGTGCTGTATTGGGGATTTGGTATCCAGACGTAGGCTTGCCTGCAATTAAAAAAGCAATAACTCGAACTCAGAATATACCCTGGTCTACTTAGGTCACAAAATCGTCCGCAACATTGGCGTAACTTAAGGGAGGCTGGATGCCCAACAAATTAATCAGCTGATCTTGTTACATTTTTTAAAAATGATATTTTTAACAAGAAACAATCATTTGGTATAGAAAAAATCAAAATACTTCAGCTTTAACATTTGAACATTTCCCATATCTTTATACAGGGCGTAACGTATGTTAAAACTATATATGGCCTAAATATGGCCACGTCCATCGAGCCCTCCTAAAATAGCAAGAAAAACATTCACAAAAAGTTTCTTAAATGTTAAGACTGAGATTTGATTTTACACGGCTATCTATTGTATTGATTCTTTGTTAAAAGGGAAAGTACCTACAATTACAGGAAATATGATTTATTAACTCACGCGGAATGAATTTCTGTCCAGGTAATTTCTCTGAAACGTTCCCCCTAGGATCTTGTCCATCCAATCTCTGTGGTCCCCAACATTCTCCCCCGGCCAGACATGCTGACTTCCAACTTCATCAAAATCATTACTATTGGCATTGTATAGGATCGTCTCCTCGATGTCCCTTTTAGAGGATTTTCCCAGGTAAGTATCTCTTCCAAAATGGCCATCACTGAACGAGTTGGAATCGTCGTAGTGCTGTGGTTCTCTTGTTGCCCCGAGTCGGCTTCCAGTTCTTGCTGCATTCATCGGGTACACGGGCACCCCGTATGCAGGCCCGGCCATTGATTTTCTCATTTCATTGTTCTTCCTCTCTCGTTCATTGACGTCTAAATGATTTTTCGGTTTTGATTCCTTTGGAGGGTAAATACAATCCCGTGACATCACAACAGCGAATCAGCATTGACTACCAGTGTTTTCTTTTAGTAACTTCTCTCGAAGACTTGCATATTACTGAAATTTGTCTTGGTAAATATGCAATTTCCTGTTCACTAGTTCTGGCTGGTGTTTCATTACAACAGTTTTGGTTTGCACTTGATCAATAGTTGCATTTAAATACTTTGTGAATTAAATGCCTGCTTGCCGCTCTTCCATAAAGAACTTTGCGTAACAAAATGAATAGATTCGAAGGATTTTGTAAAGGAGCTGTAACTTGAATTGTTTGAATTGACACTGGCACAAAATATCGAGAATATTCAATACACTATTCATGGAGAACGGTATCCTTTTGGTACATCTGTTATGTATTTAATCTTTATGTAATCTTCTAACTTTTAAATCAGACAGAATTTAAGGTAGTGTATATAAACAGGCGATCAATAACACCAGATTTAATAAGATAATCCTGGTCAGACTTTTAATTAACAGAATTCTTTTATTTTGGTAATAGCTTTTTCACAGGTCTTTATATGGTTTTGTTTTCGGGTTTTCTGTCTTTTCTTTGTACCGGTTATAACTATTTTTATTTATTAAGAACATCGACCTTTTTATCTTGTCACTGAAATTGTACCGGGTATAGGGTATAGTGCATAACAAGGTAAGTGCAGTATTAATCTAAAATCTTAAAAGAGGGACAACTCATGATAGCAAGCATAGACAATTTTTTTAATGAAATATCCTATATCATTAATGTAAATCTAATAAAAATTGTACATGGTAGTGCTCCTATCGATAAAAAAAAGTGTGCTTTTTTCAGCCTTATTGAATCAATATGACATGTTTAGGTCAAAAGTAATACGTAATCAAAGTACTGATAGTACTGAAAAGCGCTAACCCAGCTTCTGTTTGTATACTAGTATAAAAGATATATGTATATAACATTTCAGCTTCTGTATACGCAATATATTTCCTCCTCACACCATGGCAGCCCCTGCAATGATGTATGTAAGCCCCGTACAATAAATTCACAATAGCCTGTACTAGCCCGTGCAATTATGTGCACAAACTCCTGAAACTGGTTCCCTAACCAGTTTAAATGATGTAAACTTCTGCTCATAGGGGCGGTTGCACCGGAAGTAGAAGTCTAACGACAATAAAGCGCTGAGCTATGCATAGCGCTTTAAAAAGAAAATTATTCTTCACAATTCACAGATATGATTATGATACTTATACTGCATTATCAGGATTTTTTTTTTAATTTTGTTCAATTCTACATTTCTTATGGTGTCATGATTCTTATTACACTCTTATGGTGATTAATTTTGATTGCTTATAATTATCACCGTCATCCCTGGTTTGAACATGATAATATTATGACTAAAACGCTACTCACTAAGAGAACGATTTTCACTCTTGCTTTTAGAGGAGATTCTCATATGAATAAAAACATGCAGTTCAACTGCATGCAGTTAACATTAACATTAACAGTTAACAGTTAACATGCAGTTAGCATGCAGTTTAACTAATATAAATATTTTAGAATTAAGAATTAAACTGTCCTTTAAGTTAAACTTTTGACCTTACGTCTTGTTTTGAGATGTGTGTATTGTTCATGATTGATAGGAACGCTCAGTCTAGCGTTACTTTTCTTGACCAAAACCAAAGGCAAAAATTATAGGTTTTTATAGTTTTTTTAAAAAACTGAACGTATTTGCATACTTTTTACAAACATGGTGTTGATTTATGCAATTACCTTTTTAGTAAATGTGTGATTTTGGCTTTTACTTGTTTGTCCTTTGTCATCGTCGTCTTTAATAACAATGCTCTTTTGATAAATCGATGGCTAATTTATGCTTACATATTATACACTTGAATCTATATAAGAATTTAAAGTTAAATGATGTGGAAACTAAAGATAAGTAGACATTTTGATTATAGTTGTTTCTGTCCAGCTTATTCATTTCAAAGATAAATGTTTACCTTGAAAGTAAAGTTATTACCCTTTTAAACTTAGGCTACTCGAAAAAATTGCAAAGATAAAACCTGCATGAAGCAAATTTTGTTTGATGTCTTCATGCCGCCACCGCTAGAGAGGTTGGGGTTAAAAGTTTAAATTTTTAGGTACTCGACTTTTTCCAAATCTATCAGTATAATTCAGAATTATTTGATAATCAAATAAAAACTGAAAAATACAATTAAAGTAGTTTTAGTTATGATGCTTACAAAACATTACATTACATTGCCAACTGTTGAAAAACTGGGGACTCTTTAATACATCTCTAAAACGCATTACCTTACTAGTTAACACAAGTGTCTTTGCATAGGTCGATTGATTGAGGTACATGTATGTATCAAACAGTAAATTCAAAATCTAAATGCATGGATACTTGTATTCTTATTATAAAACTTCCCCAAAAAATTATGTTACAGTTTTTTTTTAACTAAACATTGAAACGAAGGAAGCATTTATTTCTTACTTGATTATGGATCGATCTTTAAAAACATTACGTGAGCATTGAGCATATAAGTAAATTAATATGTTTCATTTGAAGAAATGATGATTACAATATCAACTGAGAAATAATATGTTAATCCATATTTCTATCTATTAGTAGCACTCCCAATCAATAAACAAAATACAAATGATCAAAAGAGTTCATTGATATAAAGTGGAGAAAATAATAATTGCAAAAGTTATTTTAGTATTAAAACTTCTTTTGTAATCTTTTTCCCCCTCAGCTTCCTCTGATGATTGTTGCAAACAGATACACGGTCAGACACAGATAAAGAAGAAAGAAACTCCAAAATGCCAGGAAATCGATTGCTGACGTTACATCCTTCCATTCGGGTTTGTTTTTCTCCTCTTGGGAGGTTTCCCCCATTGAATCAAAGTTATCTCTGTATTCACTGTCCTTGTTTTCCGCGGGGGATATTGTTTTACTCGTTTTACAAGATTTGCGGCAGTGAAAGTAATGCATGAGGCGAACCATAAACCGAAAGGGTTTAGATATTGGAACTGACGTGTCTCGGTGATGCAAGCGTATTTGTAAAGCTGTGATGAACAAAACAAGAATGCTCATCGTCATCTGCATAAGAAGATATATGCTAAGAACAGGTGTTGTTTCCGAGCTTACTGGAAGCAGAGTGTTGATAATGGTCAGAAAGACAGCGAAAGATAGGAACACGGTCATTGCATATGACATCTTTTCTCCGGCATCTACGGGTAGAGCGAAAACGAAAATGGTGAGCATTCCCAGAAAAAGAATTGGAATCATGATGTTGAATATATAATAAAAGGGCTTCCTCTTGATGTGAATTGAAAATGTTACCTTGGATTCAACGGACTCTTTGCTTACTTTAACATCGGTTCGTGTGATTTCCCAGACGCCACTTTCTGTGTATTCATTCAGGTTAATCCCATTCGCGGATTTGAAAATCTCAACTTCGATGACCGTGTAACTCCAAACCACGAAGACAATCTCACAAACTTCTCTATCGTAGGGATAGTATGTGGTATCGATACTACATTGTGTTTCAAAGACTTGGAAAGGTTTCCAGAAAACGTTACCAAAACTTTCAACTTCAACATTGTAAAAACTGCCCCCAAATTCTTCAAATTTCTTGAATCCATTGCCCAGAACTATATCTGGTTTCCAAATGTCGTTCTAAAATTAATTATTTTCCATTAGATATGATCAAAATAATTAAAAACTGTAATTGCTAAGTGGTGCACATGCATTTTACAAATTATTTGATATTTTCCTAATAAAACGGATTCTTATCGTTTGTAATGTACATGTTACAGATAAATTGTTAAAATATGCAATTTGTGTCATCAATGGTACATAATGCCTACTTCTTTGTAAATAGTAAAGTTTTATGTTTAGTAAAAAAAAGTTATTGAGCTCAACAAACCTGAGGCAGAAATATCGTGGAAATACCGTTGTTACTGGCCGGATCCCATCTGAGAAGGGAGTCTGTCCACTGTATGGTCAAATAACCGGACGTCTCTAGTTTTTCGTTTACTTCATCCACCCCTATGATGCTGATTAGGCTAAAACTAACGTCTAGAATCACAGGGAGAGTCTGGTCCTCCACCGGACGAATTCGCTTGTCGTAGTTAGAGAGAAGATTGTCCACAAGACTCTTAACTTGCACCGGTGACTGGCTATTGACCCCTCCGAATAAACACACAGCAAAGACAGTTGAAACTGCAGCCATAGTTCGACACTAAATGGTTTATGCAGCAAAAGGTTTGGATCTAGAAACTGTAAGACGGCATGAACTCAGTTTGAAGCTAAAAAATGGAAACTACAAATTAAATAGAAATCTGCGAAAGGGGGAAGTCTGGTGGATGTGTGATTATTCGTCAAGGACAATTAGAGAAGAAAATTACGAAATGAACAACTAAGTCAAAAGTTTGTGTACTAGCTATTAAGTAGTGGTCATTATTGGAAAGAGGTATGATCGAGAATTAAATTGTCATAGAAAGGTCACTGCACAACTTAATCGCTACTAAAATATCAATATTAAAAGGTTTTTTTTATTCATTTTGATCAGATTGTAGAATTTAAAAAACCAGTCGAGTTTAAAAGCAACCGATAACTAAAATGCTTCTTTATGCGTTGTTTTAAACTTTATAATAGTTTTAAAAATAACGTATCTGATATCGATTGTTAGAATAACTTTTTAAAAAGTTCTTAACAGTATATTTTAAATTTTGTACAAAACGAATACCTATTATATATCATTTAATATTTTTAGAATCTTGAAGGGGTAATTATATCATATTTTTATAGACATTATTTTATTTAAATATTTATGTTTCAGTTTGCAATAAAGTGTGCAGAGTTTATCATTTGAAGAACAAAATGTTGTGAATTTAGCAATAACTTACCCTAAATGATAGAGTAAAACGAGGAAAAGAAAATGAACAAGAGGTAGGGGATATGATTTAACTCTTCCTTAGAGGAAAAGACCAAAAAATTACAATTGTAAGGTTTTGAGGTTCCAAAAAGAAATAAACCATGAAACAGTTTTCTCCTGTGTTTCCCGCGCTTTTAATAGCATATCTTAAAGATTGAGGAAAACCAGAATATCGAAATCAACATATCCAAGATATGCCAATTCCTACGAATTTCGAGATTCAGTATCTGAATTTGACAATCATATCATGGATCTGAAAACCTGAATCCTAGCAACATCAAACTGTTTTAAATAAAGATTATTATTACATGCTCTTATCTACAAATTTTTTATCCCTAGCTTAATTTTTATTTGTATTTATCTTATTTTTTAGCAAATAGTACTATTAGTATGCTAAGTTATCACATATATAATGTGTTAATCAAAATTAAAATCATCATTCCAATTTCATCAACAAATGTTGACATTGTATATGATATCAAAAATTTACGAAATAGATACATCGACACACCGTATTGTTGCAATTTACATAATAAAGCTTTAAGCCTACAATAATGCTAATAATTTCACTACATTCTGCTTAGTTAGAATAATCTAAATGTGTCTCGGGACAGGCCTATACCACAGTTAAAATGCCTCCAATATCCGTAATGTAGCAAAAAATTGCAGAATCGCTCCGAAACGATTTTGGAGAAAATTAATAAAGCTGCATTGAAAATAACAGACTGGTCAAATTATTCATAATAACCCATTTTGAAGCTGTAAATATCTTTCATCTAAAAATTTAATTCATATTAATGAAGAATTCAACACTTTCTCCGGCAAGGTTTTTCACTCGCTTCGAGTTGACATTCGGAACTATCGGGATTTTTCATATTAAATGCACTGAGTAAGAGTTATTTCCCATATTTCCTTTGATGAACTAAATATATATATGACAAATTTTCAATGAAAATTTACACGTATTTGCAATATCAGTTTTGAGTTTATCCATTCAAATGTGATATTGTGGAAACAAAAACTAAAGAGCCTCCCGTGATTAAGCGTGAATATAATGCGCATGTGCAAAATTGTAAAATCCGAAAATCCATATGATTTCCGGATTTTAAAAAGGATTTTTCGTTGACTATTAACTAGCGAAGCTTGACTGAGAAAAAAATGAAAACAAATTGGTAATCTTCAAGTGCCAAGAATGTTTAAAATGTATAAACAAATGATAGTACTCTTCCGATTTCTCGATATTGAAGCCCAAAAATTCGAGTATATTATTTTGATATAGTAGTAAAGATAGTATAGATAAGCACTACATATCGTTTGTTTTGTTACAATAAAAAAAACTTACATTGTATTACTAAAAATACTTAATTAGGAGACAAACTTTTATCACTGTTTTCAATAGAGAAAGATACATATTCTATAAGGTCAAAGGTAGATAATGGAGTGGCGATTTGCTAACAGTGCCAAATTTTATCTTTGGAAAAAATTTGAATATTTTATGCACGTATCTTTCAAAACGTGTCGTTTAAATCTAATTGTTATATTTCATTCTATCAACAAGAAGGAATAAAATGTATTGACAAATGTATCATATCTTAGTTGAATCTTTCTGAATTTTAAGCATGCCTTTACTTCGTATGTACTAAGTAACATTCTAAAGATGTAAACATGCACTGCAAATATATGTGTACTTATACATGTACTACATGTATTATCCGTACATCACATGCAACCGAATAAAATTTTGATGAGAATGAATAACAATGGCGTTAGATGTGCAAAATCACTACTGCACATATAAATCCTGTTTGTGATGTTAATTTAAGGACGACATGAAGCCTTCATACATTTTCTGACCGTGTCAATTTCAATTTTATCGCAGTTCAACATTAATTATAAAAAATGTTCTATTTTCATGTAGTCTTCTATCACGTGTTTTACATTGGATTTATAAAAAATTATTTATTTCCCATCAATATTTTTTTTATTATATTCACAGAATCTTTTGTAAATTACTGGAAGTCATTATTATGATAATTTTGATGATGGTTATGTTATGATGCAATTAACTTTAATGAATTGTCCCACAAAAAATGAAGAATAAGACTTGTGATTAATACAAGTAGCATACTGTGCGCTTTGCTAATCAAAAATATTTTGAATGTGTGCATTCTCTCCCGATATAGATTGACCCGGAGTATATTCGCCTAGATTGTGTAAAAATCCGTTCGCGAAGAAAGAATATTTTGTAAAATCTGCTTTAAACTAAATAATGAAAGTTTTTAGTGTGGTTTTAGTTATGTTTAGACTACATGTATGAATAAAGGTAACTTTACTTTTCTCGCAAAAACGGGCGAAAAAAAATGTTATTGTGGGTTTTATTTCGAAAGTTCGAGGGTCAATTTCAGTCAGGATTAGCAACACGGGATGCGTTTGAAGCAGTGCAAGACGTTGACTGAAGTGAACATCTGGTTTATGGTTTTGTATATTGCAGATAATATTCGACATGGCTTGCATGTCTACTTAAAAAACACTTCCATTGGGAGAGATGAGGTATTTAAGTCTAACAAAGCAATGATGACCTTTATCCTGACTACAATTAGGGCAAGATTCTTTGATGTCGTCACCATTAGTCATCAATTTGAAATATATTATTCTTTTTCTTTTATAAAGATTTTTCTGGAGCAAATTGCCCAATTGGATAAATAGGTCACAAGAATCAAGACGGAAAGGTCTGCTGTACGCCGTTATCGTGTTTCCCACGTAACCAATCCAATATATTTTAAAGATATAATTGTAAGTGAAAACTATATTTGTTAGAAATAGTAAATATTCAAAAATACAACATTTACACGCATTCTTAGAAATTTAACCAATCGATTTGGATTCAGGTTAAGATTTAGTTATGACAATAAACGGGATACCATGAAACAGATCCTTGTAATTGCAAACGGTACAGAGATCTCTGGCGATAGTTACATCTATATATACGTAGCTTAATTTTCTAATATTTTAATAGTAGTAGTAGTAAATTGGCGTACACGTTTACATACAGTGCCATAGCATAAATTTTACAGTAATTTACAATAATTGTGAGTACAGGTGGGAAGCAGGTTACATAAATATACAAAATATAAAGTGAGAGAACAAATATCAATAGACCAACAAAGCAGTAATTTTATAAACTTAGTTTACGCTTTTTATGTCTGATGGTTAGGTTATCCCTCTTATTGAAACATTCTTTCACATATTTTCTAAGTTTTTTTAAAGCGTTAATATAGAATCAGAATTAAGTAAATCAATACATTTTGCCATATTTGGTCGTACATAGAGGTATTTCTTAATATATAATTTCCTCAACTCCGTGTTAAAATCACAAACCAAAACAAAATGGTATTCATCTTGGACATCGTTTGAATTACAATATATACATTTCCTTTCATTAATAGGAAAAGACTATGTGCGGTATGGTCAAATATCTGCCCCCAATTTTAACTAATTATTAAATAGTATCGTATAGAACTCAAATTTTCAAAAATCATTGTACGGTGGACGCCTATCACTATAATTTTGATTTTAGTCATCATTGCTCATTCGCTGTGTATCTATGACGTCATCCAAATGACCGAATTCCCGCAAATTCGCAAACAAATGAAAATATTCTCATTTTTGCTTTACATTTTGCATTCGGAAATATAGAGTGCAGGTCTGCTCAAGTACGATTTTAACATATGTTTTTCTTCAGATAATTATACACATTATACTAAAAAATGGTAATTGAGCAAGCCTGCGCTCGATGTTTCCCAGTCGAAAAACAATCGGAAAACACCTACATTTTGCTACAAAACATCAGTTTATCAAAACAAGGCAATCTTTAAGACGTCATTTCTACATTCTGACGTCACTGTCGTGATAACCTTTTACACCCTTATTTTCAATATGATTTTAACTATCTTTCACCTTATTTTTAAAGCTCGTTATAAAACTTTAATTTCGGGGGCAAAAAATGCACAATACCGCACATAGTTTTTTTTTATCATATCGACCATATTTGATTCGTAAACGATGTGATGATAATCTTAGTCTATTTAACGCTTTTCTGTGCTTATCATAAAATATGTTATTTATATAGTCTGCATGGTGCATAGACAAGTTTAGATATTTGTACATGTATGAACGTAAAGGTGAACATTTTCAATTTTTACCCGAAAATTTTGGTGAAAACAATCTGACAGTCTTTGCTCAAAATTTATCTTTGCTCAAAATATAGATAAAGCATTCTTCCATGGACCGACTCGGGGTAATACCACACATCACAAAAACAATTTCACAAAAGTGTGTTTTTGACAAAAACAATCAAGGTTGATAACATGGTTTTCAGATCATGTTCATCAATTGAATTTATAAGACAATTTTGGGAGCTACAAACATTAAACCAATACCTAGTTATCCTTAATGTTCTAGTTAATAACAATTGTATTCTTCCTAGTTCACAATATACTGCAGGGGTACATCTAGAAGCTTTAACCCCGAGCAGTTTTTTTACAGAATTTAAAATGAACACGTTTAAGGTCTTTCGCGTTTGTATGTCCCTACACTTCCGCTCCGTAGTTTTATTTTTGTTTTTTGTTTTTGTTTTTTTTGTTTTTTTTTGTTTTTTTTTTTTTTTGTAAACAAAGGTTGAATCATTTTATGAAATATTCACTGTCTCACTTCTCACATACTCAAAGTTTCATCCAATATTGTAATATAAAATAAAGAGTGGGGTAGTTGCTTGTGATAGTTATGCCTAAGCAATAACACCGCAATCCATGAAAAAACAAACAAACAAACAAACCAAAGAAAAAAAAACACCAAAACAAAAAACGAAAACATAAGAAATATTGAATTGATCTTATTGTACACATGTTAGTTCTAAACTGCCAGATGATTAATAAAATCATTCCAAGGAGACCATGCATTTTCCAATTCATCAATTTCTGATTTCTGAATATAAATATACGTTTTAGTCTTGTATCTTTGATTTAAATGGTGAAAAAGCCCTTAAAAATGTGGCGTCTTATTATTGTTTTAAACATAAAACTATGTATTGCACCGTAGTTCATTTTCGAGGAACAGGCCACGTCAAATTGCTTGATTACTGTCTTACAATCAAGAGACAATTTGCAACTTGTGTGCATAAGCGTATTATATAATTGTAGTGTTTTTTCTGCAGTTATTTTCACATGTTTATTAAAAAGGTCATTTGTGGATAGAACCGTTCTAAGGTATGGAAAACTGTCCACAATTTCCAGGTTTTTGGTTGTTTTAACAGAATTCGTATCCCTTTCCTGTTCGACCTTTTTGGAAAATCACCCCTTAGTTTTATTGATATTGACTGTAAGGCTCCATCTTACACAATATGTATGATGCGTGTTTGAATGTTTTTGTAGATCATTAGACGTTTCACTTATTATGGGTAAATCGTTTGCAAATAAAAGCAGAAAAAATTTTATTTGTTCGATTTCAATGCCCGCTGACCAGTTCTTGTGCAAGTTTGTTTCCAGGTCTTCCAGGAAAAGAGAAAAAAGCAAAGGTGACAATATGTCCCCCCGCAACACCCCTAGTTTGTTTTAAAAAAAAAACTCTACAAAGTTTCTGGCACTATATTTTTAGTCGCGGAAGCAAACTAATTAACATGTTAATATGGCTGTTCTATGTATTTTTCATATCTGTGACTGAGAGCGTATGTAATGGCTTTATAGCGACAATACACACATATTTCATACAATTAGACATCAGTATGAATATAGATAAATATAAGCACTGAATGCTTTTTTGGATGTCGTTGGTTCTCTAACACACAAATGGTGCAGAGAAATTTTCATACCGTGTTAACACGCAGTATTCAAGAAAACGGGACCGACGAAATCCCAAAAAAGCATTCAATACCTAGCTTAAACATTTTATAATACCATACATTTTTATCAACCGTGTCAAACGCTCTCCGAAAAATCTACAAATGTATAATAGAGCTTACTGCAATCTTCAATTTCAAGGTCAACTATACTTTTTAAAAAATATAATGCACCAATAGTACTACAACCTTTCTTAAGCCCATATTGTGCATCAGATATCATATAGTTTTCACGCGTTCTGTAGAATAGCAAGAAAACGTTCCATGATAATAACGTGTTCGAATTGAATTGCGTAGGGATACAGGGCGGGGCCATTGGAAGGCCAGTATAAAAGGGTCGGTGTTAATAGTAAAGGTCATTCTAGCCAGTTTCACTCAGCGCATGAAGCTTAGATCCTTTTTTGCGGGCAGCATGGTGGCACCAAATGACGAATTCTTACAAAGAGTTTCAGAAATAATGGACTCCAAACTGTCTTCATTCGAGCAAAAGATATCAAAACAACAAAAACAGCAACACGAACAGCAATTGTCCAGGATTCAGGCAGCAAACGACAAGACGTTTGTTTTTAAGAGGAAGGGAATCGAAGCCCAGTACAAATTCAACAACAGCGTAAGAGAAAAAATGATAGAAGTCAACACCAGCCTAAGCGAAGAGAACCAAAAATGGCCTTCAACAGTATTTCGTCAGTAATAGAGCTTATTCATCAGAGAGAAAAGTTAATTGAATAAGCAGACTCTTCCAAAACAGGTTGGCGAACAGTGCAAGAATATACACAGCATGAATTAGCGTCAGACGAGGAGGACGAAAAACCTATCTTTAAAGCTGAAATCAAGGCGGAAAAGAAATTAAAAGAGGAGAGGATACAGTAGCAAGGGCGGCCAGGCGTACCAACCCATACTCGGAGCGAGCAAGCAGCGTGCAGAACCAGTCCAAGTCCTTCGACAGCAGTAAAAAATCGGGGACATGCTTCAAATGCGGTTTTCGCGGACATTGGGCAAAGAATTGCACCAACACCACCAACGACAAAGAGACAGGCTATAAGTTAGGCACTTTAGATAGTATCGTTCAAAGTATTTGTAATGTTTGTAGCAAAGATTTACACGCATGTATGAGTGAGAATTTTTTAGAGAGTAAAAATAGTGTCAGTTTCAAAACTAGGTCTTTATCAAGATCTTTATCAAGATATTTTGTGAAGATTCAGTTTTTGGAGCTTATGTAGCTACCTCTGGGATCTCAGAGGTAGTAGGCCTCTGGACAGGAGAGGAATCCACGAAAAGTTCCACCTGGAGGGAACTAGAAGCAATTCACAGGTGTTTGAATACTATAGGAGAAAGTATTCAGGGTAAAGAAGTAACATGGTATACCGACAGTTAAAATGTTTGCAGAATTTTCGAAGTCGGTAGCAAAAAGTCGTATTTAGTTGAAATTGATGTTACAATTTTTGTAAAATTACAGAATTTACACATCATTTTTGATATTCAGTGGTTGCCAAGGGCACAAAACATTCAAACCGATATACTTAGCAGGTGTTTTGACAGTGACGACTAGAGAATAAAAAACAGTATTTTTCAAATTATTGATGAAGGATGGGGCATACACACTTGTGATAGGTTCGCTACAGATTATAATAGTAAATGTACCAAATTTAACTCTAGATGGTAGTGTCCAAAAACAAGTGGGATAAATGCTTTTAAGCAATTCTGGGGTAACGATAATAACTGGTTAGTTCCACCACTAAGGTTGGTGTGCAAGACAATAAAAGGGTAAGGGTACCCTTATTATTCCTCAGTGGAAATCAGCTTCGTTTTGGCCATTATTGTGCAAAGGGGAAGAATGGGATTATTTCATTAATAGTGTAAAAAAATCTTAATTCTTAGATAACCGAAAGAGGCAGAGGGGCAACGGCATATTTGGGGGCCACAAAATGTTCGACATGGCAGCATTGTGCTTAGAATTTTAGATATTAAATGCAACTTGTTCAGTTTTTAAAATTTTTTTTCCAGAGCTAAACATTAAACAGAGAGTACAAGACAGTTTATTTTTAGCTGGCATCGACACATCATCATCGAACAATGCAGCTCTAGCAGAGAAAGTCTGTGAATATATTGTGAAAACACAAGCAAAATATATATGTCGTCATTCAATAGGTGGTCAGAATTCATTAAGAACAAAGGAAAATCAGCTATTCCGGCCAATTCAATGCATGACGCTCTATATCTGACACATTTGTTGGATATCATATTTTCTTTTCACGTTATTTCCAGTGCTGTGTACGCTATCAGGTGAGTTCATTCCATTTTAGGATATGAAGATCCAACAGCACACACATTCATTAAAAATATAGTAGAAGCTTCCGAACGTAACAACAAAGCCAGAGTTATCAAAACAGAAGTCTTCACGACTAAGGATCTCGACTTATTGTGTGATGATTATGCAGATAGTTCCAGTTTGTTGGAAGTGCGTGATTTGTGCATGATTCTACTTTCCTTTGCAGGTTTTTTACACTACGAAGAACTAAGTTCACTTCGTTGTTCGGATATTACATTCTTAGATGGATAGGTCAAAATTTTCTTCAACAAAAGCAAAACCGATCAATATAGACAAGGGAGTGAAATACTAATTTCAGCAGGTGTTTGGCTTGTCCAGTAAAAAGGTTGCAACGTTATTTATCGCTAGGAAATATAGACATTTTTTCTGATCATTTTTTGTTTAAGTCCGTGTTTTAATCCAAGGAGGGTATAAAGTTAATATACAAAAATTCAAAACTGAGTTACACACAAGCAAGAGAGTGCAAAACTTAGATCCATTAATATTATGGAAAATGTCAATTTCGGTCTTCATTCCTTGCAATCGGGAGGTGCAACAGCAGCAGCACGTTCCAACGTAAACGAGCGAGGTTGGAAAAAGCACGGAAGATGGGCATCAGATTCGTTTAAAGGTTTCTATAGGTTTTTTTCAAATATTTTATCTATGGTTTTTCCTAGGCGGTCATTCATGGGGAATTATATTTATATGTTACATTTTGATTACACATGATTTCGATGATGTATTATCATTAAAGGCCAGCTGCCCGCAAAGCTCGTCTGGCTCATACCTAAGTTGTGTTGATGTTAATGTTTTGGAAATATTCCAATAAGTGTATATTATACCACTTTTGTCTTCTGATCATCTTTGTAATCTGTTGTTAATGATACGTGATAAGAGCTTCTACAGGCAGCTTAGTAGGGTTATGTTCCTTTAGTTCTGTGGAATCTTGTGATCTTTTTTGAAAATTTGCACAATTATACCCAATTTCCAATTTGAAGGATAATAACCACTATCAAATATGGAATTAACGAGGCTGGGCCTAATATGTTCTGTCCATGATTATTATTTTAAGATAAAAAATTTTACCAAAACATTTACCACACCGTTTGTTTAAGGGGTCATCTCAAAGTTTGTTAATTTTGAACATAAGACCCTATGGGATTTTCATTGAAATGTATCAATTTTGCACATTTTTTTTATTTTTACATATTTTGAAAACTTCTGCCCTCGGGATTTCTTTTTCTGTTCTACATATTAAAGTTATTGCTCAAATGCTCAAATGGTCAAATAACAAAAACTTTTTACCTCCTGGTTTGTTCCAGGGGTCTTATCAAAGTTGTTTTTTTTTTGTATGCCCAATTTCCAAGATTTGTCAGATAATGGCTATTTTTTATTTGACAAAGGCGGAAATTGTGATCTTTATAGTATTATAAAAACATTCAGAAATATTTAAGTAATAA
This sequence comes from Magallana angulata, assembly GCF_025612915.1. NCBI lineage: Eukaryota > Metazoa > Mollusca > Bivalvia > Ostreida > Ostreidae > Magallana > Magallana angulata. Next base: position 28,488,952 of record NC_069114.1, read on the forward strand.
ATAAATATATTACATCACATATTAAGGGTTATTAATATAAAATACATGGTAACTGTCTTAAAATATATGAATTTAGCTATATTTAGGCGGGTTCAGAAAACGTGACAGAGGGCTAGGCTTGCTGAACCCTCTTCACGTTTTCGACCCGAGCCCAAATATAGCTTATACTTTGAGACATTTATGTTCATTCCACAATATAATATCAATTTTACGCATCAAACGAACTATTTTCAACAAATTTCGCTGAATATATCCAGTTGAAACTATCACGCCATGGCGTCAACCAAGCAAAAAGATGACGTCACAATACAAATGAGACGCTGCGCGAAAGCGTGCGTACTCGATCTGTACTCGGCCTCGTTAAATAACACATTCAACACTGGTTCAAGGGTCAAAACTTCTGCATTGAGCATCTCGTCGATAATGTTGTCATGATTGGATATTGCTTGTCTAGCTTTGGAAAGGCGGTCTTGATCGGGTCCATTTCTTTGGTGTCCTGCACGGTGACATATGCATCCTTTTCGGTTTGCAAACACATATCCTGAAAATAGCTGAACAAATCGTCAGGTGCCACTTTCACTTGATGCGCCTTCTTGTATGGACTCAATATTTTCCAGAATTCTTTGGGATTTTTTTTTTTTATTTGCTTTAATTTACCTCTATGGTTTAGTTTGTAGCTTGCAATTTTCCTTCGAATAAGAAAAAATATTTGTAGCATTTCTTGGCCGTAAACATTTCAATTCAGTTGCTCGTTGACCTTCCATTGTTGTATCGGTAAAAACATAATATAATGTGTTTCATTTGTCTATCGATTAAAATATCAACTGAGAAATAAGATGTCAATCCATATTTTTATCTATTATTTGCACTCCCAATCAATAAACAAACTACAAATGATCAAAAGAGTTCATTGATATAAAGTGGAGAAAATATTAATTCCAAAAGTTATTTTAGTATTAAAATTTCTTTTGTCATCTTTTCCCCCCTCAGCTTCCTCTGATGATTGTTGCAAACAGATACACGGTCAGACACAGATAAAGAAGAAAGAAACTCCAAAATGCCAGGAAATCGATTGCGGACGTTACATCCTTCCATTCAGGTCTGATTTCCTCCTCTTGGGAAGTTTCCCCTATAGAATGAACGTCATCTCTGTATTCACTGTCCTTATTTTCCGCGGGGGATATTGTTTTACTCTTTTTACAAGATTTGCGGCAGTGAAAGTAATGCATGAGGCGAACCATAAACCGAAAGGGTTTAGATATTGGAACTGACGTGTCTCGGTGATGCAAGCGTATTTGTAAAGCTGTGATGAACAAAACAAGAAAGCCCATCGTCATCTGCATAAGAAGGTATATGCTAAGAACAGGTGTTGTTTCCGAGCTTACTGGAAGCAGAGTGTTGATAATGGTCAGAAAGACAGTGTAAGATAGGAACACGGTCATTGCATAGGTTATCTTTTCTCCGTCATCTACGGGTATAGCAAAAACGAAAATGATTAGCATTCCCAGAAAAAGAATTGGAATGATAATGTTGATTACATAATAAAAGGGCTTCCTCTTGATGTGAATTGAAAATGTTACCTTGGATTCAAAGGACTCTTTGCTTACTTTAACATCGGTTCGTGTGATTTCCCAGACGCCACTTTCTGTGTATTCGTTCAGGTTAATTCCATTCGCGGATTTGAAAATCTCAACTTCGAACACTGTGTAACTCCAAACCACGAAGACAATCTCACAAACTATATTTTCGTAAGGAAAGTATGTGGTATCGATACTACATTGTGTTTCAAAGACTTGGAAAGGTTTCCAGAAAACGTCACCAAAACTTTGAACTTCAACATTGTAAAAACTGCCCCCAAATTCTTCAAATTTCTTGAATCCATTGCCCAGCACTATATCTGGTTTCCAAATGTCGTTCTAAAATTAATTATTTTCCATTTGATAAGATCAAAAAAAATTAAAACTGTAATTGCTAACTGGTATATTTTACAATTTATTTGATATTTTCCTAATAAAACGGATCCTTATAATTTGTAATGTTAATGTTTACAGATAAACTGTTAAATATGCAATTTGTGTCATCGAAGATACATAAAGCCTACTAATCTATAAATAACAAAATGTTATGTTTAGTACAAAAAAAAGTTATTGAGCTCAACAAACCTGAGGCAGAAATATCGTGGAAATACCGTTATTACTGGCCGGATCCCATCTGAGAAGGGAGTCTGTCCATTGTATGGTCAAATAACCGGACGTCTCTAGTTTTTCGTTTACTTCATCCACCCCTATGATGCTGATTAAGCTAAAACTCACGTCTAGAATCACAGGGAGAGTCTGGTCCTCCACCGGACGAATTCGCTTGTCGTAGTTAGAGAGAAGATTGTCCACCAGACTCTTAACTTGCACCGGTGTCTGGCTATTGACCCCTCCGAATAAACACACAGCAAAGACAGTTGAAACTGCAGCCATAGTTTGACACTAAATACATGCAGTTTATGCAGCAGAAGGTTTGGATCTAGAAACTGTTAGACAGCATAAACTCAGTTTGAAGGTAAAAATGAAAACTACACATTAAATTGTAATCTGCGTTTAATCAAAGATGAAAGTTAAAATAAGGGAGTGCCAGTATACCCAATAAATAATAAAAAAGAAGAAATAGCTAGTTCATACTGAATTCTTTTTATTGGCTGAATGGGCCATGGCCATTAAAGTGAGGGAGCCGAGGCATCAATATATAGCCTTGTATGGCATCCCTAAAAATGCAAAAATGGAACCCTGGGAACAGATGTTCACAATTACATACTGTCAAGATAAGCACATATTAGTTATAACCAAGTCCAATGATACTACTGGTAAGCCTAAAAGCCGCATCCACACTTTGAGGCGTCTCAGACTTTGGTGAAGAAGATACGAAAAACGGCCATGACGATGGGATTGATGAAGACAGTACATTTACTCAGCAAGATCAAAAGCAACACAACCTGTAAATACCACAAATATAACATCAGAAAAGGTGTTACAAAATCACACTTAATATGAAACATTTTAAGTTACTGGCCCAGTCTGCCTGCTTATAAGAATTTATACCATTAAATGACTCCAGGAACACAATCCACATTTGTATATCTTGCTTCATCTCCAAAGAAACTCTACGTTTGTGATAAGGCTTGCTAAGCCCAGCTGTGGCATCATACAAGCGCCTTACGAATGCTCGGCCTGCTGGAATAGCTCTAATGCAGAAATTAAGTGGGCCAGTTAGTGATTGGATTTCAATAAGGGTCACCTTTTAAAGGTAAAGAAAATAGTTAAGTTGATGACGTAATTGACCCAATTTGTCTTAGGGAATACTAACCGTCTCTGCAACTGTATCGATTTCGAGTCCTTAAAACACTAATTCTGTTGTAGGACCCAAGGTTTTTTCATGGGTTAATGGAACCCCTAATTCATCACAAAGACTGGTAAATTTTGACACTAGATAATAGCATTCCTGAGTCCCAGAAAGACCTGCTAGTAGAAAATCATCAAGGTAGTGCACTTCCTTATAAGATTGACACAGAGTTTTTAATACCCATTCCAAAAAGGAAGCAAACTTTTCAACTTTAGCACAGCTTTCTGAACACCCAAATGGCATACACTTGTCAATATAAATGTAATCATTAATCTTGTAACCCAGTAGCTGAAAATCAGATGGATTAACCGGAAGTAAGCGAAAAGCACTCTTGACGTCCAAACGAGCCATTAACGCACCTGAACCTAACTTTTCTAACATTTCAAGGGCTTCTTCAAATGGGGTATATCTAACTGAACAATACTTGTGATCAATATAATCATTCACACTATCACCAGCTGGGTGAGACAAATGATGAATTAGGCGGAAAGTACCATCCTTCTTTGGCACCATACCTATCAGGAAAAGTCTAAGGTTATGAAGTGGGGAGTAAGGGAAAGGTCCAGCAACCCTGCCCATATTTATTTCTTAGTTAACCAATTGTATGGCTTCTGTGGTAAGTAATTTAGAGACTTAAGGTTGTTACAGTTGTATGGCCGTCTAGGACCTTCATAACATAATTTAAAACCAAATTGAAACCCCTCTAGTAATTCGAGTGCATTTTCCCTATTAGGGTATTTTGCCAAATATTTGGATAATGCTGGGACTTTAATGCGAGTGCAAGCAACGTTGCTGACGTCTAGCATGCAAGGGAAGGGAGGTTCTGTTACTGTTTGTGGCACGTTTGACTGTTGACAGAAGACGCCAGGTTGATTAGAAGTTTCCAGATCTAAAATTCAAGGAATTTCGAGTATTGTTTCTACACATTGTGTATGGGTAGGGCTGTGAGCATAATATACACAAATGGCTATAAAGACAATTTTGCCTTGAACATGCGCCCCTGTAATTAAAATTATAGCATTTCAGAGGCTGGGGTTGGTTTACCAAATGCTGTGGGGAAGGTGCGCTGTTGTACATGTAAAGCAGCCATAGCTCCTGATCCACTATAGCAAATGACATTGAAGGATTGCACTCTTTCTTAAGTCTTAATTGAATGTCATAATCGCGCCACCCCAAACCATTGACCCGATTTGCCCCAAGCCGTATTGTGTGAATATATTTAAACAGGCCTGAAGTTTCTGTGGGATGAGCCAAAGCAAAGATGGATGCATAAACAAGGAAAGCATCCGTCTAGACCTGAATATCAGTGATGAGTCTTAATTTGGATTTAGCAGATAGAGCCAAGCTGCCATTTTGAAGTGAGAAATACTTTGTATCATCATTTGGGTCAGTTTCGGTTCTCTTGTTAATCAAAAGTGCCAAATTAACATATTCCCCATTAGCAATTTTAATTTTGACATTGTTGTGTACATTATGTCCCAGTTCATTATCGTAACTGGCTACACGTGCATTCAAAAGTTCAGAACCAGACTGAGATGTACCTTCTTCCTGCGACTGAGGACTCCCTCTGTCTTTTAAGATGATGGATATCCGCTCTGCCAGGTCTTGCAGTTGGCGAGGAGGTAGCGGCTCCACAGGGGGAGTTTCCTGTGCACCAAGTGTGTATGAAGGACCAGGGATGGACAGGGGCAGTTGAGGTGCCAGATTCATCTGAACTTCTGGATGATCAGTAGTCGAAGGGGCTGAAGGAGGCTCTAGGAGAGGCGGTTGCTTCCCTGCTCGTTTCCGAGGTTGATAGGGTTGGCTCTCGCTGCTCTGTGTTTTTCTCTTCGGCATTTCGTTAAAATCTTCTGCTTTGACTGATGATGTAAATGCGTACTATAATGACGTCAGCAATTCATGTTGTTCTCACTAATTTTCGCGCGCAAAGTCATTAAAGCTCAAATTACGTAATTTATAAAAAAAGGAAAAATATTGTCCGTTCACGTTGATAAATGGATTTAACCTTAAATGGTGAAATCCTATTAAACTATCAAAGAAAGGTCACTGCGCGACTTAATCACTACGAAAATGCCAAAGTTTAAAGTTTTTGTTTTATTCATTTTGATTATAAAATTTTAAAAACCAGGGGCCCGTTTCACTAAAAGGCGTACGCCCGGCGTAACCTTACGCCTGTCGTAAGTCCGGGCTTAAGTCAAATATTTAGACTAAGGTCCTTTTCACTAAAAGGCGTAACTCTGCACCCGCCTTAAGTTAAGACAAAAATCTACACCTAGCCAAGGGTAGTCGTAACTTATGGCGTAAACAGGAATTGACTGCTAATTCTGTTGCTGAGAATATCGATGCTGACCGTAATGTTAAATTGTACAATTTGTCATGTAAATTTTATTAATTTCGTATGAAATTAACAAAATAGAGAGTTTTGACAGGTGGTACCAATTCTTGAATAGAAACTTTCTTACCATGTTTTATGCACATTATTTTTATTTGCACTTGCCGTTTACATGTTAAAATGACACATTTAGACACTCGATATATAGTTTTCATTCGATTATTTTTATTCAATAATTTGATTAACGTTTCATATTTTTTAGTAAATTGGGCAATGAATAATGCAGAAAATATACATACATAATGCACATGTAGTACAAAGGTATATTTGTATAAGAAATGTCTCGCATTTCAAGTAAGCCAGAAGATCGTAATACGGTGGAATAACACACCTGAAAAAGTAACTAAATTAACAGTAACTTGTTTGATTGTGAATGATATAAACAAATAAGCGAAATGCAGTAATTCAGTTATTATATTCAAAAGCCCCTGCTAGATTCGAACTCGGGATGCACAGATTACAAGCCCAACACCTTATCCACTCAGCTATGGAGTTAATTACATGTTGCCGTTTATAAAATTCTGAGGATAGCCATTTTGTGATGATGTGTTATTCCACTATAGCATATCTAAGATATTTCAATAAGTACGAAAGCCCAGAAGGCTCATTCGAGAATTCGAGATTCATAATCTGAATTAGACAAGCAGATCATGGATCTTAAAACATGTTTCTTTGAAATATCAAACTGTTCTAATAAAGATATCTGTATATGCTCCTACCTGCAAACAAATGTTATTTTATCCCTAGCTAAATGATTATTTGTATGATTTATAGGAAGGAGTACAATAGTACAATAAGTATGCAATGTGATCACATATATAATGTGTTAATCAAAATAAAAACCATCATTCCGATTTTATTAACAAATATAAGCACTTTATACTGTTTGTTTTGTTAACAATACAATTATAAACTTATTAATGAAACTGTTACACTTAATTACGAGACAAACCTTTATCACTGTTTTCAATATAGAAAGATTTATATTTTATAAGGTCAAAGGTGGATGAATGAGTGCCGATTTGTTCACGTTTAGAAAAAAACAAAATATTTATTGCACACATTTTTCAAAATTTATATTAGTTTAATTTTTGTATTTCATTCTACCAACAAGAAAGAATAGAGTATATAGAAGGCAAATGTATCATACCTTAGTTAAATCTTTCTGAATTTTACGATCCCCCAAACTCCTGGCAAAATTGACAATAACATTTCAAGCATGCCTTTTCTTCGTATGTAACATTATAAAGATGTAAACATGCACTGCAAATATCTGTGTACTTACACTAGTACATGTATTATCTGTAGATCACACGCAACCGGATACAATTTTAATGATGGTTAATAACAATGGCGTTAGATGTGCAAAATCACTACTGCACATATAAATCCTGTTTGTGATGTTACATTAAGGACGACATGCAGCCTTCACACATTTTCGGACCGTGTCAATTTCAATTTTTATCGCATTTCAACATTAACTATATAAATTATTCTATTCATGTAATCTTCTATCACGTGTTTTACTCATTAGATTATCTAAAAATTTATTTATTTCCCATCAATATTTTTTTTATATACTAACATAATCTCTTATAAATTACTGGAACTCATAAATATGAACATTCTTCAACGATAACCAAATTGCAAATTGTTTATATGTATATTTATCAAAAGAAATCTATTCCAAATTCACATATGCATAGAATATATATGTCAACTTACATCTACATCTAGAACTACATGTATGAGGATGGCCTAATTCTTTGTGTTTTATATATATTCTTATGTAATGGTTATAATATGATTAAATTGAATTTGATGAATTGTCCCACAAAAGATTAGGAAGCATACTGTGCGCTTTGCTAATTTAAAATATTATGAATGTGTGCATTCTCCTCCGATATAGTTTGACCCGGAGAATATACGCCTAGATTGTGTAAAAATCGGTTCTCGAAGAAAGACAATTTTGTAAAATCTGCTTTAATCTATAAAATGAAGGTTATTAGTGTGGTTTTAGTTATGAATCGAAATCCAATGATAGAATAACCCTAACAAAATAGTCTATGAATAAAGGTAACTTTACTTTTCTCGCGAAAATGGGCGAAATACAACTCTAGTGCTCTATGAAATAAGATACGTAGTACACGTATACGATTATATACCAATTCCAAACCATTTTATACACTAAATTAGAGTATACCAGAAAGACATGTTAAAAGAAATTCATTGAAGAGATGCACTATTCTCACAAAGATTTTGGCGTTTAAATCTGAACGTCTTCTCAGTTAAACACTGCTTTTACATGCCACACACTTATGAATGTACATGTATTATATTACTGTTTTTGGGGTATATATTGAACAAAAATTTTTGTGAAGTTAATAAAATATCATTGATTTTGTGTTCACCTTCTGTTGCCCCAATTGCCTACAGCATGCAGGATAGTCAGCGTTCAAAATACGTATAATTCTACTGATAAGATAACACATACTAACATTCAACATACCATATGCATCCGTTATCATTAATGATTAATTTCTTTTGCACCAAGACAGTCAAATCACCAATTTTTAAGGTGTCTGATTGGTAATTGTCAATTGATTACCCCAAAACTCGAGATTATATTTGGTCTGTTATAGGTATAGGTTTGTATGTTTTGGGTATTTTTAAACCAAACGAATTTGCATACTTTTAACAAAGACAATGTACATTTATGCAATTATTTTATCTGGTGAATGTGTGATTTTGAATTTTGTTTGTCCTTTATCATCATTGTCCTTTATATCGATGCTCTTTTGAAAGATCGATTGCTATATGGTTTGTAATTACATATTATTCACTTAAATTTGGGAGGTTATGGTTAAATGATGTTGAAAATAAGGTAAAACATTTTGAATTTATATGTTTCTGTCCAGCTACTTTTAAAGATGAATTTTCACTTTGAAAGTAAATTAAAGCTTTTTCCCTTTAAGCCTTTGGCTACCCGATTAAAATTGCAAAGCTGAAACCCGTATAAAGCAAATTTTGTTTGATGTCTTCATGCTTCCACCGCTAATAACGAAGGAGTTAAAAGCTTACATTTTTGGTAAACTTGTCTTTTATTAAGGTCTTCCGTTTCAAACGGAAGACCTTATAGTGATTGTTGTGTTTTTTCTTTATTTATTTCTTATCCCCCCCCTTTTTGTCAGCAGAATTTCTAAGAGATGGCTGAATTGATTTCTCTGAAATTTTAAGGGATGATAGAAAATGATAATATCTCGAGACGGGTTTTTTTCACTTCAAAATGTTATTTCCGGTCTTCCGTTTCCTGTCCAGCGACGAAAAGCTTCTGGCATCGAGATTTCAGAAACGATTTAGACTTGAACATCCAAACTTTGTGCGATGATAAACTGAATGTTGTAGATGTGTTTAAACTATTTTGTTTTGTTCGTCGCAACTTCCGGTCGTCACCGGCAGCTCTTCCAAAATTCCATATTTTATTTATTTTAGCTTTGTAACTTGCTTATAACTCAACGAATGACACTCAAATTTTGGTTGCCTATTAAAATGCCTTACTGAAGCAATGTGAACATTAAAATAGGAAAAAATAGTTTTTGACTAAAATCGTGACCATGCCCCTTTAAGATGACAACCATACCCCGAAGTAATACGTCAATATCTTGTCATAACGGAAGGATTTTTTATTTTCTAAGATATAACGCTTCTTTCACTTTAAGTTTATTTGAATATGAATCATAAATTCCTGTTACTTTTTGTTAACTGCAGCAGTAAAAATTACAATAGTGTAAAGACTATTTCACAAATAATAAAAAATATACTGAAAAACTTTAATCTACTAGGGGGTCATTATTCTACAGGGGTCACTTTTCTTCATGTGAAGTGTGCTCATTTTTATGAAAATGACACTTATTCTTCAGGCAAAAGGGTCATTTTTCTACGTAGAATAATGACCGGGGGTCATTTTTCTGCGTAGAATAATGACCGGGGGGTCATTTTTCTACGTCGAAAAATGACCCCCGGTCATTATAATACGGGGGTCATTATTCTTCATTACACCGGCTTTAGATTTGCTTCTGTGTGCCTACATGTACAAAATCGTGTGCACGGATTAGGAAAAGGGGTGGGAGTGAGGGGTCCAGACCCTCTTCCCCCCCCCCCCCCATTGAAAATTCATTTATATCAATAGTAAAATTGCCAAAAATACACCTCAGACTCCAAAGCCCTTACAGACATGTAATTGCTCTAACGAATTGCGCTTCAATGTAAGGTAACACTTTTTGGGGGGAAAATATTATATTTATTCTCTATTGTTTATTTCAATAGGAAGTATACATCACAATATGCAGGTGTCCTGCACCTGTTATTAACCTAATAATATTTATTTTAAAATAGTGCAAGGGGTTTTGAAGAGTAGGTCATAAAAATACATGCATGTTACAAGTACATGAAACGGATCTTTGTCTGAAGTTACGTACACAACACAGGTCTACAGGTCTCAATAGCGGGTACTAGTTTTACCCAGCTCTTCGATTTGATGGGTTTCACGTGGTGTATACATACATGTATGTGTTTTTCATTTGCAGAAAAGGATTATAGTTAATATGCATAAACATTTTTTGTGATGATCAACAAAAGGGATTCATTTGTGCTCTAATTGGATTATCATTATGATGTTGACCAATATAGGTAAGCATAATACATGTAAAGTAGCACAATATTATGAGACACAATGTACATAAGTATTACTTTCACTTTCTAAATAAGTGATCTCCCTCTGCTAGCATACCGTATCATCATCTTTTTAATATTTTAATAAGCTTATCATCGTTACCTATCCTAGCAAATTTGTAAAGTTTCTGTCATTTACATTGCAAAAGTAATTTTTTTCATTTGTCAGACTTACACTATTGAGTTGACCCCATATTGACCCTGTAACAATTTCGTATTAAATTTGTGTATTACATACACATGTATAAGTAAGTGTAGAGACTTATTATTTTTAAATGAGTTATAATAGGAAGGAAGGGGTCTTTCTTTCCTAATGTATTATAATGCATCAAATACAATGTAAGTCATGACTCCATGGGATTGTTCTGACCCCATAAAACAGGAAAATACAAAATATCTGTTTATGTCATTATGATGCATCAAATGGTGTAAAGTACATGACCCCCAGGTGTTGTCTTTAACCCCTTATGAAGTAGAAAATGATGATACACTGTATATTTTGATAACTTTTGAGATCCTCATCCCTAAACCATATAATTTATTCTTGCTCTTTCTATCATTGCGCATCAAATTGTATATAGGTTTAATATGCCCCTTGGAGACATCTTGACAGTCTAGAACTTGAAATAATGAAGCATTTTATCTTATTCATATGTAGTGTTTGATCCATGTGGGTAATTCCTAGTAATGATGACTGCTTTGTTAAGGAGACTTTACAATTGCCCCAAATAGGCGAATACACATGCATATAACATTTTATTTATAAATCTCAAAAATTAAATTAAGCAATTTCAAAAATGTTAATGTGCATTAGGAGAGAAAAAGCAATCAAGAAATGATTTGAAATTTTCTATTGTACACAATTAAGAATGTAAGAAGACTGAATCTTTAGAACCAGGTTTGATTTGGGGGGGGGGGGTGGATGTGGAATAGAAACATTAATTATTTGAATCATTCATTGTTATTAATTTTAACTTGTCGATGAATATTAGGTATTGATCCAAATGTAGAAATATGACTTCTGGTCATATCTCAATAGATCATTTGTCAATTATGCAAGGTGTAATGTGATTTTTGTTAATAATAACATTTTTAACCAGTTTATGAAACTTTTTGACCCCAAATTATATTTTGATTTTAATAGATCATTCGACAATGAAGAAAAGTGTAAATGTAAGGTTATTTTCATTTTAAGCATAAATAAATGCAAGTTTTTTAAATTTCATTTTATCTATAGTTTGAGGAGGAATACATGCTCGGATACAGAAAATTTTCCAGGGGGAAGGGGGGGGGGGCGTCAGTTTATATTTGAGTTTGTTTGGGGGTGGGGGTTCAATGTCATATATTTGACAATTTTTTGATGTAATTTAGAATAAGACTAAGTCTATTTCACCGCAATTTGGAATTTATAAACAACAGATTGAATAACTATTGCAACATCTCTTGAAGGATCATCTCACAAAGTCAAGCTAAGGTTTAAAGTTGAAAGTGTATAATATTTCTGAGGGTTTGACATTTAGAGCACTTTTCAAATGGTACTGAGTCATGTCTTTGCAAAATCGTGGGTATATATGGTAGGATACTAGTATGCCATTTTAAATGCAATTTCGGTTATCTTCGTACGTACGTCAGACATATTCCCAATAAATATGACAATACAGTCTATATGTTTTTCAACTAAAATTGTATCATTTTAAACCGACGTAAGTTTGTTGGTATTCCACTTCGAAACCTGCAATGAACTCTGTCTTCATATGAGTATGACGCAGGTCCGTGTACCTTGTAGTTTCAGACAAAAGCGTACTAGTTGTTCGTATAAGAAATGTACAACATTGCCGATTAACTTATTTTTGCTTAATTTTTGTAGAAACACGCAGTGGATATGTAGGTTGCTGGTAAGACAGCTCATCAACAGGATCAACAAGTGTGATAGGACGGTCCACGGCTAAACTCCTAGCAGCCAAGGGTTGTTCGGTCTTGGTGACGGGTTCAAGGTCACCTGATGATGCACAGGAAGCCCTGAAGGATATCCAAAGCACGTGAGTATGCACGATGGTCTCATATATCGTTATAATTGCCTTAAATATTGATAAAGAACAAATTAGAAAAGACGAAAGCACTGCCTTGTTTAAAAACAACAAAAGAAAGGGCGTCAATAATAAAATATTTTCCCTACTTTGCAACAAAAAATGCTTCAGCATTTTGTGGCAAAAATGTCTTTAAGAACGTGATATTTTCGTTAATTGCTAGAAAAAATAGTGTTCATTCTCGTATATTGAATGTTTGAATATCATAATAAGAGATCTAATAAACACTTATTCTATAACTATAGCATTTTATATCTGTCAACAAAGAACAGAAAAGGTTGATAACACTGCTTTTTATGTTTGGATTTGGGAATACTGGGTACTTTATGATAAACAATGTACATTAAATTGATCCTCTATTCTTGCAAGATTGGGTTTGAAATACTAATATATATACTTTTTATTTTTCTTGATATGTTCCGAAATCTTAAATCAGATTCATTAAATGTATCTGGTTATGTCTGTGCCTTTGTGCTTTGTTTGTTAAGTAGGATTATGTTAATTACTCCTCTGCTTGGTTGGTAGGTCTGATATATAGTGTGTTATATGTCCTCTGTGTTGATAAATACTGATGTATATTTGCAAATATGTATGTGTTGGGTACATTGACATCTCTATCTAATAGTTGTAGCATCGCTCTTGTACGAAGCGACCTCCGAGATGATACTCAGGTGCTAGAAGTGTGCAGACAGGCAGACTAGATATTGCCGGCGGGAATAAACATCCTTGTTAACAATGCTGGTAAAACTTTTGAATTTCCTGCAGGTTATATCGATGGCAATTTTAAAAACAACGTATACACTCTTTGAAAATGCTGAACCTTAAAAATTAAAGATGCATGCATTGTATAATTCAGTTTGATATCAGCAAGTTTAATATCTAAATGAAATGGAGAGCAGTGATTTGATGTTTTGTGTGAGTTTTTCTTTCCAAAACTATGATAAAATTAATATTACACCGTCTAAATTCATCTCCGACAAAGGATCTGTCTATTACTGCTCTCATCTACAATTTTAAGAATGTTCATTTGTAACGTCCTCTCAGTTAATTCAATGTTTATCCATTTTTTTCTCATGAAAAGAAGAGCCCACCTCTGTACATTCAAAAGAACTGCTTTTTAGTAGTTTTGCTGGTAAGTTTGATTGACACATTTTACTATCAGCAACTTCGAGACAAACATTCATAAATGCATACGTTAGCAGCAGTTTCTTTAAAAAATATCTACTTATTTTCAGTTTGGTTTCTTGATTTTCTTATAAGGAAAATTTTGTATATGTGATTGTGGTAACGTCATCTATAAGAAGAAAAAGTTTGATAATTATTATGGTACATTATGGACACCATCTGAATCAATATTTTACATCAATGACTGTTATGTAGCGACCTTTTATAATGATGAAAACAACAACTAGTACAAAGGTTAATAGGATCAGTAAAATGCCCCCTAGTATCCAGACGTAGGCTAGCTGCAGGTCTGTACCTCCCGGTCTGAAAAAATTTGGAAGGACGACCTGGGAGTTACAGTGCCGCCCCCCCCCCCCCCCCCCCCGTTGTAAAATGTCCGAAGAATTTTTTAGAATCAAATATTTGTATAGAATGTGTTTGGAAATAAGGTTAATCAGTCCAAAACTAGCAATTTTTTGGGCGCCGTAAATTGCAGTTTTTTACTATGGGAGGCACTGTAGCTCTCAGGTCGTCCATCCGATTTTTTCAGACCATTTTAACCAAAAACTTTCATTTCATTATTATAAAAAATCAAAATACTTCAGCTTTAAAATTTAAACATTTCCCATATCTTTTTACATTGTGTTTCGTATGAAGGAGGTATATATAGCCTAAAAAGGCCACGATCATCGAACCTTCTTAAAATAGCAGTGAAAAACATATACATATAATTTCTTAAATGTTAAGATTGAGATTTGATTTTACACTGTTATCTATTGCATTTAATCCTATTTTTAAAGGGAAAGTATCTAAAATTACAGGAAATATGATATGATATATTCACTCACGCGGAATGAATTTCTATCCAGGTAATTTCTCTGAAACGTTCCTCCTAGGATCTTGTCCATCCAATCTCTATGGTCCCCGACAGTCTCCCCCGGCCAGACATGCTGACTTCCAACTTCATCAAAATCGAAAATTTTGGCATTGTATAGGATAGTCTCCTCGATGTCCCTTTTAGAGGATTTCCCCCAGGTAAGTATCTCCGCTATCACTGAACGAGTTGGAATCGTCGTAATTCTGTGGTTTTCTTGTTGCCCATAGTTGGCTTCCAGTTCTTTCTGCATTCATTGGGTACACAGGCATCCTATATGCAGACCCGGCCATTGATTTTCACATTTCATTGTTTTTCCTCTCTCGTTCATTGACGTCGTAACTATTTTTCGGTTTTGGTTCCTTTGGGGGTAAATACAATCCCGGACATCACAACAGTGAATCAGCGTTGACCACCAGTGTTTTCTCTCAATGACTTCTCTCGAAGACTTGCATATTACTCAAATATGTCTGCGTAAATATGCAATTTCCTGTTCACTAGTTCGGGCTGGTATTTCATTACAACAGTTTTTGGTTTGTACTTGGTCAATAGTTGCATTTAAAGGGTCATGGTCACGATTTTGGTCAAAAAATATTTTTCCGATTTTAATATTTACAATGCTTCAGAACGGCACTTTTAATAGGTAAACAAAATTTGAGTGTCATTTGTTTAGTTATAAGCGAGTTACAGAGCTTGAAATTCTTCGCCATGTAAATAAAGCGTTTGTTCACATTTTGAACGTTGAAATAAAAAATTCAGTTTTAAAACTAAAACAAATGTGTTAAACGTTAGAAACTGTTTATCTATGCTTAAAATAAATGAAAAGATAGACAAATAAGCTAGAAAAAACATTTTTTACTTGTTTATTGAACCTATGTATACAAAAACAGGGCACGAGCTTTGTTTACATGACAAAGAATTGTGAGCCGCCCTGTATCTTGCTTACAACACTACGATTGACTCTCAAATTTTATATGAACATTAGAAATGTATTTCTAAAGCATTTTAAATAATAAAAACATAAAAAAAGAATTTGACCAAAATCGTGACCATGCCCCTTTTAATACTTTGTAAATGTGAATTAAATGCCTGCTTGCCGCTCTTCCATAAAGAACAAAATGAATAGATTTGAAGGATTTTATAAAGGAGCTGCTAATTGAATTGTTTGAACGCTTATTAAAGTGTATGAACTGACACAGGCCCAAAAATTTCGAGAATATTCAATACACTATTTATGGAGAACGGTATCTTTTAGTACATCTGTTATGCATTTAGTCTTTATATAATCTTCTAACTTAAGCTAGTGTATATATTTAGGGGATCAATAAATCCAGGTTTAATAAGTTAACCCTGGTCAGACATTTAATTAACTAAATTCTTTTATATTTGTTAATAGCTTTTTCACAGGTCTTTTTATGGTTTTGTTTTCTGGTTTTCTGTCTTTTCTTAGTACGGTTTTAACTATTTTCATTTATAAGAACATCGACATTTTTGTCTTGTCACTGAAATTGTACAGGATATAATGCAAAACAAGGCCAGCAGGACATTAATTCAAATTTAACAGAGGGACAACTCATGGTAGCAAGCATAAACAATATTTTGATGAAATATCCTATAGATATCAATGATATATAAATCTATCAAGAATTGCACATGGTAGTGCTCCTGTCATTAAAAAAGTGTGCTTTTTGCTGCATTATAGAATCGATACGAGATGTTTAGTCAAGAGTAAAACGTAGAAAGTATAATTATTCTTCAAAATTCAGAGACATAATTATAATAATTTATACTGCATTATCAAGATGGTTTGTTTTGTAATTTTGTCCCATTCTCCATTAGTTTTGGTGTTAATACTCATGTGCGATTAATTTTAATTGCTTAGAATTAGCACTGTCAACAATGGATTGAACAAGATAATATTACATCGTATAAACGCTACTCACTAAGAGAACTATTTTCACTCTTACTTTTAGATGAGATTCTCAAATGAATCAAAAAACATGCAGTTTAACATATTTATTTTAGAATAAAGAATTAAATTGTCCTTCAAAGTTAAACTTTTTACTTAACGTCTTATTTTGAGCTGTGTGTGTATTGATTATGATTGATAGGAACGCTTAGCATAGCGTTACTTTTCTCGGAAAATTGTAGGTTTGTAGGTTTTATTTTAAAACCGAATGTATTTGCATACTTTTAACAAACACAGTGTTCATTTATGCAATTACTTTTTTAGTAAATGTGATTTGGGCTTTTACTTGTTTGTCCTTTGTCATCGTCGTCTTTAATAACAATCCTCTTTTTATAAATTGATTGCTAATGTATGCTACTGTACACTTGAATATATATAGTTTATGGTTAAAAGATGTAAAAACTAAAAAAAGGTAGACATTTTGGTTATAGTTCTTCTGTCCAGCTAATTCTTTTCAAGGATGAATGTTAACCTTGAAAGTACACTTATTACCTTTTTAACATTAGGCTACTCGAAAAAATTGCAAAGATAAAATCCGTATGAAGTAACTTTTGTTTGATGTTTTCATGCTCCCACCACTAGAAAGGTAGGGGTTAAAAGTTTACATTTTAAGACACTCTTGTGTTTCCAAATTTATCATATTTATTCAGAATTATTTGATAATCAATTAAAAACTGACAAAGACAATGAAAGTAGTTTTAGTTATGGTGCATGACAAAACATTATAAATACATTGCCAACTGTTTAACAACTGGGGACTCCTTAATGCTGCTCTAAAACGCATTACCTTACTAGTTCACGCAAGTTTCTTTGCATGGGTCGATTGATTGAGGTACATGTATATATCGACCAGTTCATTCAAAATCTAACTGCATGAATACTTGTATTCTTATTATGAAGCTTCCAAATAATTTTATGCTATTTTTTAAACTAAACATTGCAATGAAGGAAGCATACATTTCTTATTTGATTATGGATCGATTTAAAAAAATAATACGTGTACATTGAGCATATAAGTAAATTAATGTGTTTCATTTGTCTGTTGATTACAATATCAATTGAGAAATAATATGTTAATCCATATTTTTATCTATTATTAGCACTCCCAATCAATAAACAAAATACAAATGTCCAAAAGAGTTCATTGATATAAAGTGGAGAAAATATTAATTCCAAAAAAATGTATATTAGTATTAAAACTTCTTTTGTCATCTTATCCCCCTCAGCTTCCTCTGATGATTGTTGCAAACAGATACACGGTCAGAGACAGATAAAGTAGAAAGAAACTCCAAAATGCCAGGAAATCGATTGCGGACGATACATCCTTCCATTCGGGTCTGTTTTCCTCCTCTTGAGAGGTTTCCCCCATTGAATCAAAGTTATCTCTCTCTTCACTGTCCTTGTGTTTCGCGGGGGATATTTTACGAGATTTGCGGCAGTGAAAGTAATGCATGAGGCGAACCATAAACCGAAAGGGTTTAGATATTGGAACTGACGTGTCTCGGTGATGCAAGCGTATTTGTAAAGCTGTGATGAACAAAACAGCTTGTAATGCTCATCGTCATCTGCATAAGAAGGTATCTGCTAAGAACAGGTGTTGTGTCCGAGCTTACTGGAAGCAGAGTGTTGATAATGGTCAGAAAGACAGCGAAAGATAGGAACACGGTCATTGCATATGACATCTTTTCTCCGGCATCTACGGGCAGAGCGAAAACTAAAATGGTGAGCATTCCCAGAAAAAGAATTGGAATGATGATGTTGAATACATAATAAAAGGGCTTCCTCTTGATGTGAATTGAAAATGTTACCTTGGATTCAAGGGACTCTTTGCTTACTTTAACATCGGTTCGTGTGATTTCCCAGACGCCACTTTCTGTATATTCGTTCAGGTTAATTCCATTCGCTGATTTGAAAATCTCAACTTCGGACACCGTGTAACTCCAAACCACGAAGACAATCTCACAAACTTCTCTGTCGTAGGGAAAGTATGTGGTATCGATACTACATTGTGTTTCAAAGACTCGGAAAGGTTTCCAATCAACACCACCAACATTTTGAACTTCAACATTGTAAAAACTGCCCCCAAATTCTTCAAAGTTTCTGATACCATTTCCCAGCACTATGTCTGGTTTCCAAATGTCGTTCTAAAATTAATTATTTCCCATTTGATAAGATCAAAATAATTAAAAACTGCAATTGCTAAGTGGTGTATTTTACAAATTATTTGATATTTTCGTAATAAAACGGATTCTTATTGTTTGTAATGTACATGTTACAGAAAAACTTAAAATATGCACTTTGTGTCATCAATGGTACATAATGCCTACTTATTTGTAAATAGTAAAGTTTTATGTTAAGTAAAAAATTTATTGAGCTTTACAAACCTGAGGCAGAAATATCTTGGAAATACCATTATTACTGTCCGGATCCCATGTGAGAAGGGAGTCTATCCATCGTATGGTCAAATAACCGGACGTCTCCAGTTTTTCGTTCACCTCATCCACCCCTATGAGGCTGATTAGGCTAAAACTCACGTCTAGAGTCACAGGAAGAGTCTGGTCCTCCATCGGGCGAATTCGCTTGTCGTAGTTAGAGAGAAGATTGTCCACAAGACTCTTAACTTGCACCGGTGTCTGGCTATTGACCCCTCCGAAAAAACACACAGCAAGGACAGTTGAAACTGCAGCCATAGTTCGACACTAAATAGTTTATGCAGCAAAAGGTTTGGATCTAGAAACTGATAGACGGCATAAGCTCAGTTTGAAGGTAAAAAATGGAAACTACAAATTAAATAGTAATCTGCGTAAGGTGGGAATGTAATGCATGGATATGTGATTATTCGTCAAAGACAATTAGAGAAGAAAATTACGGAATGTACAATTTAGGCAACAGTTTGTGTACACAATATTAAGCAGTGGTCATTGGTAAAAATCATTATCAAGAATTAAACTACATGTATCATTGAAAGCTCACTGTACGTTTGAATCGCTACTTAAATGTCAATATCAAACGTTTTTATTCATTTTGATTTTGGATCAGACTATAAAATTAAAAAAAGACCAGTTGAGTTTAATAGCAACTGATAACGAAAAATGCTTCTTTACGCGTTGTTTTGAAATTTCAAATCGTTTTAAAAATGTCATGTATCTGATATCGGCTGTTAGAATTACTTTTTTAAAGTTTCTTAAGAGTGTTTTTAATGTTGTCCAAAACAAATACCTGTAATATATTATTTTATTACATGATTGATTAATTCCTAGCTCTCTAATTGGTTCATATCCAACTATCTTAAAAAAAACCCAGAACGTTATAATCAATTGTACGTGGCCTAAGAGGTCAATATAACATTTGATTTCTCTACATTGGACTAAAAATAGATCGTCCAATGAAACATCGCGTTTCTCAATTTGTTCGGCAATGGCTTAAAACTAAAACATTGCTTGATAACACTCAATTTGATATTTGTCTGTATTAATTCGTCGCTGAATCAAATAATTAAATAATTATTGCTGTTTTTCGATCAATACGATGATTAAGCTACCCTCGAAGTGAATGTTTATGATTCACGCTTCGTGTTCAGTTGATTCAAAAACGTTTCATCTATCTTATCTTCAATATGTGAATCCTATATTACATGTATTTGAGAGAAACAATCAGTTTTACCATTTTTTATTTATTAGGGAAAATGTTCCCGCGTTATTTACCGAAAAACGAAAATTACATAATCTAATTAGAATGTCAAAATCACCAATGAAAATGCTTCTTGTAAATATCACGTGTTTCGCCTATATATATGTACGCCAAATATATGCCAAACTTTTCAACGTTGTTGAAACTCAGTCTGTTTAGAGACAAGTGTTTAAAAAGGATTTTACTTCAACCGAGGTAGGTACAAGTGCAGTAAAAAATCAAAAAGGCAAGGAAACATGAATACAATAAGGTTAAGTTTTGTTTCGTTCTGTGTACCATGGAACATTTTTTATGAGTTACTATATATACATGGACATTTAATTTAGTTTCTTATCTATTTTTCATTTTGTGTTTAAAACATCAACAGGTTGCGACAACTTATGAAATATCGTTTTAGAATCACTTCTCAAATATCATCCCATGGTATATATAAACAATTATTGATAATTTCTGAGTAGAACTGGTATGTGTAACAGAAAAAAAAAGACATTTTCTTTATTTTTGTTAACTATTTTTAGATAGGGGCTTTCCCAAAACAACACATCAGGCAGTCAGGAACCTTAACACTTCAGATATGAGAGATAACAAATTGTTGAAAACAAGCATACCGTTGTACATTTGCTCGGTATTGATGTTAAAATGGGCTTCAACGAAAACATTATTGCCCAGATCTTTGTAAGTAATTAATAAAAATAGATAAAATGTGAATGAACTTAGCACAAATTCATTCTCTCTCTCTCTCTCTCTCTCTCTCTCTCTCTCTCTCTCTCTCTCTGTGCGTATGGTTGAGTTTACGTGCGCTAGAAATATGGTTATTCTCATTCTAATTAATCACTTGTGAGTCATTTTTAATTTACTTACATATATATACTTGTTTTGCTTTAAGGTCAATTTATTTCAATGGATTTACAATATGGGCTGCCAATTTGGTCATTGCGAAAGTAATTACATTTAAGAAAATGGATGGTTTAATCATTTTTTTTCAAATACAATGAACTCATTATTATTTTGTTCTCTTTAAAATGCAAAAATAATATTTTTTATAATATTACTTATCCTTTTTATCCTTGATTTTGTTCCTCGGATGTTTTATCATAACTTAAATTGTTTTATGGTTTCATTCTATATTCGTTTTGGAACGTTTTTTTTCTTCCAAAATCTTATTTAAATAAGGATAAAGAAGAGTTATTTTCTTTAATCATTTTATAAACTTTGAAGTAGTGTGAACCATTATTATTATTTATTATATAAACTTTTAAGCAGTGCGAGACATCTGATTGAGGTGTACTTCTGGTTCATGGTTTTGTTATATTGAAGATAATATTCGACATGGCCTGTCTACTTACGAACTCCTCCGTTGTGAGACGTAAGGTATTTAAGCCTTACAAAACAAAGAAGCTGACCATTGTACTGGCCATACTATTGGTAAGATCTTTTAATATCGTCACCATTATTTATGGATTTTTAAAATTATTCAAATTTAAGATAAATCCTTCTTTTTAGAGTTTTTCAGGGGCAAATTGCCCGACTGGATTCATTGGTTACAAGAATCCAGACGAAGACGTTTGCTGTAAGCCAACATCGTGTTTCCCTGGTAACCAATCCAATAATTATGCATATATTCTATAGACATATTTTCAGTGAGAAATTATCAATTGAACAATTTCTATCTGTTAAAAAATTGTGAATATTTAAAGCAATATGAGCTGTATTTTTTCAGAATTTTATTTTGCTGCAAAAACCTGCTAGTATAACAAGTCTACTTGTAACTTAAACTTTTATGATAAATAAGATTTGAAAAAAAACATTTATTTTTGTCAGAGGAGAGATTTATCATCTTAGAATATATAGCGGATCAATTTTTGTACAGGACGACAAAATTCTATTTTGGACCAATTAAGGCTTCTTAAGCCCCTTTCACAATTGGCACACGAGCAGGAGCGACCAAATATTCGTGCAACCGAAACAATTGGATATGAATCGTCAATTGTTGCCGAAATAATCGCATATGAAAAAAGTATTCGTACGAATTTCGTACGATCTAAGGGAGCGTTGTGCAATGTAAACACATTGAATCTTGCGATTTATCTTGCGTCTGTAGGCAACTGTTGTACAATGAAACAACTGTTGAAAGATAATATGATAGGAACGCAGGAGAGACTAGATGATCGGACGATTTAACGTGCGCCAATGTGATTGGACGTGCGATTATGCGATTGTACGAATGATCGTGCGAGTCAGAGGGGGGTATATACACCGCCCATATTCAGTAGATATAGATGAAAGCGAGAAAAGATTCCGCCAAAGAAGATACAGATATGCAGCAGCATTTATTATTATAACTTACGGAAGCTCGCGGGTTTACCTGCTTGTGAGAAAACCTACCTTGAAAATTTGTCCACGTGATCCATAGGTTTTATAGTTTTATCTAAAATTTATTTAAGATTCGTCTGCGCGGTAATAATGTTATCGTGTTTCAAATACAGTGTCATTAATAAAATCAAGCAACGCCATTTCAATGAAATATATAGTAAAATGCACATTTTAACTGAGAAACGCATTACAAAACTATGCTTCATACTTTTAAACGATGAAGACGAAATTAATCATACTCAACACACAAACAGAGGAGATAATTATGAATCAATTCATAAAAAAATATCAGTATGTGTTCTCAGCCAATTTTTGGCAAAAAAACTTTAAAAATTTAAAAGATTTCTCAAAATCTTATATTTTCATTACGACATTAGCCTGACGTCATCATTTCCTTACTTCTTAGAACACTAAAATTGAAATGCATTTATTGACAAGACTAGCTGTTTAACACATTTTAGAACATGTAAATGCTTATTAGACATTATTGTGAATGTTATCAAATGCAATTAATGTAAGGCTGTAAAGATACAGAAAATTGCTATTTTTGTTTTTATGAAACTCTGAGTCAATCAATGCAAAAATAAAATGCCAGACAACTACTGACATTATAAGTAAGTAATCAAATAAAACGGTTATCTCAAGCCAAAAGAAATTTAAGAATTTAATTGGTAGTACAAATTACGGAAGTTATAATTGTAAAAAAAAAAGCGAAATTAATGCATACATTCTATTTTAAAACATGACTTTAAATGGAAGAGTTCTAACGCACACTCATTCTTTATCTTTATAAAACAAAATGTGACAATGTATGTGACATCTTTAAATTTTCAGCACTTGATATTATAAATCTTTGTATAAACAGTCATAAACCGCATATAAGCTGTCTAAAATATTTTCTTTTATACTTCTAAATATCTCATTTGTCATTTTAAAACAAAATTATGAGTTTACTATGACGGTCAACTCTTTACGTCGATTTCTATTGTGACGTCAGCAAACCCCCGAGCTACATTAATATGAGTATTCTATTATATCTGATTGGTCTAGAAAGTCACGTGACAGGGCGATGTCATAGGAATGAAAAAGCCGATGTAGACAAATATGATTCAATCAAAAATATTTAATCATTTTGATTCTCTTTATATCCCAGAACCAACTTAACTATCTATAATTTATGAAAGAAAAGTGAGACAGTTACATGGGAAATCAAACAATCACGGCGTTAATGTTGAAACTGTTGAAAAGTCAAACATTATTAGAAATCAACGTATTTTGTGTAAGCATATGTTGCTTGGTATAATAAAACGTTTAATGCATTAATGTTCAGGGAATATGAAGATATATTCCCCAGAAAAAACAAATTTCTCTCGAGCGAAGACCTCGGGAAATATGATTTTTTTTAGGGAATAAATCTTCATGTATTAATTTTCCCTCACCATCATGCAATAAATGTATATTGTAAATTTTGCTCTGAAACAGAGATACTTAAACAGGATATATATTCTAGTGGCAAAGCATGCCACATTGAGGCTGACCAGTCGTGCATTGATAGTAAAACGTTGCAAGATTACATGAGACACGTTGAGCAACAGTCTCACGGTCGCAAAAAAGACGCATAAACACCAGCGATTTATCTTACGATATCTATAAATTGTGTATCACTCTTGCGAGTACACAAAACGTTGTAAAACGTTCGTTCTAATGTTCGTGCGTTGCACTACGATAATTTGGATCGCGTTCGGTTGCGTCTGAATAGTGTGCATGTCCACTATTCAGAGGAGACTTGATGCGACCAGTAAAACGTATGCAACGAATGCGAGAGCTCGTGCAACGTAAGCGAGGGCTCGTGCAACGTATGCGAGAGCTCGTGCGAAGCTCAAAAATTTCGATCGCAAAGTGGTGTAAAGTGGTCGTGCGCCAATTGTGAAAGGGGCTTTAAAAGCCTTTTTCACAAATATATGGCTAACAGAAATTTAAAAACCATGATTCTTTTGTCATTTTAGTAGACAATAACATTTTTGTACAAAAAAAATTCAACATGAAAATTACAGCTCATATTGCTTTAAAACACAGCATATGTATACATGTTTTCTTCCAAATCTAACAAAAAAATTGAAATCTGAAAAGGCAGTCTGAAATATTTAGGAAACTAATTTTAAAATCAAAAAATGGTTAAGGTACCTTTGTGCAGCCTTGTCAACTTAACTTCACCTCTGATGTTTGTCTCCCGTGTGAGGCCAATTTCTATCATCTAGATTCCACCAATTCCAGCTTCCCACACCCTTGTATCAAGGCCAACTGTCCCCCAGGTTCGTTCTGCACTGACACTGTGAATCTTTAAAACTGAAAACATATATAATGCACTATGAAAGGTCTCTATTTAACAAGCTATTTAGAAATATCGTTGGGTAGCAATACACTTTTTTTATCTCCTAAAGCACATCCTCATCACAATGCACTGAAGAATCTTGTTATATGGCGTTATTCTTATGTGTATAACTAATATAACACATTTTTTTCTTTTCAAATATTGCAGATAAAGCCAATGAGATATTATACTTGGGGTTTTATTGTTTTGTTTTGTTTTTTACATCAAAACAATATTTAAAATAATTTAAAATTAAAATTGCTTTGAAATTATTTCTGCACTTTCGATTGTATTCAATGTAAATAGTCCTATTAATTTGAATGCCGGTTAATTCTGTACTGACTAGTTATTAAAAAGATTATTACAGAGGCCACTATGACATCAGCTTTTTTCCGATCAGGATGCAGGTTAAGATGTAAATGTGACGAAGAAAGGGGATACTATGGGGAATACCCTTGTAATTGTAAACGGTACTGGGATTACTGACGATAGTTTCATCGCTTAATTTTCTAACATTTAAATTTACAATTAATAAAACTTTGTTTTTAATTTCTCTCTCTCTCTCTCTCTCTCTCTCTCTCTCTCTCTGCTTTGTTGCTTTGTTACTATTGTTGTTACCTACTGAATTGAGATAATTCTTTATCCCCAGACTGCAAATTTTTCGCTTATTTGGCAATGTACAGTTAAATTAGCGTTATATTTTTCATAATCAAATAATTTACTGTTAATTTGAGTGACCTTTTCCAGGTGTGTTATTCCAACTTAAGTTGAAGTTGAAATGTTTACAAGTCGTGTGAAGAGAATTCTTTAATAATTGATCCATTTTCTTCAAAACGAAATTTTAGTATTTGTAAAACCCAAAGTTTATAAAGTATATAAAAGTATAAAGTACAAAGTATATAAAGTGGTCCAGATATTGAAATAAAGTTAAACTTCGTCAGGTATCCATTGATTTATTATTGCCAGATTAAATGAAACGTTCATACTTACATAACCAATTTGATATGTACGTTTGAGAAATAATCCATAAATCATATATATCCTATCTCTGGCAAAGTTCCTGGCCCTTTATTTTAGCTGCCGAAGTACACTTACAATGTAGTTTTAACATGTTTAATGGCTGTTCCATTTATAATTCATATTCTTGACAACAAGCGTTACAATAATTCTAAAGCATAAAAATTGATTATATGTATATTATGTTTAATGATGTATAAATGACAAAAATTAAATATAAATTTCACATAGTAAGCATTTATCTAGAAAAATCTCGGGAAAAAGGTAGTTAAAAATATTTGATGGTTCATTTCCGAATGGCCAACAATTATCGAATATTTCAATTCTTACACTATTAATAGGATTACAAAAATCCAATAGAATTTACTATCTTTGTGTGCCATCATACAAGAACCATACGAATACTTGATTGGTTGGAATTGCACGTAAGCAGAAACTAAGAAGCCCTTTTAGTATTTTTATTCCATTACTTAGCCATCTTCAGGTAGAATAAAAAAAAAATGTCAATTAGTCTATGACGAAGATGTCACATTTTGCCAAAGATAATACAAGCTTAGCAATCTGATTCGTTGCTTTAAACTCTCGTTTGATTAAATATTATTCCAAGGTGTGTCGTTTGGTTATGTAACCCCAAACTATTCCATGCACTGACAAATGTTTAGAATAATAATTCATAACATTTTTAGTCCCAGAAAGGCACGATTGAGGAAATATTTATAAATATGTTGTGCATTATATTATTCTCACACTCAGACGTGTTAATGCCTATTGCAAACATTCATGTATCAAACTTCTCAGTTAAGCACTGTTTTCTTAAAGCATCAAGATTTTATACACTTATGAAAATATAAGTTTTACTGTAACATCCAGCACATAGATTTACAACCTCTCTTTTTTTATTTTAATTTCTGTTGAATCATGACAAACAAAAGAGTTACCAATGTGTCTTATAAAATGGCCAAAATGCATTTTCCTTTCCCCACAACTCGAGATCATTATTTGGGATCAACTCTAGATTATGACTACCTGCATGACCATCCGGTTTCTATTTCAAAGTGATAAGAAAACCGCAGGTGAGTGTAAAGTTAATTTAAAATCCAAGTATTTTCTTTGCTTAATATTTAATGCGATAAAAGATGATCAAAGTATTGATTATTTAAATGATGCTAAGAATATAGGCAGGATTATATCAGTTTCAGAACTTTAAGATAATGCATGCAGCATCTCGCTCATCAAAACATTTGATAAGATATAATGACCTAGATGAAGTATGTTGTTGGTTGTACTAATATAAATAATTACACGAGTTGTACTAGTATGTTAAAACATTAAGATGCATCATTAATGTAATACTGACAAACTATTTTCAAGCAATATGGGAAGTACTCTTTGTTTTTTGACTTGCCATTTTCCAAATCTGTTAATATTTTCCGTCCCAAGCCCTCTACGATATTGCAACCACACTTATCCTGTCTTATCTGTGCCTCAACTTTGTAACTTTGTGAACGTTAAACTGTGAAACTAAGATACTATCATAACGTTTGAATGAATTACAATGCATTATCTACTTAATTTATCTATTACCTTATTTGTAAATCTTTTCATTTGGCTATATTGACTTGATACAAGAACTATGGAAAGGTATGTAAACAATTGATCGAGCAAAGCTATTATATAACAAATCATTCAGCGTCCTCATGTTTCAGATAATATGTGCTTATTCGAGGTACATGATCAGAAATTAAAAACAAGAGGCCCATGGGGCCACATCGCTCACCTGAGCAACAATTGGCGTTCAAATTGTATTGTGCCATATGGTCCCTCGTTAGATTAACAAAAAATAAATATTGTCAAGTATTCGAATTTTACAATTATTTTTGCATACACGTAATCTTTGACATTGTACCTTCATGAAATACTATTTTTTACCAGAATAAGAAAATCCTACGCAAGATATAAAACTAAACATTTGGTAGGGGTACACTGTTAAGTTGTTAACTTCCAATTCCCTATATTTTCGTTCTGCCCCCCCCCCCCCCCCACACACACACACTTTGTAAAGCGATCAAAATATATGAGAGCATATAGGTACATTTGTTTCATCAACTACTTACTTGTTATTGTATTTAAAAAAAATATATAATAGTTATTGTATTTTATTTAAAAAATCCTTCATGTATAGATGTGAAGAAGAAAATTGTACCTCAATGTGCTCAATTCCTCAAATTAAAACATTCAAAAATTTAATTTGTTTTCCATTATAATTAAATGACTGTTATTTACCTCGCGTACAAACCAGGATAATTTTCCGCTGTGATATTTTCTTAGGAATAGCGATAATTATTTTATCCCCATAACAGAAATGTGTCAAAACTATGGAAACTGTTTTAAAGATGTCGTTTTTATTTACTCGTGTCTGAAAAACTATCAAAATTGATGTAGATTTCACATTATTTATTGTATAATGAGGGGACCCCAGAGAGTAGGTATATACAGAATATCATTCTTTTATTTTTTTTGTACAAGTATTTAACATACTCTAATTCATATAGAATTTCTAATGTTCAACCAAAATTTCAGCGTCAATCGTAGAATTATAAGCAAGATACAGAGCTCACAGTTTCCCTAGGTTTGAGTCATATTTTGTTGACATGACTTTATTACATTCAGCTTAAGATTTTTAACTTGGTATTTCCTATTCAGCATTTAAAATGGAAAAAAAGAATGG
This sequence comes from Magallana angulata, assembly GCF_025612915.1. Taxonomy (NCBI): domain Eukaryota; kingdom Metazoa; phylum Mollusca; class Bivalvia; order Ostreida; family Ostreidae; genus Magallana; species Magallana angulata. Next base: position 28,517,735 of record NC_069114.1, read on the forward strand.
CCTAAGATTTTCAATTCTTTTATTCACTCAAGACCAGTTCATTGGTATTGAAGGTTCAAAATCAGTTTATACAAATGTACACAAACACAGTCAAGGATCACATGTACAGTAGGAGTAATAATGACGAAAAAAGGTTAAGTTTACAATACAATAAGTTGTTAAAATTGGTTTCTGGAAGAACAGACTTTGAAAATGTTCTTAATAAATATTGACAAATTTTTTACTTTTTTAATCTTTAGTTTTTAAGATCTGTGTACAAACATAGAATTGTGAGCAAATCTCTGTATCTTAATTGCTTATAATTCGAAGCTTAACACTCAAATATGGTTAGTAAATAGAAATTGTAAACAATTAAACACAAGAAACATGCATGCACTATAACAAATAAAGAACACAATTTATTTTTTCGAAATGAATCATATATACACATGTATATATACCTACATATTTCCTTCAGCGATATCAAACTCTATTTAAACTGAATAAACTCGAGAAAATGCCGAGCATCGATCTCAACAAAACCTATTGCATTAATCTACCATTACGCAAAAGATAATGCCGAATTACCGATAGAATGAATTGTATTTCAGTACTTTTTTGATACATCAGATTTTGCTTAATTTGCGCAGGTAAAGAGTTAACTGTCTGATCTACCGAAGTCTCTGTTTGAATTGATTCGTAAAAATCACGAAATACGAGAGTTCCCAGGTTAAATTACAAAGCATAAATAATGAATACGAAACGAAAATCAGTCCAAGCTAACACCAACGTCATGTGTGAAATCTGTCAACGCATTGAAATATTTAGCCTCAATTTACTTCACAAAATCGGCACCAATATATTTTGCATGTTTCAAAAATTTCCCTTCATACACGAACTGTTGCATAAACAAGCAAATTCATCATAGTCAGATCGACCCTTTTTCGTATAATGTCATGGCTGCTTTAAACAAAGAACCTCGTTTAAGAAGTATGGAATACGAGTATTGGTAAAATGGGTATGCAAACCCGGGCCGTGGCAAAATAAAAGCCGGGGTAGATCGGCAATCGTCAATTTCAAATACGCATTATTTTGCGGCAATATTTACAGCGAATACAAATATAACTGGTCCATCAAATATCCTGAAATTTTAATGAGATTGGCAGATTAATAACTGCCAATCTTTTGTTTTGACCAGGCCAAGTCTTGCCTACCCATTTTACCGGATGCCGAACCGAACCGAAGCTGAAACACGCCTTTCCTTTATCATTATTTTCGTAATAACTCAGATTTGAAACTGAATTAGACCTTAATTTTTGCAATTTATATTTTCCTTCCCATAAGGATAATTTATGCTAAACTACGTTGAATTTGCCTCGGTAGTTCTTGAGAAGAAGATTTTTAAAAATGCACCCCCCCCCCTTTTTCTACAGTTTCAAGGTTTTCTCCGCTTTGAATACAGATCGTACTTTTATTTCTGCAATTTATATTCGCCATCCCATAAGGATGCTTTGTGCCAAATTTGGTTGAAATTGGATAAGCGGTTTTAGAGGAGAAGTTCAAAATGTAAAAAGTTTACAGACGGACGGACGGACGGACAGACAGACGGACGGACGGACGACGGACAAAATGTGATCAGAATAGCTCACTTGAGCTTTCAGCTCAGGTGAGCTAAAAAGCGAAAGGGGGTTTGTTTCATTTTATTTAAACATTTTATCATTTAATTTAATTTTCATTTAGCAAACAGATTGTATTTTTCAAACATAGAATATAAAACAAATCTTTGCAGTTTAAAGCTATGGCAAACAATGAATATTCCATATTACTTTACAAAGATTTTTTGAGAGAAATTCTTTTTTTGAAAGCCTTGAAATAAGTCAGAATGACATTTCTAGTCGACAGATGTCTTTCAAAAAAATTATTGCCAGTAGAAAATTTACCAATCAACTTTTAGTTGTATAAATCCTCTTCCCGGATTTGTTTAAAATGCCATTCAAAATATTCTCAGTGCCAAAAACATGTATGTTAGTCTATTTCACCCAATTTGGAATTTATAAACATAGATTGAACAACTATTGCAACATCTCTTGAAACATCATCTCACGTAGTCAAGCTAAGGTTTAAAGTTGATAGTGTATAATATTTCTGAGGGTTTGACATTTAGAGCACTTTTCAAATGGTACTGAGTCATGTCTTTGCAAAATCCTGGGTATATATGGTAGGATACTAGTATGCCATTTTAAAGTACATAGTATATAAAGTGGTCCAGATATTGAAATAAAGTTAAACTTCGTCAGGTATCCATTGATTTATTATTGCCAGATTAAATGAAACGTTCATACTTACATAACCAATTTGATATGTACGTTTGAGAAATAATCCATAAATCATATATATCCTATCTCTGGAAAAGTTCCTGGCACTTTATTTTAGCTCCCGAAGTGCACTTAGTTTTAACATGTTTAATGGCTGTTCCATTTATAATTCATATTCTTGACAATAAGCGTTACAATAATTCTAAAGCATAAAAATTGATTATATGTATATTATGTTGCAGGTGTCATAACAGTATTTCACTGAAGGTTCACGTCAAAACATGGCTGAGCCAAAATAATTCCCGAATTTTCCTTTGAATTCGGGGCGTTTCCGCACGCGACAGGAGCTGAATGTTTTTTATGAGATGAAAAAAAATGTGTCAGAGGTCTAACTATCCAACGTTTGTAATAATGCGAGGTCATTTGAGTTTTTGGTGCGTGTTGTTTCCGGAGGGGGGTGAAAAGGCCCGGGCTTGATTTTCAAGCACATGTGTAACTTCGAGGTAAACAAAGTCTCACGCCTTGCTGGATGCACGTGTGTATTTTGCTAGAAAATTGTAAATGAAGCGTTGTTTAAAAAGATGTCAAGAGGATTTTCTCCAGAAGTTCGTTTTGAATTTTTAATCTGTATGTAAAGTTGTGCAATTTTGGTAAGAATATATAGTAAAATTCAATACTGTAGTGACACCTTAATGATGCATAAATGACAAAAATTAGATATAAATTTCACATAGTAAGCATTTATCTAGAAAAATCTCGGGAAAAAGGTAGTTAAAAATATTTGATGGTTCATTTCCGAATGGCCAACAATTATCGAATATTTCAATTCTTACACTATTAATAGGATTACAAAAATCCAATAGAATTCCCTATCTTTGTGTGCCATCATACAAGAACCATACGAATACTTGATTGGTTGGAATTGCACGTAAGCAGAAACTAAGAAGCCCTTATAGTATTTTTATTCCATTACTTAGCCATCTTCAGGTAGAATAAAAAAAATGTCAATTAGTCTATGACGAAGATGTCACATTTTGCCAAAGATAATACAAGCTTAGCAATCTGATTCGTTGCTTTAAACTCTCGTCTGATCAAATATTATTCCAAGGTGTGTCGTTTGGTTATGTAACCCCAAACTATTCCATGCACTGACAAATGTTTAGAATAATAATTCGTAACATTTTTAGTCCCAGAAAGGCACGATTGAGGAAATATTTATAAATATGTTGTGCATTATATTATTCTCACACACTCAGACGTGTTGATGCCTATTGCAAACATTCATGTATCAAACTTCTCAGTTAAGCACTGTTTTCTTAAAGCATCAAGATTTTATACACTTATGAAAATATAAGTTTTACTGTAACATCCAGCACATAGATTTACAACCTCTCTTTTTTTTATTTTAATTTCTGTTGAATCATGACAAACAAAAGAGTTACCAATGTGTCTTATAAAACGGCCAAAATGCATTTTCCTTTCCTCACAACTCAAGATCATTATTTGGGATCAACTCTAGATTATGACTACCTGCATGAACATCCGGTTTCTATTTCAAAGTGATAAGAAAACCGCAGGTGAGTGTAAAGTTAATTTTAAATCCAAGTATTTTCTTTGCTTAATATTTAATGCGATAAAAGATGATCAAAGTATTGATTATTTAAATGATGCTAAGAATATAGGCAGGATTATATCAGTTTCAGAACTTTAAGATAATGCATGCAGCATCTCGCTCATCAAAACATTTGATAAGATATAATGACCTAGATGAAGTATGTTGTTGGTTGTACTAATATAAATAATTACACGAGTTGTACTAGTATGTTAAATCATTAAGATGCATCATTAATGTAATACTGACAAACTGTTTTCAAGCAATATGGGAAATACTCTTTGTTTTTTGACTTGCCATTTTCCAAATCTCGCAGCAATGTTAAGGCGTCCCGATGCTAAAATACGGCTGGAAAACGATATTATTTGAATCATCGCAAAAATACTTTGACCGGGAGTATTTCTTAAAATCTATTTTACATTTATTGACACCGATGTTAAATATTATATTTGATGCATTTTGTGACGTCATATGTTCTTTGTAATCACGTGACGGGCGAATCCTAGTATTGCAAATGATCTTTTTAAATCGCATCGGCGCAGGTGATTAGTGACATTAAATCAAACATATTTTTAAAAAAAATCCTTTGTTAAGTCATATACTTTGAAGTTCTTGCTCGGGAAAAAATTAGATATTTCGTTTATCGAAGATATTGTTGAAACATTCCAGAAAATCATCAAAATAATGCACATTTTTACTAATCAAAAGCGATTTACAAAAAATTGGGGCTAATCCGTAGGTTTCCGTAGCACGATTCACATTGGTACTTACATTCTCTACCAATTTTACGTAAAATATTCTAAAATTATGTTGATCTTTCACCTGCGCCAAGCTGGTTTTATATGCATTAAAATTTCTTCATTCAGTTGTTTACACGTAGCAGGGACAGTCTCCAAACCACTAGTTTATAAATTGTCTTTTACTTATAACGAAGCTTTACAACTGCCGATTATTTGATACTGGTTTTTAATATGAATGAATTCTGTACGTCCAGCATTAACGGCAGCATATATGTAAAGAAAACATGCAGTTTTATAGTGGTTTGATGTAATACACTTTTAACGTTGAGATACATTCCCTGGGAACTATCGACAGGAATGCAGATCGTGACGTCAAAGTTAATTATGACGTCATATCGTATGAAGTACAGACAAGTGACTTTCTATACATCGCTGTAAAATCCATCGGGAAGCCTTAACATGCCCGCGCTGTTAATATTTTCCGTCCCAAGCCCTCTACTATATTGCAACCACACTTATCCTGTCTTATCTGTGCCTCAACTTTGTAACTTTGTGAACGTTAAACTGTGAAACTAAGATACTATCATAACGTTTGAATGAATTAGAATGCAGTATCTACTTAATTTATCTATTACTTTATTTGTAAATCTATTCATTTGGCTATATTGACTTGATACAAGAACTATGGAAAGGTATGTAAACAAATGATCGAGCAAAGCTGTTATATAACGAATCTTTAAGTGTCCTCACGTTTCAGATAATATGTGCTTACACGAGGTACATGATCAGAAATTAAAAAATAGCGAGGGGGGGGGGGGGGGGTTCATGTTATTTAAACATTATATCTTTAAATTCAATTTTCATTTAGCGAACGCATTGTATTTTTCAAACATAGAATATAAAACAAATCTTTGCAGTTTAAAGCTATGGCAAACAATGAATATTCCATATTACTTTACAAAGATTTTTTGAGAGAAATTCTTCTTTTGAAAGCCTGGAAATAAGTCAGAATGACATTTCTAGTCGACAGATGTCTTTCAAAAAAATTATTGCCAGTAGAAAATTTACCAATCAACTTTAGTTGTATAATTCCTCTTCCCGGATTTGTTTAAAATGCCATTCAAAATATTCTCAGTGGAAAATACCTTTGTGTTAGTCTATATCACCGCAATTTGGAATTTATAAACATTAGATTAGATTAAATGAATATTGCAACATCTCTTGAAAGATCATCTCACGAAGTCAAGCTAAGGTTTAAAGTTGATAGTGTATAATGTTTCTGAGGGTTTGACATTTAGAGCACTTTTCAAATGGTACTGAGTCATGTCTTTGCAAAATCCTGGGTATATATATGGTAGGATACTAGTATGCCATTTTAAATGCAATTTCGGTTATCTTCGTACGTAAGTCAGACATATTCCATATAAATATGACAATACAATCTATATGTTTTCAACTATAATTGTATCATTTTAAACCGACGTAAGTTTGTTGGTATTGCACTTCGAAACCTGCAATGAACTCTAATTGTCTTCATATGAGTATGACGCAGGTCCGTGTACCTTGTAGTTTCAGACAAAAGCGTACTAGTTGTTCGTATAAGAAATGTACAACATCGCCGATTAACTTTTATTTGCTTAATTTTTGCAGAAACACGCAGTGGATATGTAGGTTGCTGGTAAGACAGCTCATCAACAGGATCAACAAGTGTGATAGGACGGTCCACGGCTAAACTCCTTGCAGCCAAGGGTTGTTCGGTCTTGGTGACGGGTTCAAGGTCACCTGACGATGCACAGGAAGCCCTGAAGGATATCCAAAGCACGTGAGTATGCACGATGGTCTCATATATCGTTATAATTGCCTTAATATACTGCGTTGTTCGAAAACGACAAAAGAAAAGGCGTCAATCATAAAATGCTTTGTCCTACTTTGCAATGAAAAATGCTTCAGCATTTTGTGGCAAAAATGTCTTTAAAAACGTGATATTTTCATTAATTGCTAGCTAAATAGTGTTCATTTTCGTATATTGAATATTTGAATATCATATTTATAATATCTAATAATCACTTATTCTAGAATTATAGCATTTTATATCTGTCATCAGATAACAGAAAAGGTTGATAACACTGCTTTTTATGTTTGGATTTGGGAATACTGGGTACTTTATGATAAACAATGTACATTAAATTGATCCTCTATTCTTGCAAGATTGGGTTTGAAATACTAATATATATACTTTTTATTTTTCTTGATATGTTCCGAAATCTTAAATCAGATTCATTAAATGTATCTGGTTATGTCAGTGCCTTTGTGATTTGTATGTTAAGTAGGATTATGTGAATTACTCTTCTGCTTGGTTGGTAGGTCTGATATATAGTGTGTTATATGTCCTCTTTGTCGATAAATACTGATGTATACTTGCACATATGTATGACTTGGGTACATTGACATCTCTATCTAAAAGTTGTAGCATCGCTCTTCTACGCTTAACATAGCATATTGCACAGGAGCAAGATCACAAATCTATTTTTAATTTAATTAGATTGGATATGTTGTAGTTTTTATTCATTATTTTGTTTCTTTGTCGGGTAGGGCTGTTGACAAGGTTCAGTACGTACAAAGCTCCGAGATGTTACTCAGGTGCTAGAACTGTGCAGACAAGCAGACAAATTATTTCCGGAGGGAATAGATATCCTTGTTAACAATGCTGGTAAACCTTTTGAATTTCCTGAAGGTTATATCGATGGCAAATTTGAAAACAACATGTACACTCTTTGAAAATGCTGGACCTTAAAAAAAGATGAATGTGCTTTACAATTCAATTTAATATCAGCAAGTTTAATATATAACTCAAATGGATATTCATGATTTGATATTGATGATATTGATGTTTTTTAAATTTTCGTATGATTTTTCCTTTCCAAAACTATGATAAAATTAATATATTTTATATTTCTAGTGTTTGACCAAGAGGTTATTGAACATAAAAGATACATAATTTGGAATAAAAATCTTTGTTATGGCATAAAATATCGTAAAGTGGTTTGTTTCAAATGGTATGTATTGTTAAATGTGAGAATCAAATATTCTATTTAATTGAATCTAATTTATGAAGATTATTTACTTAGTTTTTCTGTAATTAGTAATTAGTGTAACTAGTAATTTTATTTTATAGCTTTCTTTACTTGAAATGTAAACATAAAGGGGTACGATAAACCAAATCAAAGTACTGAAAGTACTCTTAGACGGTGGCGCCGTTTAAAAGTGGCATATTACATGTATGATAATTATTGTTGACGAAAATCCAAAGCCAGTATCCCATACATGTACTAATACTTAACGCTTACTCGCACAACTGGTCATGAGTTTCTTACATGGATAATTCTGTGGAAATTGTAGTTGTGATCACAATCCACACTTTACAAATGTTGTCTCTCTTTATCGTCATCTTTTGGGGAAAACCCATAGATTTTTCACAGTAGCCTTTGTAGTATAGAAGTTTGTATCTATGTGTTTGTATCTATATCAGTTGACATTAAAACTCCGTTTTCGGTAATACATGTACTACATGTTTGTATTTTGATTGCCCCAGAATGACTCATTAAATATGTGGGTTGCCACCACATATTGAATGAATAAATCAAATCCAAAGTGATTTCATAACAGTGCGCCCAAATATTTGATTGTATAAAGGAGGGGATTTTTGGAGTTTTTCCCTTTTGACCTTTGGGTTGACCCCGTAAAGGGGAACAACTTTTGAAAAGTGTGGATTGGATATAATAAATGGATAAAATACTTATCAGGTTTTTACTAATTATTTGGTAGACATGTAGTATGTTTATTGTCCCTCTCGACAGCATTTTCCGTCAATTTCTTCACGGGGAAAAAGTTGCAATCTTGTGGACCATAAACTTGCTTTTGTCTTCATAGTCAGTTGATACGTTTAGGTGTAAAGAAAACAGAATGGTTTACAAGAACCTGTTTGATAAAACTGGTATTGCTTTTGGAATGCACGTCATAATGAAACAGAAGAGTCAATCAATATTTTATATTTTTTTATCGACTAAAAATTTGAATAAAAATATCATACAATACTCAGTCGCGGCAGTTTCATTAATCATTAATTGTATTTAGCTATAGATTCATTCAAATCATTTGAATGGATTTGGGAAAGCCACATGTATATTTTATCGCTTCTCATTTGCTCACAGCGAAAGTGAATAAAAATTTGAATAAAAATATCATACAATACTCAGTCGCGGCAGTTTCATTAATCATTAATTGTATTTAGCTATAGATTCATTCAAATCATTTGAATGGAACTGGGAAAGTCACATGTATATTTTATCGCTTCTCATTTGCTCATAGCGAAAGTGAATAAAAATTGGAAAAAAAATATCACACAATATTCAGTCGCGGCAGTTTCATTAATCATTAATTGTATTTAGCTATAGATTCATTCAAATCATTTGAATGGAACTGGGAAAGTCACATGTATATTTTATCGCTTCTCAGTACTCATTAACACGCATAATTTACATGCTACATTAAACTCTTCTAGTAAAGTTACAACAAATATTGATAAATTATTTAAAATTAGTTTTCAAAAAAACCAAACAAACAAAATCCAAGTTAAACGAATGTTTTTCTGACCGTACAGCTGTGTATATAAATTTCATTTTATTCTTTGCATGTACTATATACACTATATCTAGGGTATGCAAATTCCAGCAATATTTCCGGAAAGGTATAGTTCTGTAGCCCAGCAGAAAACTACAGTCATCTATGAAGCACTTTTTTTGCCTTCATGTTTCATTATTTATCGCAAATATAGCATGGATGTATACGCTATGGCTGATGTAGCATTTCGTTGAGTGATGACACTTTCTGACCGTTGTGTATTTCGATTGCGAGTCGCAACAAACTGGCGCATCTATATATTAGGCCTGCCTATTATGAAAACAAATGTCGAAGAAAGCTCATAATAGAGTTGTACTCGCGAGATAAAAAATATTTGAGAACAAAACGGGCAATATTTACGTGCATGTGTAATAATGTTATCTGCTAGTGAAAAAATCCCCCCAAAACCAAAGAAAAGGTTCTCTAATAGCAGAGACGTCGACGGGCGCATATGGATTAAAGTCACAGAATGAGATTGTACTTCGCTCATCAAATTGCGTTATTCAATTTATTGTGAAAAAATTCGTCAGAAACTGTTTAGTGAACAAAACTATTATATCTTACATTACCGTTCACAATGTACCATAAATGTATATGGAATATTGCATGAGTTGAACCGATTGTTTTTTCTCACAAAAAGCTAGCGTTTGCTGCAAATTATTTAGAGATACACGAGCTGACACGCCGTGAAATCCATAAGACGTTTTACAGCATATGTCTTCAATCCCTTATTTGCTTAAAGAAAATCTGAACTGAAAATCTTTGAAACATCGTAAAATGTGGTTTGTTTATATATGTAAAATGGCGACTCGATTTGCACGTGAATTTTACAATCCCAGGTCGACCGATTAGCGTGTCTGAGAGAAAGTCAGCAGTAAGTAAAGCGTCAAATTCAGTAGTAAATATTGTCTGATGAATATTGAGGTTCCTGTAATAAAATTAATGTTCCTACAGACTGAGTGGGTTACAAAATAAGGTTCATGTAAATCACAGGTCAGTCCAAAATTAAACACATTTGTATCGTAAATTTCAAGTTTTTTATATGTTTGAAAACATATGCACACTTGTAGAAGAAAGTGTCCCATTGATCGGTTGAAGTTCAATAAAATGTAATTTATGTAATATTCATTGTCAGTATCTGTTGTGAATTCTTTGGAATAAGCTACAACAAAATAAATATTCTGCCTCAACTAAAATTAATGCGTTGAAAAATTTTAAATAGTGTGTTTCTGACAATTGTTTACATCATAAAAAAAACAAGAAGCGATTATTGTGAGATCTCTTAGCAAATTATCGCAGTGATATAGTTTATGCAGCCCTGATACAGATTTTAACGTCACAACTGGCAGTTGGTGCATAAATTATCGATACCGTGTAAGCAGACAGGGTAACGGCCAATTTTAAATAAAAAACAATTTCATAAATTATTTAAACATATGTACAAAATAATTAGCAGCTATAATGCTTAAAATATCTGATAAGATAAAAATAAGTTCTCATACTGAAATCGACACATAGATAAAACATTGTCTGTAACATTGCATACCTAACAGAGTTATCGTTCCTTATCCGCCAGGGTCCCTGTGAGAAATACTCTTCCGGTCTGGACGGTAGTATAGACCGTGGCTATTTATAGCCACCGTCCAAAAATTGAGTAAAATTGATATAAAATTCATTCAAAATGAAAGGGAGAAGTGACTTTACGTTCATGACGTCGTGAAGGACATGCATATATGTCCCTCTCGCAGCCAGCGGTAAAAGGACATATATGTCCCTGCCGCAGTCAGAGGGTTAAGGAAGCATATGGAATCTGAGTTACATGTTATTCCGTGAAATCACAAATCTTAGTTATTATGTACGTACTCAAATATCTAAGCAACGAAACGTAGACCAAACACAAATAAAAATACTGAAGACAATTTTTTTTCAGAAATAAGTTTGTATTACGTAGATTTACACATTGATGATGTCATGACTGAAAGTTGAATGTCGTGTGAATTTGATCGGAAAGCACTGTAAACATATTCAAAATATAACTAATCTAAGAACTCTGAAAAAGTATTGTTGCGTGATTTATTGAGAATTGAACATAAGAATACTATGAGAGATGTAAGTTTTATCAACCATCCCTAAGAGGTATGTAAATTTGCTTCTATTTCTCGGCCAGGCTTTCCTCTGTTGTTGTTTACGATATAAAAATCCGACTAGAACAACACTACCCCGTATATATTGAACTTGAAATTTTATACATATCGTTAGTTTGATCAATTCTTAAATCGAAAAGTGCTAGAATCCCATGTTTTGTGTTGTGTTGATGCAACACACCGTTTTCCGTACAAACTTTATAAAAGTTGGAAAGGTTTTACGCTAGCCGGATGAATAACTATTTAATTAAGAACATATAATTCTAGCAGCGGTTTTGATTAAACTGAGATGTTTTGCCTTCACTTGGTATGTTTATTTTATTTTGGAAACCGCGGGGTAGTGTTGTTCTATCACATTTTGTGTTAGGCCCCTAAGGAATATTCGTAAGCTATTTATAGTTGTCACGTGATAATGCACCAATGTGGCAGTAATGTACAACCCGATTTTATTGCACTGACATCTATTTTAAAGGATAATACTAAGTTTTTGATATTATTCAAAATAGTTATTTAATTTCACGATTTTCAATATAACAGTCAAAATAAGACGTTAAATTGCCCATATGCTTCCTTAACACCCCCGCGTTCTTTACATAACAAAGAATTGTGAGCCCTGTATCTTACTTACAACACTACGATTGACTCTCAAATTTTATATGATCATTAGAAATGTATTTCTAAAGCATTTTAAAAAAACATAAAAAACGAATTTGACCAAAATCGTGACCATGCCCCTTTTAATACTTTGTGAATGTGAATTAAATGCTTGCTTGCCGCTCTTCCATAAAGAACTTTGCGTAACAAAATGAATAGATTTGAAGGATTTTATAAAGGAGCTGCTAATTGAATTGTTTGAACGCTAATTAAATTGTTTGAACTGACACAGGCCCAAAAATATCGAGAATATTCAATACACTATTTATGGAGAACGGTATCTTTTAGTACATCTGTTATGCATTTAATCTTAATATAATCTTCTAACTTTTAAATCAGACATTAAGCTCGTGTATATATTTAGGCGATCAATAAATCCAGGTTTAATAAGTTAACCCTGGTCAGACATTTAATTAACCAAATTCTTTTATTTTTGGTAATAGCTTTTTCACAGGTCTTTTATGGTCTTGTTTTCTGGTTTTCTGTCTTTTCTTAGTACGGTTTTAACTATTTTCATTTATAAGAAAATCGACATTTTTGTCTTGTCACTGAAATTATACAGGATATAATGCAAAACAAGGCCAGTAGGTCATTAATTCAAATTTAACAGAGGGACAACTCATGGTAGCAAGCATAAACAATATTTTGATGAAATATCCTATATCAATGATATATAAATCTAACAAGAATTGCACATGGTAGTGCTCTTGTCATTTAAAAAGTGTGCTTTTTGCTGCATTATAGAATCGATACGAGATGTTTAGTCAAAAGTAAAACGTAGAAAGTAAAATTATTCTTCAAAATTCAGAGACATAATTATAATAATTTATACTGCATTATCAAGATGGTTTGTTTTGTAATTTTGTCCAATTCTCCATTAGTTTTGGTGTTAATACTCATGTGGCGATTAATTTTTATTGCTTAGAATTAGCACTGTCAACAATGGATTGAACAAGATAATATTACGTCGTATAAACGCTACTCACTAAGAGAACTATTTTCACTCTTACTTTTAGATGAGATTCTCATATGAATGAAAACATGCAGTTTAACATAATTATTTTAGAATAAAGAATTAAATTGTCCTTCAAAGTTAAACTTTTTACTTAACGTCTTATTTTGAGCTGTGTGTGTAATGATTATGATTGATAGGAACGCTTAGCATAGCGTTACTTTTCTCAGAAAATTGTAGGTTTGTAGGTTTTATAATTATTTAAAACCGAATGTATTTGCATACTTTTTACAAACACAGTGTTCATTTATGCAATTACTTTTTTAGTAAGTGTGATTTGGGCTTTTACTTGTTTGTCCTTTGTCATCGTCGTCTTTAATAACAATCCTCTTTTTATAAATCGATTGCTAATGTATGCTAACGTACTGTACACTTGAATAAACATAGGAGTTTATGGTTAAAAGATGTGGAAACTAAAAATAAGAAGACATTTTGGTTATAGTTGTTTCTGTCCAGCTAATTCTTTTCAAGGATGAATGTTTACCTTGAAAGTACACTTATTACCCTTTTAACATTAGGCTACTCAAAAAAATTGCAAAGATAAAATCCGTATGAAGTAATTTTTGTTTGATGTCTTCATGCTCCCACCGCTAGAAAGGTAGGGGTTAAAAGTTTACATTTTAAGACACTCTTGTGTTTCCAAATTTATCATATTTATTCAGAATTATTTGATAATCAATTAAAAACTGACAAAGACGATGAAAGTAGTTTTAGATATGGTGCATGACAAAACATTATGAATACATTGCCAACTGTTAAACAACTGGAGACTCTTTAATGCTGCTCTAAAACGCTTTACCTTACTAGTTTCTTTGCATGGGTCGATTGATTGAGGTACATGTATATATCGACCAGTTCATTCAAAATCTAAATGCATGAATACTTGTATTCTTATTATAAAGCTTCCAAATAATTTTATGCTATTTTTTAAACTAAACATTGCAATGAAGGAAGCATACATTTCTTATTTGATTATGGATCGATCTAAAATAAATTACGTGTACATTCAGCATATAAGTAAATTAATGTGTTTCATTTGTCTGTTGATTACAATATCAATTGAGAAATAATATGTTAATCCATATTTTTATCTATTATTAGCACTCCCAATCAATAAACAAAATACAAATGTCCAAAAGAGTTCATTGATATAAAGTGGAGAAAATATTAATTCAAAAAATGTATATTAGTATTTAAACTTTTTTGTCATCTTTTCCCCCTCAGCTTCCTCTGATGATTGTTGCAAACAGATACACGGTCAGACACAGATAAAGAAGAAAGAAACTCCAAAATGCCAGGAAATCGATTGCGGACGTTACATCCTTCCATTCGGGTCTGTTTTCCTCCTCTTGAGAGGTTTCCTCCACTGAATCAAAGTTATCTCTCTCTTCACTGTCCTTGTTTTTCGCGGGGGATATTTTACAAGATTTGCGGCAGTGAAAGTAATGCATGAGGCGAACCATAAACCGAAAGGGTTTAGATATTGGAACTGACGTGTCTCGGTGATGCAAGCGTATTTGTAAAGCTGTGATGAACAAAACAAGAAAGCCCATCGTCATCTGCATAAGAAGGTATATGCTAAGAACAGGTGTTGTTTCCGAGCTTACTGGAAGCAGGGTGTTGATAATGGTCAGAAAGACAGCGAAAGATAGAAACACGGTCATTGCATATGACATCTTTTCTCCGGCATCTCCGGGCAGAGCGAAAACTAAAATGGTGAGCATTCCCAGAAAAAGAATTGGAATCATGATGTTGAATACATAATAAAAGGGCTTCCTCTTGATGTGAATTGAAAATGTTACCTTGGATTCAAGGGACTCTTTGCTTATTTTAACATCGGTTCGTGTGATTTCCCAGACGCCACTTTCTTTGTATTCGTTCAGGTTAATTCCATCCGTGGATCTTGAAATCTCAACTTCGGCGATCGTGTAACTCCAAACCACGAAGACAATCTCACAAACTTCTCTGTCGTAGGGAAAGTATGTGGTATAGATACTACATTGTGTTTCAAAGACTTGGAAAGGTTTCCACAAAACGTCACCAAAATTGTCAACTTCAACATTGTAAAAACTGCCCCCAAATTCTTCAAATTTTCTGATACCATTTCCCAGCACTATGTCTGGTTTCCAAATGTCGTTCTAAAATTAATTATTTCCCATTTAATAAGATCAAAATAATTAAAAACTGCAATTGCTAAGTGGTGTATTTTACAAATTATTTAATATTTTCCTAATAAAACGGATTCTTATCGTTTGTAATGTACATGTTACAGATAACTGTTAAAATATGCACTTTGTGTCATCAATGGTACATAATGCCTACTTATTTGTAAATAGTAAAATTTTATGTTAAGTAAAAAATTTATTGAGCTTTACAAACCTGAGGCAGAAATATCGTGGAAATACCGTTATTACTGGCCGGATCCCATTTAAGAAGGGAGTCTATCCATAGTATGGTCAAATGACCGGACGTCTCCAGTTTTTCGTTTACTTCATCCACCCCTATGATGCTAATTAGGCTAAAACTCACGTCTAGAGTCACAGAAAGAGCCTGGTTCTCCACCGGACGAATTCGCTTGTCGTATTTAGAGAGAAGATTGTCTACAAGACTCTTAACTTGCACTGGTGTCTGGCTATTGACCCCTCCGAAAAAACACACAGCAAGGACAGTTGAAACTGCAGCCATAGTTCGACACTAAATACATGTAGTTTATGCAGCAGAAGGTTTGGATCTAAAAACTGTTAGACAGCATAAGCTCTGTTTGAAGCTAAAAAATGGAAACTACAAATTAAATAGTAATCTGCGTAAGGTGGGAATGTAATGCATGGATATGTGATTATTCGTCAAAGACAATTAGAGAAGAAAATTACGGAATGTACAATTTAGTCAACAGTTTGTGTACACACTATTTAGCAGTGGTAATTGGTAAAAATCATAATCAAGAATTAAATGTATCATTGAAAGGTCACTGCACATTTAAATCGCTACTAAAATGCCAGTATTAAACGTTTATATTCATTTTAATTTTGGACCAGACTATAAAATTAAAAAAAACCACTTGAGTTTAAAAGCAACCGATAACGAAAAATGCTTCTTTACGCGTTGTTTTGAAATTTCAAATCGTTTTAAAAATGTCATGTATCTGATATCGGCTGTTAGAATTACCTTTTAAAAGTTTCTTAAGAGAGTTTTTAATGTTGTCCAAAACAAATACCTATAATATATTATTTTATTACATGATTGAATAATTCCTAGCTCTCTAATTGGTTCATATCCAACTATCTAGAAAAAATAACACTTTTTCTTATATATTAATTCCTAGCTTTTTGATTGGCTCAGATTCAACTATCTTGAAAAAACCCAGAACGTTATAATCACTTGTACGTGACCTAAGAGGTCAATATAACATTTGATTTCTCAACATTGGACTAAAAATAGATCGTCCAATGAAACATAGCGTTTCTCAATTTGTTTGGCAATGGCTTCAAACTAAAACATTGCTTGATAACACTCAATTTGATATTTGTCTGTATGAATTCGTCGCTGAATCATATAATTAAATAATTATTGCTGTTTTTCTATCAATACGATGATTAAGCTACCCTCGAAGTACAATATTCACCTCGAGTCTAGCTCAGTAAATATTATACTTCTAGGGTAGCTAAATCATCGTATTTACCTCAAAAACAGCAATAATTGTATAATATTCACCTACTTGACCTAGGAGGTCAATATAACATTTGATTTTCTCTTCATTGTACCAAAAATAGACGATCCAATGAAATAACGCGTTTCTCAATTTGTTCTGCTATGGCCTCAAACTAAAAGCTTCGCTTGATAACATTCAATTTGATATGTCTGCATCATTTTGTTGCTGAATCATATAATAAAATAATTATTGCTGGGTTTTTTTCGATCAATACGATGAATTAGCTACCCTTTAAGTACAATATTCACCTCGCCTCCGGCTCCTTAAATATTGTACTTTAGCTAAATCATCGTATTGACCTAAAAAAAAAAAAAGAATAGCAAAAATTGTATGTTATTAATTTTTTTTTTAATTTTTAAGGAACAATCATTTCATGTTTTTTCAAAACATTTTTTTTATTTAAATGCTTATTTGTCAGTTTGCAAGAAAGTGTGCAGAGTTTATAACTCTATCATAGTAAGAAAATATGTTGTTTTTTTTATTTTTTGAATTATTTATTTTATAAAATACTTGTTGAAAAACCCATTTATATATTGCATTATACAACCTGAATGATTAAGGAAAACAAGGAAAAGAAAATGGGCAAAAGGTAGAATGTATGATTTAACTCTTCCTTTGAGAAACAAAAAAAAATAGATCACATAGTTGTTTTAAACAGCACCGAATTTAGACTATTATTCAATAACAAAAAATGTTTGTTCCAAAATGAAAAAACTTAATCCATGAAATAGTCTTCATCGCGCTTTTAAAAGCAAAACTGGGGAGGGGGGAATCAGAAGTATTCAGAGTGCTCATTCAAAATCAGTCAATTATATCATTTATCTGAAAATCTGTATCCTAGCAACATCAAACTATTCTAGAAGAAGGTTATCCGTACATGCTCTTACTAAATGATTATTTGTATGATTTACTAGAAGATAGTACTAAAAGTATACAATGTGATTACATGCATAATGATTGTGTTAATTAAAGTAAAGATCATCCATCTGATTTCATCAATAGATGAAAGCACTACATATCGTTTATTTTTGTTAACAATATGATTATAAACTAATTACTGAAAACACTTAATTACGAGACAAACTGTATCACTGCTTTCAATAAAGAAATATGCATATTCTAAAAAGTCAGAGGTAGATGATGGAGTGCCGATTTGTTCACATTGCCAAATTTTATGTTTAGAAAGATTTAAATATTCAATACTCGTATTTTTCAAAATGTGTCGTTTTACTTTGTTATATCTAATTATATCAGAAGAAAGAATAAAATGTATAGAAAGGCAAATGTATCATACCTTAGTTAAATCTTTCTGAATTTAACGATCCCCAAACTTCCGCCAAAATTGACGATAACATTTTAAGCATGCCTTTACTTCGTATGTACTAAGTAACATTCTAAAGATGTAAACATGCACTGCAAAAAATATGTGTACTTATACTTTTATCTATACATCACACGCAACCAGATAAAATTTTAATGAGGCTGAATAACAATAGCATTACATATGCAAAATCACTACTGCACAAGGAAAATCTTG
The DNA here is from genome assembly GCF_025612915.1 of Magallana angulata. NCBI lineage: Eukaryota > Metazoa > Mollusca > Bivalvia > Ostreida > Ostreidae > Magallana > Magallana angulata. The sequence continues at coordinate 28,536,117 of NC_069114.1, forward strand.
TGTGTGATGTTATATTAAGGCCTTCATGCAGCCTTGTCACACTTTCTGACCGTGTCAATTTAAATTTTATTGCATTTCAACATTTATTATGAAAAAATATTCTATTCTTATGTTATCTTGTATCACGTGTTATACTAATTAGATTATCTAGAAATGTATCTATTTCGCATCGATATGTTTTAAAACATTAACAGAATTTGTTGTAAATTACTGGAACTCACAATCATAAATTTTCACGATACACATTCATCAACGATAATTAAATTGCTAGTTCTTTATTTGTATATTTGTCCAAAGAAATGTATTTAATAATGAAGTATTTTGTAATTCACATATGTATGAATATATATGTTCACTTCATAACTAGAACTGCACGTATGATGGTGACCTAAATCTTTCTCTGTGCTATGTATTTACTCTTATATAATGGTTATAAAATGCTTATTAGTTGACTTTGATGAATTGTCCTACAAAAGATTAAGAATAATACTAGTGATTTCTACATGTAGTTTACAGTGCACTTTGCAAATCTAAGTGTTTTTGATCGCCCTGTATGAATTTTTTCCCGATACAGTTTGACCCAGAGTGTTTTTGCCCAGGTTGTGTAAAAAAAAGTTCGCAAAAAAGACAATTTTGGAAAATCTGTTTTCATCTATATTATGAAAATTATTAGTGTGGTTTCAGTTATGAATAAAACTTCAATGAAAGAATCGCCTTATTAAAATAATTCGAATGCCGTTGGTGCTTTTGTTGTTACTTACTGAATTTAGATAATTCTTTATCCCCAGACTGCAAATTTTTCGCTTATTTGGCAATGTACAGTTAAATTAGCGTTATATTTTTCATAATCAAATAATTTACTGTTAATTTGAGTGACATTTCCCAGGTGTTTTATTCCAACTTAAGTTGAAGTTGAAATGTTTAAAGTCGTGTGAAGAGAATTCTTTAATAATTGATCCCATTTCTTCAAAACGAAATTTTAGTAGTTGTAAAACCCAAAGTATATAAAGTATATAAAAGGATAAAGTACAAAGTATATAAAGTGGTCCAGATTTTGAAATAAAGTTAAACTTCATCAGGTATCCATTGATTTATTATTGCCAGATTAAATGAAACGTTCATACTTACATAATCAATTTGATATGTACGTTTGAGAAATAATCCAAAAATCATATATATCCTATCTCTGGCAAAGTTCCTGGCACTTTATTTTAGCTGCCGAAGTGCACTTAGTTTTAACATGTTTAATGGCTGTTCCATTTATAATTCATATTCTTGACAACAAACGTTACAATAATTTTAAAGCATACACATGTGATAAAATCAGGGTACCTTTTCCGGCTGTTCCATTTATAATTCATATTCTTGACAACAAGCGTTACAATAATTCTAAAGCATAAAAATTGATTATATGTATATTATGTTAAATGACGTATAGATGACAAAAATTTAATTTCACATACATGTAGTAAGCATTTATCTAGAAAAAATCTCGGTAAAAAGGTAGTTATTTGATAGTTCATTTTCGAATGACCAACAATTATCGTATATTTCAATTCTTACACTATTAATAGGATTAGAAAAATCCAATAGAATTTCTTATCTTTGTTTGGCATCATACAAGAACCATGCGAATACTTGATTGGTTGGAATTGCACGTGAGCAGAAACTAAGAAGCCCTTTTAGTATTTTTATTCCATTACTTAGCCATCTTCAGGTAGAATAAAAAAATTGTCAGTTAGTCTATGACGAAGATGTCACACTTTGCCAAAGATAATACAAGCTTAGCAATCTGATTCGTTGCTTTAAACTCTCGTCTGATCAAATATTATTCCAAGATGTGTCGTTTGGTTATGTAACCTCAAACTATTCCATGCACTGACAAATGTATAGAATAATAATTCATAACATTTGTAGCCCCAGAAAGGCACGATTGAGGAAATATTTATAAATATGTTGTGAATTATATTATTCTCACGTACTCAGACGTGTTAATTCCTATTGCAAACATTCATGTATCAAACTTCTCAATTAAGCACTTTTTTCTTAAAGCATCAAGATTTTATACACTTATGAAAATATAAGTTTTTCTGTAACATCCAGCACATAGATTTACAACCTTTCTTTTTTTATTTCAATTTCTGTTGAATCATAACAAACATAAGAGTTACCTATGTGTCTTATAAAACGGCCAAAATGCATTTTCCTTTCCCCACATCTCGAGATCATTATTTGGGATCAACTCTAGATTTGGACTGCCTGCATGAACATCCGGTTTCTATTCTAAAGTGATAAGAAAACCGCAGGTGAGTGTAAAGTTAACAATTTTAAGTCCAAGTATTTTCTTTCCTTAATATTTAGTGCGATGAAAATGATCAAAGTATTGATTATTTAAATTATGCTTAGAATATAGACAGGATTATATCTGTTTCATAACTTTTAGATAATGCATCTCGCTCATCAAAACATTTGATAAGATATAGTGACCTAGATGAAGTATGTTGTTGGTTGTACTAATATAAATAATTATACGAGTTGTACTAGTATGTTTAAACATTAAGATGCATCATTAATGTAATACGAACAAACTATTTTCAAGCAATACATGTATGTGAAGTACTCTTTGTTTTTGACTTGCCATTTTCCAAATTTGTTAATATTTTCCGTCCCAAGCCCTCTACTATATTACAACCACACTTATCCTGTCTTATCGTTGCGTCAACTTTGTAACTTTGTGAACGTTAAACTGTGAAACTAAGATATTCTCTACCGTTTGAATGAGTTACAATGCATTATCTACTTAATTCATCTATTACTTTATTTGTGATTTTTTTTCATTTGGCTATATTGACTTGATACCAGAACTATGGAAAGGTAGGTAAACAATTGATCGAGCAAAGCTATTATAACGAATCATTAAGCGTCCTCATGTTTCAGATAATATGTGCTTACGCGAGGTACATGATCAGAAATTTAAAAAAGCGAAAGGGGGTTTGTTTCATTTTATTTAAACATTTTATCATTTAATTCAATTTTCATTTAGCGAACGCATTGTATTTTTCAAACATAGAATAAAAAACAGATCTTTGCAGTTTAAAGCTTTGGTAAACAATGAATATTCCATAATACCCTACAAGGATTTTTCATGAGAAATTCTTTTTTTGAAAGCCTTGAAATAAGTCAGAATGACATTTCTAGTCGACAGATGTTTTTCAAAAAAATTATTGCCAGTAGAAAATTTACCCCTCAACTTTAAGTTGTATAATTCCTCTTCCCGGATTTGTTTAAAATGCCATTCAAAATATTCTTAGTGCAAAAAACATGTATGTTAGTCCATTTCACCCAATTTGGAATTTATAAACATAAGATTGAACAACTATTGCAACATCTCTTGAAAGATCATCTAACGTAGTCAAGCTAAGGTTTAAAGTTGATATAAAGTATAATATTTCTGAGGGTTTGACATTTAGAGCACTTTTCAAATGGTACTGAATCATGTCTTTGCAAAATCCTTGATATATATGGTAGGATACTAGTATGCCATTTCAAAGTATAAAGTGGACCAGATATTGAAATAAAGTTAAACTTCATCAGGTATCCATTGATTTATTATTGCTAGATTAAATGAAACGTTCATACTTACATAACCAATTTGATATGTACGTTTGAGAAATAATCCAAAAATCATATATATCCTATCTCTGGCAAAGTTCCTGGCACTTTATTTTAGCTGCCGAAGTGCACTTAGTTTTAACATGTTTAATGGCTGTTCCATTTATAATTCACATTCTTGACAACAAACGTTACAATAATTCTAAAGCATAAACATGTGATAAAATCAGGGTACCTTTTCCGGCTGTTCCATTTATAATTCATATTCTTGACAACAAGCGTCACAATAATTCTAAAGCATAAAAATTGATTATATGTATATAATGTTAAATGACGTATAAATGACAAAAATTAAATATAAATTTCACATAGTAAGCATTTATCTAGAAAAATCTCGGGAAAAGGGTAGTTAAAAAAATATTTGATAGTTCATTTTCGAATGACCAACAATTATCGAATATTTCAATTCTTACACTATTAATATGATTAGAAAAATCCAATAGAATTTCTTATCTTTGTGTGGCATCATACAAAAACCATACGAATACTTAATTGGTTGGAATTGAACGTAAGCAGAAACTAAAAAGCCCTTTTAGTATTTTTATTCCATTACTTAGCCATCTTCAGGTAGAATAAAAAAAAATGTCAATTAGTCTATGACGAAGATGTCACACTTTGCCAAAGATAATACAAGCTTAGCAATCTGATTCGTTGCTTTAAACTCTCGTCTGATCAAATATTATTCCAAGGTGTGTCGTTTGGTTATGTAACCCCAAACTATTCCATGCACTGAAAAATGTTTAGAATAATAATTCATAACATTTGTAGCCCCAGAAAGGCACGATTGAGGAAATATTTATAAATATGTTGTGCATTATATTATTCTCACATACTCAGACGTGTTAATGCCTATTGCAAACATTCATGTATCAAACTTCTCAGTTAAGTACTGATTTTGTGACGGGTAGTTATTGGGGTTTCAGCCACCCCCCCCCCCCCTTAAATGTTGTGTTGATTGATATGTAATGTAGCAAGGGAGATAACTCCAGTGTGGAAGTCCGGAATACGGGGTGATAGGTTTTAACTCTTTTATCTGCTGAAACCCGCCAAATAAATATTACTACAGAATTCTCCTGTTCTTGTTTTTAGGTAAGAAATTGGTTTTATAACCTCAATCCATGTTCATTACTATTTTCTTGATTGACAATATGTTTATATGTAAACTTGCATGTCAATAGAAAAGTTATAAAACATTTTGTACCTTTTAAGATGCATTTTGCGAAGGTAGCACATGTACATGTACACTGTACCTTGTCACGTGTCTATCGATCTTGTTGAAGAGCAATAATTTGTTATTATAGAAGTATTTTCAATGAATATGTACATTTTATCAATAGGGTAAATACGGGAAATTTTGTGGTAAAGACTTCTTTTATATTTTTCTTGAAAATGTTCCTGGTAAATATGTTTCCGGAATTTTGTGAGCTTTATCGTGTAGGTTTAGGTTTTAGCTTGCGTAAACTGTTTCTGGTTTAAGATAAATGTACAAAAACACGAGAGGTTCCATATTTTGTGTATTGCTAACTAGTTTAATGCTCAGACATTATGACATGATTGTTAGAATTGACTAAGAAGTTTATATGAATATATCAGTAAGTCATCCATTTATTCTAGTCTTTTATTCTAGTCAGTTTATTTTGTAAATCCCTTAGACAAATTGAGTTGATTGTTTACAAATTCAGTGATTGTTTGTCATAAGTTTTAACTCTTATATCTGTTGAAATCCGCTAAATAAATGTAACTACAGAATTCTCCTCTTCTAGTTTTTAGCATCAGGACTGGGGTAACATTATAATTCATATTCTTGACAACAAGCTCGTCCGGGATCCCATGATGTCAGAAAACATAACAGAAGAGATGCTGGGGGTGAAAGCAAAGCTGATGATGGCGCCGTTAGAAGTCCTGGCAGAAATTCTGAAGGAATTTGCGGAGCCAGTGGATTCTGCGAAGGGCCGTTTCAAGGTGGCGAGGCAAGCCGACAGATTTTTCATGAAGGAAATGGATGGTGACCGAGCACAAACAACATTGTTAGTTGTGAAATTTGCATTAGAGAGTGCTAGCACATCAACTGACAAAACCGTAAAAATAGAAGCACCAAGTACAAAGACTGAAAGTCCATCAGCAGTGAAATTACATAAGGATTTCAAGATCAGTGGGCAAGTGGATTGCAAATCAGGGATTTCATATACCAGCTTAATTAGACAAATTGAAACGGGTAAACAGAAGGGATACTCGGATGTGGACATAATAGATGGTTTAATAAAGGCAGTAGTCCCATCGTCAAGCCTGCGTAGCTCCTTAGACGGAAGGCCAGACATAAATTTGGCGACCCTTAGAAGCATCCTTAGGGGACACTATGCAGAAAAGAATGCAACTGAATTGTACAGTGAATTGGCTAGTCCAACCCAAAATCCAAAGGAAACTCCGAATGATTTTCTCCTGAGGGTTATGGATCTACGTAACCGAATCCTTTTTGCATCACAGGAGGATAGCCATGAACTCAAATACAGTCCAGAACTGGTGGCTGGACTCTTTAGACGGAGCGTCTACTCTGGACTAAGAGATACAACACTGCGTCATGAGATGAAAGCACATTTGGACAATGTGAAAATAACAGATGCAACGTTAATGCATGAACCTTAACCAAATTATCATACAAGAGAGTGAAAGACATAACAAACTGCAATCCAAACATTCAGTGTCTCAAATCAATTCTAACTCAGTGGAAATCAATGCTGTGAAAGAGGAAGTAAAGAATGATCTTGCCAGTGAAATTAAGTCGCTAAGGATCGAAATGACAGCATTGAAGAAGATGGTTGAACAATCTCCGAACACAGCAAAGGCTCAACCAACACCTTCACGAAGCGGACCACGATCCTGTACAGATTGCCAGTCTGTCTGCAAGTGTTGCAATCATTGTTGGAACTGCGGTGGATCTGGACATCGTCGACTGGAGTGTCCAAGCAAGAAATTCAACCTCTCGGGAAACAGCAGCGGGTCGACCTAGAAGGACAAAGGGCGGCCCAACAAGAAAGTTGTCCCAACAACCGTCTAGAGCATCACCACAAATTTGAGAAATATGAAGTACAGGAAATAAAAGCCAAAGTTAATAACATTTGGCCTAACCTTGTCAAACTTGTTAGTAAACCATGTCATGTATGTTTATTTTTGAATGAGAAACCGGTAAAGGTGTTATGGGATACGGGGGCTCAAGTCTCCCTTATGAACAAGTCATGGATTGGTAATCATTTTCCTGAATTGTATACACATGTAAAGAATGTTAAAGACATTTTGCAGTTAAAAGATGTTTCATTAGTGTCTGCATCTGGTTCAGATATACCTATTGAAGGTGTTGAAATGGTCAGAATATTGTAATGCTGTTCAGGTGCCTTTCCTTGTCACAAGTGTATCGAGCAATGAACAAATATTGGGATACAATGTCATACAACATTTGTTACAAACTGTCCATAGTAATAATGCAATTGATCCGCTCAGACTTACTCTTCCTACAGCCAATGAAGCACATACCAACGCACTCTACAAAGAACTCAAAGACAATGAAGATGGAATGCTTGGTACGGTAAAAGTAAGACGTCGGAATATTGTCGTCCCACAGCAGTCATCCATAGTCGTTAGAGTATCATTCAAAGGCAGACAACTCCAGCCTGGTTGTGGGGCTCTTTTCGTCCCATCTCACCAACTCGATGCATGGGGAATATCAACTGAGGAAATGCTTGTGGAGGTAAAGCCAAACCACGCAGGACGTGTGAAATTACTGTTGTGTAATCCTTCCAAAAATGACTCTGTCTTGCCTAAAGGTACTTTGTTAGGACGTTTTGAAAGGATTTGTTCATCCGTTCCCTTTGGAATAGCAGACTCGAGTAGTGACTATGTTCAGACCACAGTAAACCAAGTGAGTGCTGAAAACGATGGGAAGTGGGATTCACCTGTTGATCTAACAGATTACCCCCTCAATACAGAACAGAAAAGAAGAGTGGAGAGTTAAGGAATGCAAAGCATTTACAGTCAATGATGACGACATTGGATGTGCTATTGATTTAGAGCTGGGATTGGAGTTGATGGATAAGGAGCCAGTACATAGATCTTACATGGCAGTCCATAGAACTCTCTACTAAGAAGTCAAGGACTATATATCAAACTTACTGCAAAAGCACTGGATCCGTCGATCAACTTCACAATATTCCAGTCCAATTGTTTGTGTAAGAAAGAAAGATGGATCACTTCGCCTATGTGTAGACTTTCGGAAGTTGAATGCCAAAACTGTCCAGAACCAGCACCCAATTCCTCGAGTCCAGGATGCTCTTGATTCTTTGGGTGGAAGTCAATGGTTTTCTCTTCTTGATCAAAGCAGAGCATATCATCAGGGTTTTGTTAAGGACGAGAGACGGAAGTATACGTCGTTTGTGACCCCATGGGGACAGTACGAGTGGATTAGAATTCCATTTGGACTTACTGGTGCTCCAGGAATTTTCCAAGCCTATATGAATGAAGCTCTTGAGGGATTGAGGGACAAATGTTGTCTACCATATTTGGATGATATACTCGTTTACAGTAATTCATTTGAATCCCATTTGAATGACTTGGAGTGCGTGTTGACCCGTATAAGGGAAAAATGTTTGAAATTGAAACCTAGTAAATGCCACCTGTTTCAAAAGCAGATTCGTTACCTAGGTCACCTAGTCACCACGCAAGGACATACTGTAGACCCTACAGATCAAGAGGCAGTAATGAAGTTGAAGGATCAGAGACCTAAAACAGTTGGAGATGTAAGAAAAATAATGGGTTTTATTGGTTATTACAGGAGTTATATACCCAACTTCTCTCGCAGAGCTAAACCCATTTATGATTTGTTGAGGATTGAGAATGTCCCAACTCCATCCAATAAAAAACAGAAGAAAATGAAGTCACAGAAATCTGGACAGAAGGGGTCATCAGTGCACATTACTTGGACGCTCAACATTAGAACATCTTGGAAGAGCTCATTGATATCCTACTCCACCCACCAGTGATGACATACCCTGACTTTGATAGACCATACACTCTACATATTGATGCATCACAAATGGGCTTGGGAGCGATTCTCTACCAGAAGCAGGACCATGGAAAGTTAGCAGTAGTCGCATACGCATCCAGGCCTGCTGAACAGAACTACCATCTCCACTCAGGGAAATTAGAATTCCTCGCACTCAAGTGGGCCGTCACTGAACGATTTCATGATTATTTATATTACGCTTCTCACTTTGAAGTGTACAGTAACTATAACCCCTTACAGTATATTTTTACGGCCCCAAAGTTGGATGCTACTAGATTAAGGTGGGTGTCCATGATTTTCGATTTCACATCCATTACAAGCCAGGTGTGAAAAACTGTGACGCCGATGGACTCAGCCGCATGCCACTTGATGTATCACAGTTTACCGAAAGGTGTTCTCCAGATACAATTGATGCCATTGTGTCAGCAGTGAGACTAGATGAGCCTACCTGTAGCAGCATTAGCACACCTGTCAAGGAGGCTGAAGCAGTAGAAGAGCAGTTGATTCAGGGAGCATCCCTAACTATCATTGACAACAGTTCTCTGGCAAAGGAACAGCGCAATGATGAAGACATAGGTACAGTCCTATCCTGGGTTCAGAAGGGGGAAAACCTACCAAGCAAGTAACAAAGGGATGGAGCCCAGCTGCCAGGTGCCTACTGCGTGAATGAGCCAAATTGAAAGTAGAGAATGGACTGTTGAGAAGGGAAATTTCATACCCACGAGAGGGAATAATTCAACAGGTAGTGCTACCGAAATGTTTTCGGAAACTAGTTCTCAAACATTTACATAATGATTTAGGACATTTAGGAGCTGAAAGAGTTTTGAGCTGTGTGAGGGATCGGTTCTATTGGGCTTATATGAGTTCCGAGATAGAGCGGTATGTCACTCAGGAGTGTCAGTGCATCAAGGACAAAAAGCCTCATGTCCAACGCAAAGCAGCACTGCAGCCAATTACCAGCACTTGTCCGTTAGAACTTGTGTCAATTGATTTTCTCCATTTAGAGCGCTGCAAGGGTGGTTTTGAGCATATACTTGTTGTGATCGACCATTATACCCGCTTTGCACAGGTGTATGCTACAAGGAACATGTCGGGAAAAACTGCTGCAGAGAAGGTCTTCAACGACTATGTGCTAAAATTTGGGATGCCAGGCAGATTACACCATGGTCAAGGACGTGAATTTGAGAACAGATTTTTCTTTGAGATACAAAGAATTTGTGGGGTCAAAGGCTCTCCTACCACACCGTACCACCCACAAGGGAATGGACAAGTGGAACACTTTAAGAGGACGCTATTACAGATGTTGAGAACTTTAGAGCCATCTTGGAAACTGGATTGGAAATCACATCTGAATAAAGTTGTTAATGCCTACAACTGCACGAAGAATGAGACCACAGGTTACTCACCATTCTTTCTCATGTTTGGGCGACATCCCACATTACCCATTGACTTGGTATGTCCAGAACTGCAACAACCGACTAGAAAACAGACCTATTCACAATATGTGGCTCAGTGGAGAGACCGCATGGAAGAGGTTTACAAATTGGCATCGCAACAAGCAGGAAGAATGACTGGAAAGGGAAAACAACAACATGGCAAAGGACTTTTGAGTACACGGTTACATCCAGGAGACCACGTCTTAGTGAAGAACCTTTCAGAGAAGGGAGGTCCTGGAAAGTTAAGATCATTCTGGGAGCAGGATGTATATGTTGTTGTGAAGCAGGTGAATGAGGAGACACCAGTTTATAAAGTGAGGAAGAGATCCGGACAGGGTGGAATAAGGCGACTTCACAGGAACCTCCTAAGACAGTGCAACTCTCTACCGATAGAGTCCATGGATAACGACAGGAAATCCCGCAGACCAAAGAAACCCAGCAAACAAGACGTCCCAGTCTATGACGCTGACAGTAGTTCCTCAGATTCCGATGGATTCATTGAGATTACTGGTATCCCTCTAAATCCTAATGCCACACCATTCACTCCTTAGCAGTGCAGTACAGGAAGTGACTCTTCAGATTCAGTTGTTGAAGTGAAGAATCCTACAGACAACCCCGTGGAACCTGTGTCGATTTCACATAGTTCAGCGGATAGTTTCCAGTCAGCTCATAGTTCAAGTGGTCTGGCTGTGGGGGGAGAGCCATATTTGCATGACGAACTAGTGGAAACAAACACCCCGGATAACAGCGGCTCCAGTGGAACCGAAGACCACAGGTACAGACCAAGAAGAGCAACTAAAGTTCTCAGGAAACTCACATATGACCAACTGGGAAAACCATCGCTTGTACAAACCCTAAAAGTGGACTGTGAGATATTTGTGTAAAGTTATGTTTTAATTTTTCTGTTTACACAGAGACTGTACTTTGTGATGATAGAGACTGTTCAAGTAGTATTTACTACTATCAGTGTGTTTTAAAGAATTAACATGGTGATGAAAGAGACTGTTTTAAGTTGTATGTGCTAATCTGAATTGTAACCTCAGTGTTTTAGTTGTCATATCTTTGTTTTTTAAAGTCTCTGTTTGCAATTTGGCTAGTTGTAAACATATTGGGTGTGAAGACTAGAACATATGTTACAGATGGAATGACATAGGTCAGTTGAAAAATTGTGATTTTAATGAATTTTGATTGTCATGATAACAAATTTGATTTTGAGTGTTTTATTTTGTAAATGTCGGGGCGACATTCAATTTCGAAGGGGAGTGTGTGACGGGTAGTTATTGGGGTTTCAGCCACCCCCCCCCCTTTTTTTTGTTGTGTTGATTGATATGTAATGTAGCACGGGAGATAAATCCAGTGTGGAAGTCCGGAATACGGGGTGATAGGTTTTAACTCTTATATCTGCTGAAACCCGCCAAATAAATGTAACTACAGAATTTTCCTCTTCTTGTTTTTAGGTAAGAAACTGGTTTTATAACCTCAATCCATGTTCATTACTATTTTCTTGATTGACAATATGTTTATATGTAAACTTGCATGTCAATAGAAAAGTTATAAAACACTTTGTACCTTTTAAGATGCATTTTGCGAAGGTAGCACATGTACATGTACCTAGTCACGTGTCTATCGATCTTGTTGAAGAGCAATAATTTGTTATTATAGAAGTATTTTCAATGAAAATGTACATTATTTCAATAGGGTAAATACGGGAAATTTTGTGGTAAAGACTACTTTTATATTTTTCTTGAAAATGTTCCTGGTAAATATGTTTCCGGAATTTTGTGAGCTTTATCGTGTAGGTTTAGGTTTTAGCTTGCGTAAAGTGTTTCTGGTTTAAGATAAATGTACAAAAACACGAGAGGTTCCATATTTTGTGTATTGCTAACTAGTTTAAATGCTCAGACATAATGACACGATTGTTAAAATTGATTAAGACAGTTTATATGAATATATCAGTAAGTCATCCATTTATTATAGTCTTTTATTCTAGTCAGTTTATTTTGTAAATCCCCTAGACAAATTGAGTTGATTGTTTACAAATTCAGTGATTGTTGTGATAAATTTTAATCCTCTTCTTGTTTTTAGCATCAGGACTGGGGTTATATTTTCTTAAAACATCAAGATTTTATACACTTATGAAAATATAAGTTTTTCGGTAACATCCAGCTCATAGATTTACAACCTTTCTTTTTTTATTTCAATTTCTGTTGAATCATGACAAACATAAGAGTTACCAATGTGTCGTATAAAACGGCCAAAATGCATTTTCCTTTCCTCACAACTCGAGATCATTATTTGGGATCAACTCTAGATTATGACTTCCTGCATGAACTTCCGGTTTCTATTTTAAAGTGATAAGAAATCCGCAGGTGAGTGTAAAGTTAACAATCTTAAATCCAAGTGTTTTCTTTGCTTAATATTTAATGCGATAAAAGATGATCAAAGTATTGATTATTTAAATGATGCTAAGAAAATAGGCAGGATTATATCAGTTTCATAACTTTTAGATAATGCATCTCGCTCATCAAAACATTTGATAAGATATAGTGACCTAGATGAAGTATGTTGTTGGTTGTACTAATATAAATAAATATTAATAATACGAGTTGTACTAGTATGTTAAAACATTAAGATGCATCATTAATCTAATGCTATTTTCAAGCAATATGGGAAGTACTCTTTGTTTTTTGACTTGCATTTTCCAAATCTGTTAATATTTTCCGTCCCAAGCCCTCTACTATATTGCAACCACACTTATCCTGTCTTATCTGTGCCTCAACTTTGTAACTTTGTGAACGTTAAACTGTGAAACTAAGACTCTCATAACGTTTGAATGAATTACAATGCATTATCTAATTATTTATCTGTTACTTTATTTGTAAATCTTTTCATTTGGCAATATTAACTTGATACAAGAACTATGGAGAGGTATGTAAACAATTGATCGAGCAAAGCTGTTATATAACGAATCGTTATGCGTCCTCATGTTTCAGATAATGTGTGTTTACACCAGGTACATGATCAGAAATTAAAAAATAGCGAGGGGGGGGGTTCACTTTATTTAAACATTTTATCTTTTAATTCAATTTTCATTTAGCGAACGCATTGTATTTTTCAAACATAGAATATAAAACAAATCTTTGCAGTTTAAAGCTATGGCAAACAATGAATATTCCATATTACTTTACAAAGATTTTTGAGAGAAATTCTTCTTTTGAAAGCCTTGAAATAAGTCAGAATGACATTTCTAGTCGACAGATGTCTTTCAAAAAAATTATTGCCAGTATAAAATTTACCAATCAACTTTTAGTTGTTTAATTTCTCTTTCTTTCCGGATTTGTTTAAAATGCCATTCAAAATATTCTCAGTGGAAAATACCTTTGTGTTAGTCTATTTCACCGCAATTTGGAATTTATAAACATTAGATTAGATTAAACGAATATTGCAACATCTCTTGAAAGATCGTCCCACGAAGTCAAGCTAAGGTTTAAAGTTGATAGTGTATAATATTTCTGAGGGTTTGACATTTAGAGCACTTTTCAAATGGTACAGAGTCATGTCTGCGCAAAATCCTTGATATATATATGGTAGGATACTAGTATGCCATTTTAAATGCAATTTCGGTTATCTTCATGTACTACGTAAGTCAGACATATTCCCTATAAATATGACAATACAATCTATATGTTTTCAACTATAATTGTATCATTTTAAACCGACGTAAGTTTGTTGGTATTGCACTTCGAAACCTGCAATGAACTCTAATTGTCTTCATATAAGTATGACGCAGGTCCATGTACCTTGTAGTTTCAGACAAAAGCGTACTAGTTGTTGTATAAGAAATGTAGAACATCGCCGATTAACTTTTTTTTGCTTAATTTGTGCAAAAACACGCAGTGGATATGTCGGTTGCTGGTAAGACAGCCCTGATAACGGGATCAACAAGTGGGATAGGACGGTCCACGGCTAAACTCCTTGCAGCCAAGGGTTGTTCGGTCTTGGTGACGGGTTCAAGGTCACCTGAAGATGCACAGGAAGCCCTGAAGGATATCCAAAGCACGTGAGTATGCACGATGGTCTCATATATCGTTATATTTGCATTTCCATTGTTCTTTCCCACTGTAAGCCCATACGGAGGAGTTGCAATTATTTCTCTATAATCGCAATTGCTCTGTCAGTATACTATGACGTCATAAAGGTGTTACGTTATATATACTTTTCCATGACGTTATAGATTTAAACCACTATACGATACATCATGTGTTTTTCTCCAACTCGATTAAAATTGACGTATTTCCATGTAATATTAAAACATGTTTTTGATAACATTTTAAAGGAATTCAAAACATATCATTGATTCTGTTAACAAATCTATGTGAATTAAAAAGATACATTACAGTCTGAATGTTTACTTTTGATGTAATAGCTAACTGTCAAGGTCTAGGCTAATACAGGGTATTTGCGAGTGGTAAAATGCAAATGTAAGTAATAAACAACGATTATTTAGTGAACATGGCGTTATGAATAGCAACTGCTCTGCTGGCATATTTTCCATGATGCGCTAGCGCGCATCATGGAATATGCCAACCGAGCAATTGCTATTCATAACGCCATGTTCACTAAATTAAGTTGTTTTTTTCTTAAATAATTGCCTTAATATACTGCGTTGTTCGAAAACGACAAAAGAAAGGGCGTCAATAATAAAATACTTTGTCCTACTTTGCAACGAAAAATGCTTCAGCATTTTGTGGCAAAAATGTCTTTAAAAACGTGATATTTTCATTAATTGCTAGCTAAATAGTGTTCATTTTCGTATATTGATTATTTGAATATCATATTTATGATGTCTTATAATCACTTATTCTAGAATTATAGCATTTTATATCTGTCATCAGATAACAGAAAAGGTTGATAACATTGCTTTTTGTCCCCCGCCGCAACGTGGAGCGGGGACATAGAAATGCCGGGCGTCCGTCCGTGTGTCCGTCCGTCACACTTTTTTGTAAGCGCTCTCATGCCTACAAATTTTGACAGATTTTCATTAAATTTATACCAAATATTTATACCACTATTACCTTGGTCAAGTTCGAAAATCAGCATTGGTCGATACTTTTTGTTGGAGTTATGGGACTTTGACCACAATAATGACTCCGTTCTATCCCAAAATTGACCTTGTAAGCGCTCTCATGCCTACAAATTTAGACGGATTTTCATTAAATTTATACCGAATGTTTATATCACTAATACTTTGGTCAAGTTCGAAAATGAGCATTGGTCGATACTTTTTGTTGGAGTTATGGGACTTTGACCTCAATAATGACCCCGTTTTATCCCAAAATTGACCTTGTAAGCGCTGTCATGCCTACAAATTTTGACGGATTTACATGAAATTTATACCGAATGTTTATATCACTAATACTTTGGTCAAGTTCGAAAATCAGCATTGGTCGATACTTTTTGTTGGAGTTATGGGACTTTGACCACAATAATGACCCCGTTTTATCCCAAAATTGACCTTGTAAGCGCTGTCATGCCTACAAATTTTGACGGGTTTACATGAAATTTATACCAAATGTTTATACCACTAATACCTTGGTCAAGTTCCTAAATCAGCCTTGGTCGATACTAGTATACTGCTTGACCGGCGGGGGACCCAGGAATTCTATTCTTGTTATGTTTGGATTTGGCAATACTAAGTACTTTATGATAAACAATGTACATTAAATCGATCTTTTATTCTTGCAAGATTGAGCTTAAAATACTAATATAGATACTTTTTATTTTTCTTTGGTATGTTTCAAAATCTTAAATGAGATTCATTAAATATATCTGGTTATGTCAGTGCCTTTGTGATTTGTTTGTTTAGTAGGATTATGTTAATTACTCTTCTGCTTGGTTGGTAGGTCTGATATATAGTGTGTTATATGTCCTCTGTGTCGATAAATACTGATGTATACTTGCACATATGTATGACTTGGGTACATTGACATCTCTATCTAAAAGTTGTAGCATCGCTCTTCTACGCTTAACATAGCATATGCACAGGAGCAAGATCACAAATCTATTTTTAATTTAATTAGATTGGATAAATTGTAGTTTTTATTCATTATTTTGTTTCTTTGTCGGGTAGGGCTGTTGGCAAGGTTCAATACGTACAAAGCGACCTCCGAGATGTTACTCATGTGCTAGAACTGTGCAGACAAGCAGACCAATTATTTCCGGAGGGAATAGATATCCTTGTTAACAATGCTGGTAAAACTTTTGAATTTCCTGAAGGTTATATCGATGGCAGATTTGAAAACAACATGTACACTCTTTGAAAATGCTGGACCTTAAAAAAAAGATGCATGAGCTTTACAATTCAATTTGATATCAGCAACTTTAATATATAACTTAAATGGATATTCATGATTTGATATTGATGTTTTTTTAAATTTTCGTGTGATTTTTCTTTTCCAAAGCTATGATAAAATTAATATATTTTGTATTTCTAGTGTTTGACCAAGAGGTTATTGAACATAAAAGATACATAACTTGGAATAAAAATCTTTGTTATGTCATAAAATATCGTAAAATGGTTTGTTTCAAATGTTATGTATTGTTAAATGTGAGAATCAAATATTCTTTTCAATTGATTTTAATTTATGAAGATAATTTACTTAGTTTTTCTGTAATTAGTAATAAGTGTAACTAGTAATTTTATTTATGTAGCTTTCTTTACTTGAAATGAAAACATAAAGGGATACGATAAACCAAAAAAGTTTCAGTATTAAATTGTATATCGTAGACACAAAACAAAAAATCAAACAAACACAATGATAATTGAATAATCGAATCGTGGCTCTTACTTTTATGTCACAATTTTCAATATTCATGTACTTAACACAAATATTTAACATTTCAACATCCCTTATAATCAAATTTGAAGTCAGTTTTACATATGTTAGTTTACCTTACAAGGTCTTGAATCTCTCTCAAATAAGAACTGAAAAGTTGTCCTCAAAGATCAAAGAACATATAAACTATATAAAACACGAAATATATATCATGTATTTGCCATTCAACAATATAGATGACGAAATCTATCCGCAGACAAAGAGAGTTTTCTTTTCATGTTAAATGATAAGATAAAAATTGCATTTTTATGTCCAATTTAGATCTACTAGTCTTAACTTGGATAAAGATACAAAAACGACACTACTGTATTTTTTATTAAAGTCGTTTTATCTTCAAGGACACACAAGACGCTCCTCAGTTTTATGTAATTTTCCTTGGTATATTATTTGTTATTTGTTAACATTTAAACCTGTTAATTCCCGAAAAATTCAGGGTATATTACCAGGCTACCAGGCATTTGGGACTAGCATATTTAGAATTTTCCTTAAAAAGCATGCAAAATTCATTTGAATGTTTATGAATAAAGTCATATTATTTATATTTTAATTTAAACACTTTAATTATATCTAAGTAAAAAAGTATCTTGTGACATGAAAATATAATTATATTATTAATAATTATAATATTAATTATTACTTTAGTTGGGAAATCTTCACATTTTGGAGATAGGAAAAACAAGTTTTAAGAAAATGGAAAATACTCATTGTTTCCTCGTTATAAATTTTTTACAGGTATACAACATGTAGCACCGGTTGATGAAATGCCACTAGAAAAGTGGAACGATCTCATCCAGGTCAATCTAACCACACCGTTCATTTTGAGCAAACACGTGGTACCCGCAATGAAAATGAAAGGTATGTGTAGAACTCAACACACGTGTTACTAGTATTGTTAACCTAAAATTATTGAAACTACCGTCCATTCGCTTACATGGAATGGTGCATCGACATGTATGAAAGATACACTGAATACTTTCTACTTTCAAAAAAAAAACATTCTCTTCTATCAAATCGTTGTGTCACGATTCTTTTTAGAAATCACACTAAAACAGGAATCAAGCACCAGTGATAATAACCCGAACTGTCAATGTCGGAAGTACTTGGGTGCTATAAGGTTGTCAAGGGAGCTTACATTTATTAACTCTTAATCTTTTTCCTGTTCTATTTTCTTTGCAAATATCCGTATTGACATGGATAATTAAAATACTAATAGGATAATATACCCATTTTGTGG
Organism: Magallana angulata; assembly: GCF_025612915.1. Classification (NCBI taxonomy): domain Eukaryota; kingdom Metazoa; phylum Mollusca; class Bivalvia; order Ostreida; family Ostreidae; genus Magallana; species Magallana angulata. Next base: position 28,554,408 of record NC_069114.1, read on the forward strand.
ATCCGAGTCAGGCTACGTGTCACACAAACGATGAAACTCTGAGGCTGAACTGTCACTGGGTTAGTGAATGATTAATTCTATTTAACGGCTTTCACTTGATAGGTTGGGGACGAATAGTAAACGTGTCTTCAGTGCAGGCAATAATGGCTCACTACAACAAGGCGCCTTACATTTCCTCGAAGACAGGGTTGGTTGGACTCACAAGGGTAATTTTTAGAGGACCTTGAACTATAGTAACTGGTCCCCTTTGTCACCAAAACTTCCAATTCACTCAACTCATCCTCAACTCAAATCCTTAAAAGAAAAGTGCATACATTTGCGGTAAAAACTCAGACTTGAGGTTGAGTATTGACTTGGTGCGCGTGAAAGTTGGTGACGGTGGGGCCCGGTTTTTTTAAGAATTAGATCCATGTATATAGTTTGGCTGCTATATGCCCAGTAATGGAGAACAAGTTGTTGTAAATGGTTGCTTCGTGTTCACTTTTTTTTTACCAATAAAGCACAACCCAAACACGAGAACCTCTTACTCATTGACCGGTTCATGTGGGCATGGTCCATAGAACATTTTAGTTTAGGTTTTGTATTCTTTGAACATCAATCTTAATTGTCTGTCTATAAATCTAACTAGAAAAATTGAAAATGCTTAAAAAATTTTTTAAGGTTTACGTATCCATGTCAAAACACCATAAAGGATTTGCATATACACGTAAATTTATTTATTCCAAAGCTATCTCTGTTAAACAAAAAATTTTAATTAAATTTTTCACAGTCTATAAAAAACAACATATTTTATTTGCTTTCTACGATCGCTTTGTTGATTTATCCAGGTATTGCCACGGGTATATCTTTTTATGGCACTTTAAAATTCATTAAATGAACCATTTATAAAACTTATAGAACCACAGATCCCCTTAAGAATGTACTTTCTGAAATTAATATATATAAAAATGATGTTGCTCTTACTAAAACAGAAAAAAATTTCATTGCACCAAGGACACGCGACATGTAAAATAATGATTGACTAATAAACATTTTTATCGAATGGTTCATGATGAAGTTATTACATCACACTCGTACAATGATTTTTTCTTATTATTAAACATGCCTTGAACTAAGAAAGTTTTTGTTTCTTTTTTAAGTAGCTCACCCGAGTCGAAGACCTTTTGTATTCACAGTGCATTAATCTTTTATATTTCATTTTTGTGGGAAATGCTAAGTAGCAAATTTTTCTTAAAAATCCGTGGTTTAATCGTTTATAAGATTCGTGTTTCTGCAAATGAAGGGTCAGGTCCTTCTGAAATAAAGATGATTACTAAAATAAATAATAAAAACAATGAGGTGTTACAAAAACCTTTCACTTTACAAGAAAGGCTTATTTATATCAAATGTTTTAGTTTAACTACTTAAGTCAGATAACGTTTGTTCTCCATGTGATCTATATGGCACATGACCCATGATCACCGATTGTCGATTTTTAGTCCCATACCGGTTTTCACCGGAGGGGACTATAGCTCTCCTCTGCGTCCGTCAGTCCGTCCGTCCGTCTGTCTGTCCCACTGCAGTTTTCCACCCTTTTTTAGCTCACCTGAGCTGAAAGCTCAAGTGAGCTATTCTGATCACATTTTGTCCGTCGTCCGTCTGTCCGTCTGTCTGTCCGTCCGTCCGTCCGTCCGTCCGTCTGTAAACTTTTTACATTTTGAACTTCTTCTCTAAAACCGCTTATCCAATTTCAACCAAATTTGGCACAAAGCATCCTTATGGGAGGGCGAATATAAATTGCAGAAATAAAAGTCCGATCTGTATTCAAAGCGGAGAAAACCATGAAACTGTAGAAAAAGGGGGGTGCATTTTTAAAAATCTTCTTCTCAAGAACTACCGAGGCAAATTCAACGTAGTTCAGCATAAGTTATCCTTATGGGAAGGAAAATATAAATTGCAAAAATTAAGTGCTAATTCTGTTTCAAGTCTGAGTTATTACGAAAATAATAATAAAGGAAAGGCGTGTTTCAGCTTCGCGTTCGGCATCCGGTAAAATGGGTTGGCAAGACTTGGTCTGGGCAAAACAAAAGATTGGCAGTTATTAATCTGCCAATCTCATTAAAATTTCAGGATATTTGATGGACCAGTATATTTATATTCTCTGTAAATATTGTGCAAAATAATGCGTATTTGGAATTGACGATTGTCGATCTGCCCCGGCTTTTATTTTGCCACGGCCCGTGTTTGCATACTCATTTTACCAAGACTCGTATTCCATACTTCGAGAACGAGGTTCTTTGTTTAAAGCAGCCATGACATTATACGAAAAAGGGTCGATCTGACTGATGAATTTGCTTGTTGTGCAACAGTTTGCGTATGAAGGGAAATGTTTGAAACATGCAAAATATATTGATGCCGATTTTGTGAAGTAAATTAAGGCTAAATATTTCAATGCGTTGACAGTTTTCACACATGACGTTGGTGTTAGCTTGTTCTGATTTTCGTTTCGTTTTCATTATTTATGCTTTGTAACCTGGGAACTATCGTCTGTATTCCGTGATTTTTACGTATCAAATCAAACAGAGACTTCGGTAAATCAAACCTGCGCAAATTAAGAAAAATCTGATGTATAAAAAAAGTACTGAAATACAATTTATTCTATCGGTAATTCGGCAGTATCTTTTGCGTAATGGTAGATTAATGCAATAGGTTTTGTTGAGATGCTCGGCATTTTCTCGAGTTTATTCAGTTTAAATAGAGTTTGATATCGCTGACGGAAATATGTAGGTATATACATGTATACATGTATATATAATTCATTTCGAAAAAAGAAATTGTGTTCCTTATTTGTTAAAGTGCATGTTTCTTGTGTTTAATTGTTTACAATTTCTATTTACTAACCATATTTGAGTGTTAAGCTTCGAATTATAAGCAAGATACAGAGATTTGCTCACAATTCTATGTTTGTACACAGATCTTAAAAACTAAAGATTAAAAAAGTAAAAAGTTTGTCAATATTCATTAAGAACATTTTCATACTCTGTTCTTCCAGAAACCAACTTTAACAACTAATTGTATTGTAAACTTAACCTTTTTTCGTCATTATTACTCCTACTGTACATGTGATCCTGGACTGTGTTTATGTACATTTGTATAAACTGATTTTGAACCTCAAATACCAGTAAACCGGTCTTGAGTGAATAAAAAAAATTGAAAATCTTAGACAATTCTTTTTTTCCATTTTGAATGCTGAATAGGAAATACCAAGTTAAAAATCTTAAGCTGAATGTAAATAACTCATGTGAACAAAATATGACTCAAACTTAGGCGAACTGTGAGCTCTGTATCTTGCTTATAATTCTACGATTGACGCTGAAATTTTGGTTGAACATTAGAAATTCTATATGAATTAGAGTATGTTAAATACTTGTAAAAACAAAATAAAAGAATGATATTCTGTATATACCTACTCTCTGGAGCCCCCTCTTTATACAATAAATAATGTGAAATTTACATCAATTTTGATAGTTTTTCAAACACGAGTAAATAAAAAACGACATCTTTAAAACAGTTTCCATAGTTCTGACACATTTCTGTTGCGGGGATAAGTAATCATCGCTATTCCTAAGAAAATATCACAGCGGAAAATTATCCTGGTTTGTACGCGAGGTAAATAACAGTCATTTAATTATAATGGAGAAGACAAATTAAATTTTTGAATGTTTTAAATTTGAGGAATTGAGCACATTGAAGTACAATTTTCTTTTTCACATCTATACATGTAGTATTTTTTAAATAAAATACAATAACTATTATATTTTTTTAAAAAATACAATAACTAGTAATTAGTTGATGAAAAAAATGTACCTATATGCTCTCATATATTTTGATCGCTTTACAAGGGGGGGGGGGGGGGGGGCAGAACGAATATATATAGGGAATTGGAAGTTAACAACTTAACAGTGTACACCTACCAAATGTTTAGTTTTATATCTTGCGTAGGATTTTCTTATTCTGGTAAAAAATAGTATCTCATGAAGGTGCAATGTCAAAGATTACGTGTATGCTAAATTAAGTGTAAAATTCGAATACTTGACAATATTTATTTTTTGTTATTCTACCGAGGGACCATATGGCACAATATCTTTTGAACGCCCATTGTTGCTCAGGTGAGCGATGTGGCCCCATGGGCCTCTTGTTTCTTAATGCGTTTGAGGAATAATATGAAATTTGCTGAACAGCCTCAAAATGTCTAACTACAGATCAAGTTTACACTTTTGTAGCGTCTGGTTGACATATTTTCGAGAAAATTAATTTTTTATATTCCAATTTTTTAATGTTCGGGTTCAATATTCTGCATAACTGCATTGTTTTCACAATTTCCACAAATCGGTAGGGGACGTGTATTGCTTATGCAATACTCTCAGAATGCTTGTTTCATAAGTCGTGAATAAACTAATACTGGTACTAAGAATGAATGGAAATTGTCCAAATCATTTTAGATATAATATCAATGTATGGTATGCGTCTCAATTATGTATAATCGTTTAATATCTTTCGAGTTTAACAAGAAATGTAAAAGTAAATTGGAATTCAATGTCTATTTTTTTTTTCAAATTTCAGGCTGTTGCTATGGATACAGCGGCTTTTGGGATCACGTGCAATGCGTTGTGTCCAGCGTGGACCGACACACCTCGTAGGTTATTCTTTTTTTCAATTATTGTAATATGTTAGTAGTTCTTTCTTTCTTTCTTTTTGGATAAAATGAGAAAATTAAATTAAATATAATTCTAATATTGCCTCTGTGACTCAAAAGAGGCACTTTTCTTTCTCAACATGACAACAGAAATAATCAGACATATTAGAAATCTATTTCATGAAAGATTTGCTTTTGATGATTGTTATTTCTAAAAAGTTCATGTTTTTATTTGAGAAAATTTAATGCATATTGGAATCGTGTTAAAACTCGATTGATTGCTTGTGCGTCATTATGTCACTTTAAATTACTTATTTTTATGCACATTAAAGGCAAAGTACTATATGAAGAACCTATATATTTTTAACGTTGCCAGAGCATTATATGACCTTAAGTTGTAGCACCCCAGGTCAAATTGCATGCCGACAAGACCAATATGTCTATAGAAGAAGCCAAGGTGAGATCAAACTGTCGAGTTGTACCTTAACGTGTGACATCATTTTGATTCCTAAATATTCAATAACATACCTTCAGCGCTTACTTACATAAGATTTAGTAAGGTTACTCGATGAAATAAACTGTAAAGACAAGTAAATAAGTTACCCCCTGCCAGAGTAATGATTAACTAGTGACCGTGAGTCGTATTTTGTAATAATGGATGTTTATGTTATCTTTGCAGAAAGACCTGTTTACAAATGCTACACCCACACGAAAAATAAATGATCCATCACAAGTAAGTTAATTTCTTTTAATATAAAGACGTTTCCATTTAGAGATATGAAAATAAAAAATGAATAAGGATTTAAGAAACTTCGAATACCAATATAAGAAATAAGATTAATTTTAAATAATAATTTGACATATCTTTATAAAATTTAAATTTCGAATATCTTATTTAACAAATCATAATTCATAGGCAAATATTTCATGTTTATTAAAACTCCAAAATATCCTCAATTTCAAAAAGAAATTACGAGAGCATTCTAGACTCGGTTTAGTTAATGACTCTCGCAGTCACGATTTCTTGGTCCTTTCGGGCAGGTGGAAGTTAATCTCAAATTTGTTATAACACAAGGCGTCCATGACATTACCCAATAGGCCAATAATTATCCGTTGAGATCTGAACTAGACTTTGTTCAATTAACTGATAAAACGCAGAGTTTACCAAAGAATACCCACTCATGCTGTTCCAGCCAATATTTGAATTGGCCGGAAGCGACTCAATATTATATAGAATCTTACAACTGGTCGGTGATGTTGTACTTCGTACATTTTGATTTGAGCTATTTTTCCGAGCTCTGTCGGAAAGACACGAGTGAGTGGTTGCAAACGAACAGACTCACTGACTGACTCGTTGTCAGAAGAATCTAATTGTTTCTTGACTTGTATAAAATCGCTGAATTTATTTTTAGATTGCTGGAATGATCCTGTTCCTGTGTTCCCCGGATGCAGATAACATGACCGGGACATCTATTCCAATGGACGGTGGCATGACTGTTCAGTAGCCAATGGACTCCCTAGATATATTGCAGCGGCATCATTAAAAACTAGGACCCATGCAGCATTAGGGAGATAATTTGTTCGTGTAACAAAAAGCCAATTATATTCCCTTTGGAACATCATTTTTAATTGTTTTATTAATATTGGATGTTAACTTAATGCAGGAAAAACCAAGTAAACTCGGGTGTTTTTTTCAGTTTGTGTTTTTGAAAATGTATGCCTTGAAATTTGATAAAAAAAAAAAAAAAAAAAAAAAAAAAAAAAAAAGACGAAAATTATTTGAAGTCTTTATATATAATGGTTTGGATTTTGGAAAATATAACATTGATGTTAACAGCAACGTCTAGAAGGATGTTCAAGTTTTATAACTGTACTTTAAATAAGACCTAGTAATGGAACCAGTATACAATATCTCGATTAGTTCATAAACATGCAAAATTCTGAAACATTCACATCTAGCAATGCTCTCAAATTATGGAAATATTTCAATCACTGTCATATGTGGGCTCTAAAGAAATTAAAAGGAATGTTCGGTATTGACCGCCAGTCGGATGTACCTAGTTTTTCCCATTCATTGTTGAAAGTTTAATTGCCCATTAGACATTTTTTCTACCTGAGTAAGGCGTGAATATTTTAGCCATGAGATAGACATTGGATATACATAAGAATCGGTTATTCAAACCTGCTAAAATCGTTTTGTAATTGCTTCCGGAGCAGTGATGTAAGTGTACTTTTGGGTTACAAAATATCTACTCCGCACCTGTTCGCGAACTATTTTGCTCTTTTTTCTCTCAGCTATTGTAAAATCCAAGGTATCGTTCTCCTTTTAATTTATCTAAAATTATCCAAAATGATTTGAAAGGACTTAAAGACGATTTGAGCTCATTTTCCACTATTGTAAAATCTAACTTACGGCATTGAATTTTCTTTTAATTTTTTCTACAATTACCATAATGATTAAAAAAATTTTAAAACAGTTTTGTTTGATTGAATCAGCAGTTGACATCTCATACACACTACATGTAAAATAATAGTGGCATTGGTCTTCAAATCAATTGATTTTATGGCATAAACCATACGTCTGGTCTATGAAAGTGTTTTGATGATCAATATTTATCAAAAAATGAATATACAGTAAAACACGGTTATAACGAACACGCTTATAATGAATTGACGCTTACAGCGAAGTGATTTTCATTCCCAGTGACTATATTATATAAATAGTGCCTGTTTGGGAGGGTAACAGTTGAAATTGACACCCCGTGAAAACCATTGTCAACCGACGCGAAGCGGAGGTTGACAATGGTTTTCGAGAGTGTCAATTTCAACTGTTATCTTCCCAAATAGGCACTATTTATTTTATTATACTGAATGTCATAATTTTATAGATGTTTTTACTGCTTTTATATAGAAATGACGTGAATTCCACGGCGAACCGTACGCGCATAATTTACGCGCATGTAACAATTCGTTGTGTTACCCGTTGCTAAGTGTGTTGCTAACGCTGAGGGTAATAGAACGGATTATAAACCGCGTCTTAACCAATAATCAGATTTCAGTATTTAACATGATAACATAATAATACATGTTGTAAACTTGACGGATATAACGAATTACGCTTTTAACGAAGCAAAATCGCCCATCCCTGACGCTTCGTTATAACCGGGTTTTACTGTACTATTCCACTCGTTCATAATTTGTTAAATGATAACGAGTTTACTGGGCATAGTTTTATATTTAACATATATTTATATATGTTAAATATAATACATTTATATTATAACCCTCTTAATATTTCTTTCTCTTACTTTCTAGTAATATATGTTCTGACCAAGATTTTTTGCATTTAGTTTTGCCACTAAATCAATATTTTATTTCACGATTAAAAATTAATCACATGCTATCCCAAGTTATCATTTCAAAGACGGTGGTGTGGAAGGACCAGATTATTAGATAAATAAAACTTATTTGTTCGGACGAGTTAGGATTTGTTTCGGACAAATTAGGAATTGTTCGGACGAATTAGCTATTTGTTCGGACGAATTAGCTATATGTTCGGACGAATTGGGATTTGTTCGAGAATTTATATTATGTGTGTAATTTAAATACAGATTATATTCTACTTGCCATGCAAAATAACATATTGTTGATTTTAAAATGAATAATTAATCGATAAGTACTGCCAGTACTTCAGTACTTTGATTATTGTTTACAATGCATTAGTACTTAATGCAGTAATGATCAGCGAAATTACGACTGACACTTAAAACTTTTAAGTGTCAGTCGTAGAGTTATGAGCAAGATACATAAATCACAATTCCTTGTTATGTAAACAAGGCTCTTACCATGGTTTTGATTACATTGGTTCAACATACCGGTGCTTTTTCTTCCTATCTGCTTATTTATTTTTGAACATATCAAAACGTTTCCTAGTGTCTCTTTCATACTCAATTTAGGTCTTAATCTGGAATTTTCTTTTCAACATTCAAAAATTCCGTAATGCATTAGATTCTTCCTCCTTGAAATGCACGATATATGAAGGACTTATTGCAATTGTATTGAAACCGGCTTTTTGTGACAAATTTTTAAGCAGCTAGACATTATAGTGTTGGCAGTTTGACAGGAGGTGAGTGTTGTTCATCTTCTAAGAGTTTGAAGCAACAGAAATAGCATGAACCTTTTATCGGTCGGTTTGATCATCTTTATTTCCGAACTTATTAGTAGCCTTTAGCAACTAAGCTTACATTGATATTTCCATTTATTTTTGTTTTGATTAATAAAAAAACGTAATTACAAGAAAATGTTGCCTTAACAATTCCAAACTTGATTATTATCAAAATGGGAACTTGAAGGCACAATATGACACAACGAAAATCTCGTTGGAATAAGTATTCTTCATTATATGAGTAGGAGTATGATTATGCAAATAAAAAGTGCAGAAAATGTCAATTACCGCAAATTAAAGGCATATTGCTAACTAATCTTTTTTAATGGATCAATTTAATGTTTAAAACGAAGGTAAAGTTTGACGGCAGTAGCCTTGAAATGAGGGGCTTTCATACCGGATTTGTCATATTTGTATACTTATATCCGCCGTTTTAGTTGATTTGGGGCTTGTTTTCAAGGTTGAAACAAAACTGAACCTATTTTCTTATATAATCTGTTTTGATTGTAATATTTCAAGTCGACCTTTAAATATCTTTATGTCTTTCTTTGTTTCGGATAATTTTTCTGCTATTGTGCCAGATGGCTTTTTTGAGAGAGTCACGTGTTCGAAAGAAGAGCAAACAAATTGTGTTCGAATCCATTTGAAATTTTATCATAATTGCTAACTTTTGATTCTTACATCTCAAAGAATTTTATTTGGTCTTATTTGATTGATTTTAATCTTTATTTGACGACTGTTCAGTTTGTTGTTTTGAAACAACATTTAGATTATTGTAAAAAGAATAAGTCAGTAAAGACTTATAGGCATACCATTAAGGAGGCTGAATAATCAACAGATAACGCATTTGATCTCCTTTAACATGTAACGTTTGTTTTTCGAGCCGTAAACTATTATTAAGTAACAAAATTCAAAATGGTCACGTTCATTCAGACCTCTACAATATTGGTTTTTTTTTCTCTACAAAAATATATATTTGGTGTTTTGTATATCTTTATCATTCTATTTTGCTTAATGTATCCTTTACAACATGTGTAATTTTAAACTTATAAGAAGCATAATGGTGTGTATTGGAGCGTAAATCCGATGCTCAGTAGAATATTTGCTTAATTGAATTGACCTGAATAGTTCGGAAATGCAATCCCATTTTTAATAGAAGATTTTAAATATCACATTTTTCTAAGGGCATGTCCAATTCTCTCAATTACAAAGTGAAGTCCACTAAATTGATATCAACTGTCAATGGTGTTAGGTGTTATGATAATATATCTATAATTGTGTGCAATCCCTCCCGTTGATAGCTAACTGCAATTCGATGTATACCATAAAACTGCAGCAGTAATTGAGGCAATTGCAATTGATAAGAGGCAGATCATATGACATGCTAAAAATCCGCTTTTGATTTAATCTTTATGCGCATTTAATTTCCATGTTTCATTAAACCATGTTTCATTAAAACGTTTTCAGGTACATGTACTAACTTCTTTTCCTGGAAGAGATTTTTATTGACATTTTTCCAAGTCCATATTCCTTAAAGTACACGGTAGCTGTTGCCCACCTTCCAAATCTTGATCCTCTTTTTTCATTTAATATTTAATACATATACTAACATTTCACATTTTCCTGTATCTTTGTCGCTGATAACACTACGGGTCATTTTTGTAATGTATACTAGTGGAAATACATTTCATTAATGACTATTTCGATGGTCATCAATTAAACAATCGCTGAAAATTATATAAATATACATGTACATCTAAGTAATGAGGAATAATTCTTTGAGTATTATGAGGTGATCAAATACGCTCTGATGTGATCAAATCTATCATAAATCCCTTCTGGCTAGAATATTTTAGATTACCCCTCGACCGCCTTTGATCACCTTATAATACGCAAAGAATGATTCCTTATTTCTTAAAAAGTAACGAATTTAATTTGCTTCGCATCATTTTATTTCATATGTTACTTAATTTATACGTGCACCTACAGGTGAATTTACATTTCTTGGGAATTTCTCTCTCTGATCGCCTTGAATCGGAAGAGGAAGTGGATATCAGAGGGTTCGAGACCGACCTGCGGTCTTGTCGGTTACGAGAATTGGTTTCTTTCGTGAAAGGTTCTTCAACGTCATGTGAGCAATTGCTACGTTTCGTTAACGCACACCTTAAACAAGTCACGTGCTTTTTAATCTCAGAACGGAAGGACTGGTTCATCCAACAATAAAGAATAGGATTTATACAGGAACTGGAGACGGCAATCCAATGGCAAACAAAAAAAGCTGTACCGTTGTAACGGAAGGTAACTCTGTTCGGATGAAGGTCCGTCAAGAGATGATAGAAATTGATCGGCGCCCAGCATACTGTGAAGACTAACATGACAGCAACCAATAACTTGATTGTTTTTCTTTTCTTTTGAATTTCTATTCTTCTCTGTGTTTCTGTCACCACCCCCAGGTGCGTTCGCAGCCAGAGTTTCTGTATCACCCTTGAATAGGCTATAGCAATAACCCCCACAGGCAAGAAAAACTGTAGGACCGTTGTGGTAATGGTCAGCGCCTGCTCCCACTGATGAGCAGGATGAGGAAACACGGTCGTACATCGCTTAAGCTTGGCCAACAGGAAATCAATCACTGCCACTTTGGTGAAAACCCCATACGGTAATGCTAAGAGGATTGACACGAACCAAATAGCAAAAATGATTACGTAACTTATGCGTTTGGTGATTCTAGGCTGTAGAGGATAGAGAAGCACCTGATGCCTGTCTAGAGCTATGGCGGTCAAAGTGAAGGTCGAAACGTAAACTGACAGCATCAATGAGAAGTTCAACATGTGACAACAGAAGTCTCCCAGGGTCCATTCACGCGCTAGATGTCTCGCGATATTAAGCGAGACATTCAGAGACACTAGAATTAAATCCGACACGGACATGTTCACAATGAAGACATTTGTCACCGTCTGCATTTTCTTGTTTTTGCCCACGACGTAGCAAACAATGATGTTGCAGACAAATGTAAGCATGGCCAGAGGACCAAACATTGAAATTAGAAGAATCTGGGTCGTTGGGTTGCTATCGAAATACTCAAAGTTTGATGTATTTTCAAAATCATCCGAGAAAACGTCATGTAATGTATCATTGTCCAAGGAATAAAGTAAGTTTTCTATGTCATCCATTTGGAATTGTAAAAAAGACATCGCGTCTCTGAAGAAGACTGGATGTCACGCACTATCCTAGAAATACTGTCATCCTATACACACACATCTGCAAAATGAAAAAAAAATGATTTACGTAATCATCTTCAAACTGATATAATTCACTTAAATTCAAGAATTAAAAAAGGGGGGTTTTTTCTAGGTATAGTTATGTTCCGAAATAGAAATCATAATGCACATGAAATTGATTTTAATTGTATATGCATGCATGGATTGATACAATTGGTTGAGGGTTTTTTTTAGATTAAAAGTGAAGCTTTTAATTCACAATCATTGTATTGTCATTCACAGTGAAAGGTAGATAAGGTACGCGTGCTTAAAATGATGAAAATCCGTCATTGTAAATGGTGTCCTGCATACTGCAGTTCAGCTACAGCTTTACGGACTCAAGAATCTTGTTATCCAGATAACCACAACCTCTCAGGAGTTTACGTTTGTGTTGCAAAATTCAGTATCCCTTACTGTAGATGGTTCTTCGCTCTTTTCATCCAAAAATAAAACAAGTTCTTCAATAGACCCGCCGGTATTTCCTCATTATCTTTGACACAAAACATCCCCGATAACGTATGGACGATTGCTTCTTACAAAATTTGAAAACATCAAGATTTTTAGCGTTACTAGTATTTAATTTTATATGAGCAAGTCGTTGTAATTTCTGCGTAAAAGCAAAACGGCTAAATTTTCGAAACTGACAATTTTTATTCGATCCAACAGTATATCGCAGAACTAGTTCCGAGGTCGCTTTAGCTCCTATCCTATTATCCTATAATTCAAAGCAACGTTAAACATGTTGAGCCTTCGTCATTCTCGGCAACAAGGACATAATTGCAGATCTAAAAGAGAGCTTTGTTCGTTAAAGATGTGAATTGGGTCATTACTCAATACGAAGGCTTTTCTGTTTAACCTAGAAGATTTGAAACAAATGACTGTCCTCTATCGATCTCAAAGTTGCCATAAAAAGAAAGTTTTTGCAGAATGAAAAAAAATACGTTTTTATCATTTTGAATATCGTGGTTTTGTTTTCTGAAATCGGTTGATCGATTTTATTGAGTACAAAATATCCTTGCATTTTGTGTAAAATTGTTGAATCATGGGTTAATTTTTTAACATTAAAATTTCAAAAAATAGATTTGTAATTTTATCGTTTTTACAGTAAAAAGGTTCGTGGAATAATCAATTGAAGGCAATCCACACTTTAAGCATAATAAAAGACATCATAATAAAATATTTACGTTAAACCACCTATTAATAGGAGAAAGTAACTATATTTATTTTCCTTGGCCCCATCAAATTTTAAGTGCATGTAGATCACAGTGCCTTAAGGCCTAGATCATAAACCAGATGTAATTTTCTATGCAACACTTAGCGACGAACATTTTCATTAATTTTAATCACTACTATAGACCAGTTTCAACATCAGAAACATAATTCATCGGAACGACATTCCTATGGGAATAGTATTTAGATCATATCAAACTTTTGCTAAACCGAATGGAAAGATTGCTGCAAGACTACATTTGTAAATTTCAATTGCTATTTTGGACACTTGAGAGAATGAGAAACTTATGTCAGAGAATAATTACAGAATAAACTTTAGAATCATTTGAAAAACTTTTTAGAATAATTTTTTTTATTTAGAAAAAATTCTAAAAATATAGACCATCATATACAGGTGCTTAAAGAAATTGTAAACAGTGTAAATAATTTGAGGCATTATTTTATCAAAGTACTGAAGTACTGAAAGCCGGGCTCTTTTGGTGTGTTTTTATGCATATTGTGTAGTAAAGACTGAAAATCTCTCTCTCTCTCTCTCTCTCTCTCTCTCTCTCTCTCTCTCATGTTTTTAATGTCAGCAAAGCGTCAGAGAGCGATCAAATTTTGTAAGCGGCTATAAACAAAAATATGTCTGTCTAGTAAAAAAAAAAGTTCAACAGTTGCTGCCTTGAATTTTGCAACAAGCGTTATAAATTCGATCCCCATTTCTTCGACGCGCAGCAAAGTAGTTCATGGAAATTCATGCGAATTGTATGTGTCCAAAATGCATAGTCTTGTTTTTAAAACACTTTATTTATAAGAAAACTAAAAAAAGATAGACAATTTTCTCGAAATTAAAAAAAAAACCAAAGATGGCAACACTTTTGACAAAACGTGGCTCTTTGTGTAACTATTTGGTATAACGGAAGCTTTTTGATGCGTTTGGTCTTTTGTTTACTTTTAAAGTTGTGCTATTTATAGTAACATAGGCGATTCGCCTGCCTACAGCCAGGATTCAGCAGAGCCCGGCTAAAAATGAATCTAGCTCGAGTCTCCTATTTGTTTACATGTAATGTAAGAAATTGCCATTTCTTTGACAAAATTACTTATAGCGAACAAGATAAAATCATTTAATGTGTTCATAAATAATTAAATCAACAACAAAAAGCAACATTAGACTGATTTAGAAACTTAAACCAAGTATAACACATATGAAAACAATAACAGGACTCGAGCCAAGAAGTCTAACCTCTGTAACTCGCTCGTAACTTGATATTTGACTTTCAAATTTTGATCAAGCATTTGAAAAATCCATATTAACCATTCTAGACATTAAAAATTAAAAAAGAAAAAAGAAAAATCTGAGCTGAAGTCGTGTCTTAAATCCTATAAAATGTAACTGAATTTTATCAAAATTAAAGCATAATTTACCGGTTCATACGTGTAAATGCAAAGTCACCATTTTCCCCTAAATTGCATCTAAGAATACACATTTGTAAGAAAAACACTTTAAAAATGTATGTTAATAAACATTTAAATTGTCTGTAAGTTGGAAATTGACAATTATATATCTTTTTAAAGACAGACAGAGGGGCAGACGGACAGAAGGACGAACGGACAAACAAACCGGTGTCACGACTGAGTTATTATTGATAGTTGTAAACTTTTCTAATGGTCCTTAATTCCAGTAATGATCCCCATTTCAGCTAATTAACAATTCAAATGATAGTTAACAATTTTATTGACTATATGATGACCCAGTATTCACTCGAGCTCGTACATGGCGTGGCATGTCACACGGCAAATGCCTCTTCTGCAGCACGTGTGAGCCCACGTGTCAGTTGTTTCTCTTTGAGGACATATTTAAGATAAAGTAGAGAAACAAAAATGAAAACAAAATTGAAACAAATAAGCAAAAGAAAAACTGCAGTACAAACGAAACTGTTATGAAAGAGCAAAAAATATTATTGGTTACCGTATACAGAAGCAAAAGAAAAAAATAGTTCATGCATAATTGATATAGAAAAAATCCATAGTTATTTAAATGATTTGAAAGCGCCAAAGAAAAAATATGTAAGGAGGCAAATGGTGAAGAAGATAAATGACTGATATAAAAGAGAATCGATGTTTCTATTACACGTTGTACTTTAATTTGAAAGAAGAACCACTCATTATTGTTTTAGCTTATACAATTAAAAAAACTTGGCAATCATTGGGTTTTTTTACATCACCGGTAGTGGAACTTGTTCTACTGTCTCAATATAATCAGTGATAGACGTAGTTTAAAAATACCCTTAGCTTTTTTATGACTTTACATGTGATAAAATCAGTGTAGCTAAGTCCTCTAAATTGAAAATGATACCAAAAAAAACCTTCAATGTTGAAAATAGTTTCACTTGCTCTTTTAAAGGTCATAAGACAAATTAGTATTGGATTCTCTATGAAGAATTACCAGACATGAACTAGAATACCTTGTCTTGATGAATCGAGTTCGAATAGACACAATTGCTCTGTGTTTGCAACTTTGTCTTTTGATTAGTAAAAAGGAAGTTGCATCCTACCTCTATAGTCCTACAATAATTAATCATTTACCATAGAACCACGCATTTTTCTCTGTTGATGGTTTTATGCATTATCAGATATCGAAATTTAGTGATAAAATACTTTTTGACATCAGGCGTTAGACACTGCTAGTAGGAATCACCGGCAGTTGTTCAGACATAAAGAGCTATAAACTAAAGCAAAGTTAAACATTCAAACCAAAATTGGTATATCATTTCGCCCCATCAATATTCTCTCTCTCTCTCTCTCTCTCTCTCTCTCTCTCTCTCTCTCTTAAACACACACACACACACAAACACACAAATTTAACAGCAACCATAACACTTATTCTCCATTTTATGTCTACGAATTTGAAAAAAAAGTTCATTACCTTTGCTTGCTCACGGTTATTATATTGTGTTAAGACATTTCCTGCATGCTTTGAGGCAAGCTTTATAATCGTCCATTCAATTATTGACCAGTGCAAAATGTTAACGCCCACTATTGACGTAAACACGAGCGCGAGCAACTTGGAACTGACCATAACAGATTAGATGATTAGTAATGGTAATTAGACGCTTAAATTTATTCAATATTGCTTTCATCTGAAACTTATTACATAAACTCTTGTGCTTTTATGCACGACATAAACTACTTTGACGAATACCTAAACCTATTAAAAACAATTAACATTTTTCTATGTTTGTTTGTCTATTTGGTTGGTTGGTTTGTTTGTTTGTTTGTTCGTTCGTTTGATTTAGAAAAAGGCTGACGCTTCGATATTTTGTTGACTGTGGAATTTTTTTTTTAACAGTTAGAAATAATACATGCTAGTATGCACTCGTCAACTCGATATATGCATCCAATTTCATCACTGAACTAGGTCCACATTTGATTTAAATTGGGAAAATTGTATTGATAAATTTATTTGATCTCAGTCTCGAAATTATAGGAAATCAAATGATTTCGAGATGGATCAAAGTTATCCGTTATGAAAGCTTAGAGCGTCGATGTAACACTTTTCTTCAAAGATAACAAATGTCCATTTTGTAACGATAGCTGTCGTAAATAAGCTTAAAGAGCATTTCAAATCTTTTTGCAAATGTATCATAAAGCCCTGTGGATTTGGTCACCCCGACCGTATTTTAGCACCTCATAATACCCGAAGATCCTTAGATAAATATGAAACTGTTTATATCTTATAGAAATGAACACTGAATAGTTAATGCATTTCAAAATGCGTATATGACAGGCACGTAGCATTGTTTCTGAAAGTAGTTGGGGGCCAGATTCATCCAAAAAATCTTAACAAGCAGAAAAAGGCAACTTTCAAAAATCATGAAAATTCCTAATCCTTGGGAGGAGGGGGGTTAGCGTAGTACACCTATAACTTTAATTTCATAGTTCATTTTCTTATTTTTACTTTTCAATTTTTCACTTGTCTTCTCTCTCTCTCTCTCTCTCACACACACACACCAATACAAATAAATTTTGCAACAACTCTCAGCATGCCCATCTCTCTTTCCCTAGGGCCAGAAGAGACCGAGAGTCAATGACCAACTACAGTAAGTCTTGGTCAACGACCCGCATATTTACCACGTTTGTATCCAGAGAAAGAAAGTCGGGGGTCAGATACCCCGGGTAGGATGACCATAAATAGACCACAAAACACGCTTGTGGTGTTATTGTAATTTCTTTTCTATACCTGATGTCCGGATTATTGCTTTCCTGCACGTAAGGCGTTTATAATATGTGGCTGGCGGGTTTCATACGCTTAGCGATCTTCTTTTTTATTGCAAAGTACTTTAAAGAAATTGCTTTCCTTATTGGTATTTTATCATTTTCGTCTAATTTAAATTTTCTTTTAGCTGTTAACGATGTCGGAAAATCAAAAAGTTGTTATTATTTTGTCTCGACTGTTGTTAAGGCTAGAATTCTAAGATTTTTTAAAGAAAAAAAAAGTTTCACGTAAATTACATTCATTTTTACTAATTCTAAACGGAAATGAAATGGTTAAGGGAAGAGTTATTTTGTCAACGTGAATAGAATCATTACCGGTAAATGGCTTGTATTTGTCTTCTAAGGCTAATGAAAGCATGTCAGTTTGTCATCTGCCTCATTGAGTCCCGTTCGAATATCGCAGGGAGTGTATATTTTTCAAAGATCTATCAGGAAAAGTGATAAGTAATAGCTACCTTGATTTAATACTTATTTCCCTAATTAAATCCAGTCGACATGGAGGAGCGCTACCGATGATCAAGCAGAATCAAAATCTCTTCATCAGATCATTCTCTTATTGCTACCTTTTATACTATGACACTTTTTTTCATAAACTCTATGTCCCTTAATTAACCACCAGCTCTGGGTAGCCTTCGCATTTTTCTATCCGTTTCCATATTGTATTTTGATTGTCCAAATATGGGGCTTTACGATCACTTGTATCAAAAACAACTCCAAACAAAAAAACGCCTAAATATTTTGTTTTGGTAGAATAAAGAAAGGGAATATTAAAGGGTTTCTTTACCTTTGGGTCGACCCCCAAAGGGACATAACTCAGCAAACTATTTGTAAAGTAGTGATTGCCAATTATAAATAAACAAATATTCAAGTTAACAAATACTTTTTTCGTTACATTGCAGCTGAAAGTCATTTAAATTTCATTTAGAACTTGAGTAATTGGTAAAAGTTTTGATTTTATGCTTTTGATTTCCGAAATTTTACCAATAACGTTTGTATTCTATACAATTTAAAGTAAAGCTTTGAGCAGCTTTCCACGGAAGGATGCAAACAATGATATTGGTATTTTTGACGAAAACTTATTTCTTTTGCTAATTAAGTTCGTGTTAGCTTCTCTTCATTGTGGGTCCTTCTTGAGATTTTTTTCTCTATGATTGCTTGTTCTGCAGCCATTACGATTTGGTTTCTCTCTAATTCTCGCATCTTCGCTAGCCAAGGGTTTCCGATACACTACGCTTCTCATAATGAGAAGCGTGGTGTATCGGAAACCCTTGGCTAGCGAAGATGTAATTCTCGAGAGAAACACCCAGATGCTTACACAAAGATGTACCTGTATTTTATGCGGGTAAGGCTATTTGAAAAGTGTTCCGTAAGCTATTGAGAAGGCTTAATGGTCAGCAAATTAAAAATCAGAAATAAGATCTATTTGGAGGTCCGTGTTGCTCTGCTTTAAATTTGTATTTCGTTTTATGGATTTTTTTTAGATGGTTTACGGTTTGTTATTATCATTTTTTTTTCAAATCTACCTTTTATTTTTCAACGTCGCCCATAAACCATCATACATGTATGCATTTAGTGAAGAAAATATCCTAATATTTTAGCTTAATAAAATTTGAATATTTTTCTATAATCTTTAAATAGAGCTCTTCCGAAGAAGAAGATTACCGAATAAAACTAAGAATGGGTTATTTACGACCATCCTGCTGTCCTCTCAATTCGATCACTTTAACCCATATGTCAACGAGGTGTTTTTTATGCATCAAACCATTCTTTTTTATAGTAAGACAATCCTTTGTCACAAATATGAAGTCAATGATGTAGTCCCCTGAGGAACAGATCACCGCCTTTTCTTTACGGTTAATTCTGTTATGTTGCAATTATTTGACTCGCTCAAAGCCAGCGGTTTATCTGACAAATTTAAAAATCGGGTTTCTACGTATATATACCGTATACTAGTAAATCTAGGATAAACTGACATCAATCACAAGTTATATATCATGTAAGCTATTCCTTTGAAGATATTCATTAAAAGGATTGACTCTATGGAACAAAGTCACAAATAAGGAAATATAACAAAAGCGTATGTATTAATGTACGTCCAATATAATCCTATATCTAACAATAAAACATGTTCATTTTGAATTGGTAATAAACAAAAAAATATGTTATCTTTAGCTTAATTACATATATAATAATTACGTTTTAAACGGTCATGTATAAGTTTTAAGAAAAAAGGCAAAATGAATGAAATTTAAAAGCGGGATTGAGAATGTGTTTTATCTATTATTTATCTTAAATGATTATTTATCTTACATTGACCTAATCTATACAATAACATTAATATTAAAATGTATACAGTTAATAAGCTTCATAAAAATAGACGCCAATTTCAGAAACATGCAGTCAATTCATGCCCAGTCCTGCTTGCTGTGGGGTGGGTTTTACCCCTATGCAATTACTTTGGCAAAACGGAAGTGAAGCGGAGTTTGGACCTAAGCACAAATCAACATGCTGACTAGTCTTAGTACTTGAAAATAATCGATAAATTCGATGTATTTCTACAAACAATTTAGATATTTTTTGTAGTCGTATATGTATTCCTACGCCAGAGTTCAATAAGACTGGTTCGCTGTCTTTGATTACCAAGCGCCATTTTTACAGAGGTAACGTTTGGAATCATGGGTAGACTATTCAATTTAAAGATAGAACACGTGCTGGCGTAGACTAGACTCTGTTGTAATTTGTTTGTCAAAAAACTGCTTGGATACAATTTTCAGAAATGTTTCGATTACTGATACAAAATAAGAGTTTGGTGGCCTTATATCTATCTTTAAATATGAGTAATACACAACAGGATTCATATGGGATTTACGTGTATTGCTCGGAATACTTATCGGAGAAGACCGGTAATTCTTATTAGAAAAAAATGTACGTAATTAATAAGATACAACTAAGAAACTACTTGCCATGCGAAATTACGTTAATCGTTGAATTTTAAACAAAAAATAATCAATAAAATCAATTCACATCAGTACTTAAGAACTTTAATTATGATGTGGTATTAAAACTGTAGATTTTTTTTTTGCTGACAATCAAAACCTAAACCACAACCATTACAAGAGAACGGAATTTGCTGAAAACCGTGTGGAGTGTTGGGATGAATGAAGATGTTAGCTAGAATAGGAACATTCACAAAAACATCCTCGATATACACTTCAAGATGCTATCTGACGCTGACATACATGTATGCCCTGTTACAAAGCACTTTGAAAAGTTTAAGCAATATGAGCTGTATTTCTTCGAATTTTATTTTGCTGCAAAAAGCTGCTAGTATGATAAGGCTGCATGTAATTTAAGCTTTAATGATACATAAGATTTTTAAAAAACATTAATTTTTGTCAGAAGAAAGATTTCTCTTCAAAGGAATATATGGCATATCAATTTTTGTACAGGATGACAATAATTCAATTTTGCTCCAATTAAGGCTTCTTAACGGTTTTTTTCCACAAAAATATTGCTAACAGAAATTCAAAAACCATGATAATTATATTTTGTCATTTTAGTAGAAAATATCATTTTCGTAAAAAAAAATTTCAACATGAAAATTGCAGCTCATATTGCTTTAAGCACTTTGCGTTGCCACAATGCAACCTATCATAAAAAAATATAACGTATAAAAGATAACCTGAAATATGTTTTCATTGTAATTTTTTTCTCATTTTTCATAGATAAGAATACTATGAAACAGAACTAGCCTTGTAATTTGAGTCCAATAGAGTCTTTCGCAAAAATATACCGCGAATTGTCATGAACACAGCGAAATAACCCCCTTGAAATTATCTACATATGAAGCAATGATTGAGTAATTTTACATTTTTATCTGACGCAAATATTGTAAGCATCAATATATGACAATCAAAAACAAGCATATTAGGAATTTATTATAAGCTTAGACATTAAAGATGTCCAAATTTTGTTATATATAAAAATAAATACAACACCGGTATTTAAACGTAAAGTTTACCTTTTATTCGTTAAAAGCCAAAATATTTCTGGTTTCCTCTCTGTATTTCTTACGGAAAGCATTTTTTAAAAAATCCATTCACATCCCTCTCCAAGGTCCATTCGCGAAGCAAATGGAACAACCCATGCAGGTCGATATACAGTATAGGTACAATCTTAATGGATGCGAAACATGTAGGCAGTTTTCATGTAAACATATTGAAAGGTAATGGCGTGTGACTAACACTGTCACCGAAGAGAGTTTTAAGTTTCATTTTCGAGAAACAAGATATTATTCGCACTAAGCGGTAGCTGTTATATAGACGTATATATCATCTGTTTTAAAAAAGTGCACAGTGGGACAAGCCATGAATCAAAAATCTCTCCCTGGGTGGAAGTTTCCCTTTGCTACATAACTTGAGGAGAGCCATTTAAAGAAACATTTTAAAGACCTCTTGGACAGGATTGCAAATTCCTATTTTGATCTTAAATATATCCGTTCGTTTCCTGAGCCCTTTCGCACATAAAAGCATCCGCTCCCAATTTTTTGAACGTCTCGGGGCTAAGTTTTTTGGAATCGATGATAATAGGATGCCGTAAAAGTCAACCACAAGAATAACACCCATGTGTCACTGAAAAAGGGAAAAATACGCTCAAAACATTGGCTTTTTTATTATATGCCAATCAATAAGTTGCATTGACTTATTCATATATATATTTTAGTAATAAGCCTTACAGCATTTTGGAAGAAAGTAATTTATATTCCAAGAAGCTTAGTATTGAGGAACGACATCTTCAAATGGGGCTTTAGATACATGTTACATTTTCTAAGGGACTTAGGTCTACACGATTTGACTTAAATTTTTCAATTTTTTTTATTTTTCCATTTTCCATGTTTATAAAGATAAATATGGAAGTTTATAATGCTGTGTCAAAATTTGAAAGTCAAATATGAAGTTATATGCAAGATACAGAGTTCATAATTCTTTGTTTTGTAAAAAAAAAAAAAGAAGCTCGAACATGGTCATTTTTACATATGTGTTGTATTGGTGTAATTTTCAATCAAATGTATCTTTCTTTTGTTGATAACAGTAGTTTTAAAGATATTGAATTAGTTTAAGTTGTTTTTACGTGTCATTTTGTCTAAGAAATGGTAATTCTCTACATTTCATGTTTTGTAAACAGCTATAAGACTCGAGCTTTGTTTACATAACAATCAATTCTTACCTCTTTATCTCGCTTGTAACATGGCTTTAACATTCAGTATTTTGGTTAATCATTTTAAATGCACAAGTAAACCATTTTATACATTAAAAATAAAAATAAAATTTTGATCTGAAATCGTGTCCAAGTCCCTTTAAAGGTGCATCCATACTTTAAAATTGTTAAGACGAAAAGTTGAATATTATTACCAGACATTTCACATTGATTCTTTATTGTGTTAATCCAAAAACGAAGAAATGTGCGGGGAAGGGGGAACACAACGCAATTCCTTCTCGTTTCTTTTGTTTTATTAACCGGGTTTTCTAAAAGAAAAATCGGGTTATATTGAAATGTTGAAAATGGCGGACAGACCGGGCGGCTGCCAAAAGAGTGCCCCTATTGTACGGGTAACTCCTCCAACAGTTTTAATTCAAGATAGGAAGTTGTTGTTTTTGGAGATGAATTGCACATATATGAGAGATGTGCATATTACTTGGATTTTGATTTTTGATTATTTATAATCTATGATAAAAATACTTGCTATAATTTATGAAAAAAATACTAGCTGATAAACTTAGTCATTTTCTCGCAGAATATATCATATATTTTACGGTTAACTCTTCCTACAGTTTTCAAGATAGGAAGTTTTTGTTTTGTATAGTAGTTGGATTTTTGATAATTTATGGAAAAAAATACTGCATGTATATATTGCAAGTAATGTACTCCATTTCTCAGGATAGGTAGTGTTTATCAATTCAGGGTTGACATATGGATACTGTTCCAATAAAAGAAAACCCAGTTTGCTGTCACATTGTCAGCTTTTCACTTGTATCAAATTTGAGATAAAATCATAGGATTGATAGTTTAGTTCCTAGGCCAAATTTTATAAAGAAGGGTGTCGTGGACGCATTTGCATTGAGTAAACGTTATTGTCAGAAAGGCCATAGAAGTTGGGATGGTCGTATTTTAAGGTAGCTCAATGCATCAAGACCAACTACATCAAGACCAACTACTATACAAAACACAAGATGGCGATTTAATGTTTTGTTAATTTTTTTTATATCGATTTGGTTGAATGTCATCATAGCTCAATGTGTGGTTAAAGTTTTGGGCCAGTGAGGCGCAAATCATGAGTTTGGATCCGCTTGGGGCTTATGTTCATAAGTTTGGTAGCATTGTTACCAAAATGGGGTAGGCTTTTCCGGTAATTTTTAAAGTCGACGAGTATAATTCTAATCTTTAACAAGGAAGGCTATACAACGTGTATGAAGTTTGATATCCGGTTGGTTATGATTTGCTTCCTATATTTACCCACTCCTCAACATGTAATTGTTATAAGACTATAGGCGAGTAACGATCTAATTCATATTGTTCACTGTGGAGTTTCAATTGAATGGTATATGTAATTACCTATTTAAAGGCTTAAAAAGCATTTAAAAACTTTAAAATCAAAGAAAGTGCCTGTTTAGTTATTTATTGCATATCAAATTAACATTATTTTCCAAAAAATGTATGAAGATGTTAGCTTTCCATACAAACATTTTATCTATATGATTTGAATAAACAGTAAGTTTTTCCTTCTTCTTTTATTGTATTTTTGTTTGTTTCGGTGTTTATCATTAGGTTTTAGTATATTAAATGAAGAAAAATGTCTCAAATGCTGCAAAAATTTACGAAAACTTCAAGAACCCGAACAAGCATAATTTGATATACGTTAACATTATATATATAACACATTATTTCCACTTTTTAATTAAAGAAAAAAAAAACACGCACACTATTCCATTAACATACATGTAATTTTGAAATTGGAGTATATATATACCAGCTAATTGGCTACATTGATTTCAATCCTTATCATAAAGATAGTAAAAATATACCTTGACCCGACCTTGTTACGAAAATTTGTTCCATTTGATCTCTGTAATTGGTATCATTGATTTCCTTGTGTAATAATACAGTGATTTCTTTAATAAAAGGCATTTCACACAACTGCATCCTCAATTTTTTAAATTGATATTAATGACAGAAAAGGTAAGCCTTTTCATCACGTATGTCCCATTTACTGAATTTCACCAAGTCAAGGTCTGCTGGATTGTTTTTCTGAAGTAACTAAAGACTAGTATAAAATGAATTATTACAGTCAACAAATACTTTATACTAAATCAAAGGGCTGCATACGAACCCCCAGGGTCATGGCAAGTTATAAAAGCAGCGTACTTTATATTAAACGTTTCAACCTTTTCAACTAATAGCAGATAACCGACGCTGTGGAACTCGACCTTAGACGTAAAGTAAGAGGAAGAACGAGTTGTTTACCGGTGAATGCTGGACGTTATACGTGGCGCACGTATAGGAGAAAGCGCTAAATGTGTTTTTGGAAGGAATTTGCTCACCAGGAATTTTTCTGAAAGACATGACATATGAATTTTTATAGAACATTTCCGTTATCCATGCGTGGATATGGGGGGGGGGGGGGGGGGGGGGGTCAGGGGGTCTAGATCCTCCCCCCTGCAAAATTCAAATTTCTTTAGATTTAGATTACAATATTACCTAAATTATGCCTTAGACCACTTTGAAATTTTTTTTTTCAAAATCCGTGATTTTTCCTAGGTCGCTATAGGTTCGGACCAATAGATAAACAGGGCGTGTCGATATCTGCCCTGTCATTTTCTTGTCAATTTCAGCCGCTGTAGATTTCGACCAATCGATAAATGGGGCGCGTAGATATAAGTCTGGCTGTTTCTATAGAGCTATGAATTAACTTTAAGTTTCCGTAAGAAATACAGGGAAAAATACTTGGGAGATGTAAATATATAATAATAAACCAATTATTATTTGCGGCGACTTTATTTCGCGATTAACCTTAGATGAACGGCGACTACTTTTTGCGACCAATTTAGCCTTATCCACACCTGGTTTTTTTTTTTTCTAATAACCAATTCTAGGCAAATACTGGTCCATGGCGAGAAATATTTGCGACAATAACGCTCTCGCGAAGCTCGCGGAAATTTCTCGCACGCGAATAAAAGTTGGTTTGCAGCAATGAAAGGAATTTTTGACACTGTGCCACATTTTGCAACTGAACTAAGGACTAGCAATCATTATTTACCAGACATGGTGAAATGTAAATTTGTCAATTATAGTGATTTTTTAATCCCCACCCACCCGATTTTCATGATTCGAGACTCATAATGAAATAATTGCAAGTTCAAGCACATACATGTACTTTAGCTTATCTATAAGGTTTAAATTGCCCGAAGAGTTGTAAAAGCAATCAAACTAAAAGCCTCGTAAATGAATGGAGGAGTAAAAACTGAAAAGTATTATGTCATAATGGTCCTTTCAGGGAGAGAAGATTTACTCCAGCATTATTAAAACGAAGTTTTTACCGACAATGTGCATTTCCTGTTCATGTATCTGTTTTAATTTGAATAAAAAATATGGAAGGTCTGATATGGAAAGAAAGAATGATAAGTCTCCCGTTTGTTAGTAGAATTTTCAAGTTGTCATTCTTATGAAAATTTCAGACAAGATTTTAAGACATTAGGTACTACATTGTATTTATTCTCTTTATGGACTATAATGAACTTTAAGCAACACTAAAATTCGTACTACATGTAATACTATAAGGACACATGAGATGTTTCTCAATTTTAAAATAGATTTCCATGAAGATTAATACCTTATTTATCTGCACTTAAACATGTTTATGCCAGACTTTTCGAGGCACATTACCAGGCTACCTTTTGAGTAAGCACATTTTGAATTCTCCTTACTGAAGAACGCAAAATGCAATTGGCTGCATGGAAAGACGGTCAAAGTATATGTTTTCCTTTGAAACTACATATCAAAAACAAAAAATGATTTTATAAAATGAAATAACATCACGGAATTACGTAGTGGAAATCTTCACACTGTGGAGATAGAAAATATTGTTAAGTAATGAACGATACTTTCTTGAAAATATGGAAAACAAGAACGACAAATTATTTCCCTTGCCCATTCAATTTTTGCATCGCACTGGTCAATAATACGACACATACCTTTCTTCGCTTTGAACTGATATTTTATTACATTCATTGTGTGATTTCACATATTAACCCATTTACATCTTCGTTAGCCAAAGGTTTTCGGTGTTGGTGGGGAGGTGGTTGATAAAAAAAAAACCCATGGTAGCGAAGAATACTCATTTATTGAGAAATTTTGAAAACACATTATTTTAACAATTGCTTTCTTTGGTGGTTTAATACGAGGATGGATTGCAAAAAACAAAACAAAAACAAAACAAAAAACCAATAATCCGCGTGCGCAGATTTGACAATTTTTCCTGCAGCAATTACTACTTTCAAAACCCTAAGAATAGAGAGAAATTTTTATTTGTTGTTAAACTAAATCACCTAAATCTCTTGTCGAGTGCCTGTATAAAAGTAAAGTAAATAAATTTTCGCCAATGTCAGTGTGTTCGATAGAAGGAAAAGACAATTTTACCATGCATGTAAATGCATAGTGAATACAACGTTTTGGAAATCTTACTTTCATAATTCCGTGTTGTGTGACAAAATTGCGATTAATCGCAGAACAATCCATGCACCCAAGCCTCAAGAGAATTATATTACATAATAACAATGTTATCATTATTTATCATATAGATGTATGAATAAACCATGTCAGTTTAAATAGCCTGAAGTTAAGACAGTTAATTTCTTTGATATATGTTATCTGCATCATATTTTAACCTTGTTAAATACTTTTAACTTCCTCCAGCATCAGAAGCCTAAATATGGCACAGAGACAACATGCAAACATGTAAAACATGTCAATTAAGGAACATCAGTACTAGCCACTGGATGCCTTTTTGCCCAAATTAGATAATCAAAAAAAAACAAGAAGTCCAGGGGCCCCGTCGCTCTTCTGAGAAACAATAGCCATAACTGTGATCAAATCAGCATTACAGCATCAAAATATCTTTACAACTAAGTACAGTATATCTTGCTCAGAAAGCCTCTTCTGTTGTTTTAGTATTTGTAAGAGGATTTATCTCTATTCCTATATAAAAATTTCACATTTTGTGGCCCCGCTTTTCTCTAGGGAATAACGGTTGGGTCAAACTTTAATCTGCACAAGCTGTGCTTTCATACAATTTTCTCCTTTTTGGACTGGATGCTTTTCCTGAATATTTTTTACAGATTCTTCTTTATATCTTCCTATGTAAAAATTTGTGCCCCCCCCCCCCCCCCCCCCGCATGTGGCCCTGTCATACCCCGGGAATCTACACTATCTGTGAATGCATCCACACAAGTTTAAGTTTTCCTGGCCATATTCCTATGTAAAATTTTGACCCCTCCCCCCACTGTGGCCCCAACCTATTCCTAGGGGTCATGATTTGAACAGATTTGAAACACAACACGAGAATGCTTCCACTTACTAGTCGTTCAAACTGTTCTGGCTGTATGGTTTCTGAGAATTTTTTAAAGGTTTTCTCTATTTATTCTTATGTAAAAATTGACCCCCCCTCCTTACTGTGACCCCACCCTACCACCGGGGGCCATGATTTAAACAAATTGAATCTACACAACCTGAGGATGCTTCCACACAAATTTGAGCTGTTCTTGTCTAATAGTTTTTGAAAAAATACCATAATTTATTTTAAATCATCTCCCCTTTGAAGAGGGTGTGGCCCTTCATTTGGAAAAAACTTAAATCCCCTTCACCCAGTGATGCTTTTCGCAAGTTTGATTGAAACTGGCCCAGCGGTTCTGGAGAAGAAGATGAAAATGTAAAAAGGTTACAACGACGAAAACAGAAAACGGACAAATCTTAATCAGAAAAGCCCACGTGAACCTTTGGCTCAGGTGAGTTAAAATGGACCAGTAATAGCTGAAACATGGAAATCATGGGGCACCTGCTTCAAGAACTTCAACGAGCTTCAAGCACCGAAAACAGATATATGTGCCATCTTTAGGATGGTAGCGATACTTCGCTTTAGATAACTTACATTTGAATATCGTAAGATGATATTTCTATCATAAATTTAATAATTTTTAGTGTCGATTAAAATAATCAACCAAAGCTAAGCTAGCATTTTGATAAATTCATAATTTCTAGCTTATTAATCACCTCATGAATTGTGAATTTTCCACGCTTATTTTCGCGTTAAAAAGCTTTCATTTGAATTCCATGTGGAAAATAATAGTGTACTATACTATCATTATATAAATAGTGCCTGTTTGGGAGGGTAACAGTTGAAATTGACACCCCGAGGAAACTGTCAACCGACGCGAAGCGGAGGTTGACAATGGTTTTCGAAGGGTGTCAATTTCAACTGTTATCCTCCCAAACAGGCACTATTTATTTTATTATACTGAATGTCTTAATTTTAGAGATTTTTTTCCCTGCTTTTCCATGGCGAGCCGTACGCGCATAATTTACGCGCATGTAACAATTCGATATGTTACCCGTTGCTAAGTGTGTTGCTAACGCTGAGGGTAATAGTAAACAATTATTTAATGCTTGAGCAGTCAATAGACCAGAATATTTTTACCGAGGTGCAGGGAACAGCTCAGTATGATCTATTGCCCGAGGCCAACGGCCGAGGGCAATAGATCATACTGAGCTGTTCCCTGCACCAAGGGAAAAAATTCTGGTCTATTGACTGTTCAAGCATTAAATAATTGTTTTATTACCTAATTCCTTTTTTACTTTTCGGGGTTTATAATTTGCATATTGCAGATGGTTTTCGTGCCATTATGCAATATACTAAGATTTTTTTTCATCTTTTACGTGCACAACACCTGTTGCATGCATTACAACATCTCAATTTAATATTAGTTTACACAAAGAAGGGGGAGTCTTCAACCCCTTAGATTTTAAATCCATGTAGTCTTTTACCTTATATGAGGCTTTAAAACTGTTGATTATTTGATACTCCATTTTGATATAGCATTGAATTTGGTTTCACCAAGTACTAAAAACAGCGTCTGTGTAAAGGAATATACATTCCCTGAGAACTATCAAAAAGATGTAACATTAACATACCCGCGTTCTGAAATACGTTGCCGGTCCAATAGATCGCAGTCTATTGACCGGCGGTCCAATAGATCGAAGTCTATGGAGGGTAATCGTGTTCAAAAATCCAGACATGTAAACTTGTAAATCCGAATATGCAATCGTGTTGATGTGTGAGCCTGAGCATGAATATGTGTAATTCTGATCGTGTAACCTATAAAACTCGGGCATAAACACGTGTAAGATTTGACTCAGTTCCTTCGCATGATGCACATTTTGCAACTTTATTGTTTACATTATTTAGTTAATTAAACCTTCAACTTTGCACACTTTCAATCCGTAGTTTCTGCGTTTGTAACGTCAGGCTCGGCAATAGCACATCTGACATGATACAAATTGACAAATGTAAAGTCTACAAGTTTGTCAAATTTTGACATGACCTTATATGGAAACAGTGACGTTACTGATCGAAAAAGGCTAGCTGCAGGTAAAGGCATGCCGTAATCGCCGGAATAGGGACGGAATAAATAAATAAAAAAAATATTAGGTAAGCATGTAATCATATTATCTCTCGATAACATTTCATAGAATATCATTTTTCGGAAAATTAAATAATGAGATTGGTGTACATTTTATCAAGAGAATGTATAAAAGATGCGAGTAAAGAATTCGATCGGCTTCAGATATCCTCTTAGAACTGAAAAAAATTACATTTAATTTATGACTTTGTTTGAATACACATGTATAAAGATATATACGCATTTTTATTCATAGGCGTCTGAACCGGGAGGGGGGGGGGGGCTAAGTCCCCTCCCCCCCCCCCCCCCCACTTTTTTGCCAAGTTAGACCTAACCATTAGGAACATAGCAACAGGGAGGATTCAACCCCCCTACTTTTTCCTTGCAACAAACAAAATTGTTCCTTAAAAGACCTTAAAGAGAATGAAATATTAATAGTGATATTGAAAATAAGAGTCATAGTAGGTATACTAGCACACCCCACCACCACTACCACCACGACGGATTAGGAATTTCATGATTTGGGGGGAAAATTGGGCAGGTAAGAATGGATTTATTGGTATACCCTCCCCCCACGGATTAGAATTTTCATGATTATGGGAATTCTTGTCACTATTTTTCATGATTAGTTTAGCCCCCCCCCCCCCCCTTCAATTTGCTTCCGACGTCACTGTTATTAGAGTACATGCAACAAATTGTTAAAGTATAGGCCTCGGCTGAATTAAGAAAATATCTCCAAATGCATCCTTATCGCTACCAAAAAGTTGTGACAAGACCCCCCCCCCCCCACGCGAAAAATTACACGGGGTCCGTCAGCTGAGTTGCAAAGTTATCGATAAGAAAAACAAACTATTTAAAGACATTGGTTTTGAGATTGTGATTACCCCGTTATATGAGACATAAGAAGCGACACCCTCTTTAAAAAAATGAATAAAAATTCCAAAGATAAGGTTAACTGTCGTGAAATTAAAATGTGTATAAATTATTTTTAGAAATGTTTCTTTGCATTGTCGGCAATATATAGGGAAAAAAACCTATCATGCAGGTAAAAATTGACATTTTTAAAAATTATTTTAAGCAATTATTACGGGATTGAGTATTACGTCCTGAATGTCGGTTCAATACAGACTCACTTTGTGAAGTTGGCTGATAAAAATTTTCTGGAGAGCTAGTATAATACAGCTTTACAGCCACTTGTGAACTACCTGCAGGTTTGTAGCTCCCTATCTAAAAATACAGATGAACGATCTTTGAGCTACAGTGCCTCCCATAGTAAAACTTCAATTTACGGCGCACATAAAATATGCGCTAGTTTTTTATTAATATTATTGAAGATTGTGTTATTATTTGTCTTTCACTTACACAACAACAAAAAGTATAAATACATGTAAAGTATCATAAATTTTCCGCGAAAAATTACCAAATCCTTGCAGGTCGTTTATTCTAACAAATTCAGAAAAATAACAAGAGTAAAAATGGGGTACTCTATATGCAATGTTTTTGCCCAAAAATGACTAAGTTCAACAGCTGATATTTTTATAAATTATCAGAAATCAAAATCCTAGCAATTTGCATACTTCTGATATATACGTATAAATGATCTGCAAAAGAACAACTTCCTATCTTGAAAACTGTTCGATTTTTTTAGAGATATAAGATATTAGGCATTTCCTTTTATAATTCCATGAGAATTATATTACGGAAATTAGCGCATTCGTCACATCGGCAACAATTTTTTTTTCTACATGAACCTCTTCCTGTTTGGTCCAGTTTCAATCATACCTCAATTTTTTTTTTCTAAAAATAATACCGGTGTTTTCGATAGAAAAGGTGTCGTTCATTAAAAGCTTATTGCAACAGTTTAGCTGAATATTATGTTTATTTTTCGTTCATTCCGGTCCGGCGGTTACTGCATGCCTTTTCCCGCAGCAAGGCAGTTGCCATATAAGGTCATGTCAAAATTCGACAAACTTGTAGACTTTACATCTGTTAATTTGTATCATGTCAGATGTGCTATTGCCGAGCCTGAAGTTACAAACGCAGAAACTACGAATTGAAAGTGTGCAAAGTTGAAGGTTTAATTAACTAATGTAAACAATAAAGTTGCAAAATGTGCATCATGCGAAGGAACTGAGTCAAATCTTACACGTGTTTATGCCCGAGTTTTATAGGTTACACGATCAGAATTACACATATTAATGTTCAGGCTCACACATCAACACGATTGCATATTCGGATTTACAAGTTTACATGTCTGGATTTTTGAACACGATTACCCTCCATAGAAGTCTATTGACCGGCGGTCTAATAGATCGCAGTCTATTGACCGGCACTTCAAAATAGACGCAAATATTTAATTTGTAATAAAACAACAAAATCCCTTTGATTAGGTAATAAAACGGATTATCAACTGCGTGTAAACCTATCAGATTTCAGTATTTAATATGAAAGTATAATAGAATCTAATGTCGAATGCATATGATCCTTTTTAAGCGCAACTAAGCAATTTTGCACCAAAATATGTGAATAAGTTCCACGGATGAAACAAATGAAAGAAAATCATCAGTTGTACTAAGATGTTTATGCCAGATAACCATTTGATTTCTTTTGTTTTCTGAAGACCGCTAATCATTTCTTGTTATAAAATATTTTTTTTAATTTTGCAACAAGCGTACTCAGAATCACGAGCAAGAAATCTGAGAGGAAAGATGTACGTTTCCGTGTTTCAACTACTCGGTTGTTTTCAGTACTCCTGTACCTATTATTGACTTTGTTACTTGACTTTATAAATTATCTTGAAAAAATGATTATCTACAAAAATTTGTTATCAATATTTTTAGAAAGCAATTTTTGGAAACGTAATATTTCCCTCATGTATACATTCTATGGTTTTTGTGGTTTTTTGTTTTGTTTTTTGGTTTTTTTTTTTTAATTTTTTTTACAGACCCTTCATTATTTATTTTTATTGAACCTCCTTTCTTGTTTTTATATGTAATATACCTGCAACTCTATTAACTGTTTTTGTATGAAGAAGCTTTCACAATCATATACAAAAGTCTATATATGTATATATGTGCTATCGTACCAATGTATGGTATTGACTGACACATCATTTATTAGGTCATGAAAACTCTTCTAATATTTAGAGTGTGTTATCTTAAATACCATTGCAGAAATTGGCCACTCGTTTTCGAAGTTGGGGAAAGTCTTTCTGCAGCTGCTCATAACCTGATCTAAAGTCATTATCTCTGTATGACGTGCGTCTTAATATACAACCAAGTGAAGTGCATACCCAATACTATCCAACTGGGTTAACGAAAACTTAATAAAATGAATAAATAAAAATGAAACAATATATAAATGGGTTTAAAAAAAGAAAGAAAGCAAATTTGCAAAAGATAAAGAAAATAAATACCCCCCCCCCCCTTGAGATATTTTTTTTATCTAGATGACAAACAGAAGTCAAGACTAGAAAAAACTGACGTATTTTTACTATATTTTCAAAAGAGCCACGTCTTTAAATAGCTCAAAATGGTAAATGTTCCTTGCTTAACTTGGCATCACTACTCTATCTTATGATCAGTTTGTCGATTAGAAGCGACACATTTTCAATATATCATCAATAGTTAGACCCCTATACGGTTCAGTGACGTCGAAAGCGAACTGAAAGTGGTTGGGGGTGGGGCTAGGCTTATCAAAAAATCTTGACAAGCAAATTAAAAAAAAAACCTTTGGTTATGGTTATATGTAACTTTTCCAAAAAAGTGTGTGTTGGGGGGGGGGGGGGGGGGGAGGGGGGCTAATTCCTCTGACTAAATCGCCAACAATAACAAATAGACACGCTTACGATAATTTGATGTTTGAAACAACTACCAAAATTCCATGGTTTCTCTAAAAATGGTAAATTTTAAAATATTAAACAATCTTGGACTCTTCAACCATTTCAAATCGAACAAATTTCGAACCTGGGAGCCAGTCTAACTTAGTCTGTGCAGAATTCATTATACTGAAGCCTTTTTCCTGCACTGATAATCGAGATGATTTAGGTTTGATTTTAACAGTTACTGCACTAGTTGCACTAGTAGGCGTTTTTTTTTTTTCGTTTTTGCCTCAAACCACTTAATGCAGCTGCTCAAGAAACCATTTACTGGGTGCAGTTAAAGTCAAAACGCGGCCTCTATACACATTTATTCCAAGGGACCTTCTGCTACATGTACGTTGGTTGAAATAAATCCCTTATTTTATAAAATATTCTATTTGAAAAAAAAAAAAAAATAACCAAGGAAATCATTCATTCTTCCGACGGAAGATAAAATACTTTTTTTATTCATTCAATATCAATTCCATAATAAATAATCATTTCTCCAAAATTCTAATAACATAAATTTCAACACTTTTTTTCTTACGAAGTATAATTATACAGAAGCAGCGCTATGCAGCAGAAACATTGGTATTTAGTGATTTCATCATCAATGCATGAGTAATCATCATTTGCTTAATTCCACAGATATTTTAATAGTTTCATACCAAAGCGGTTTTATAATAAATCACACATCTTTTTTTTTTAAATTCAATGGTTGGTATTTCACCGACAGATCGATTTGTTGTCCTCATTAACTCATCACGTGACGTCATTAGTGATCACCTCCTCCCATTCTCTGTAAAAAAAAAAAGTAAAAACTTGATCACGTGTCGATAGATGTGTCATCTATATCCGTATTAAATATCAGAATGAAATGAAGGTCTTTTGATTAATAAAATATAATCTTGTTGTTCCGCTATTAAAATGTATAAGGAAACAGTGTCGTTCCAGTCCATTAACTCTACACTTTTAGTTTAATTGCTACGGGTAGCATGCAGTCGGAAAAGCCATTCCGCGAACAACTAAGCTTCAATCTTACATGGCAAGCTTCAGATTATTCCTTCGCTACATGTAGTTGCACTGATTCGTGCGTACAGTAGATCAAGTGTTTTATCAATGGACTCTTTTTATTATTTAATTTTTCCTAAGTTTACTATGGAACCTGAACTTGAAATTTGATTAACGGAAAAGAGAAAATTTCATTATTCCGAATGCATCCAAAACAATGAACAATTATATGCATGACAAGTCAGAAGGGAAATCATGACAAAAATTTAATTAGTATGTTCAGTTTATTTCATTGGTGGTTCATTTGGTATGACTGTTAAAG
Organism: Magallana angulata; assembly: GCF_025612915.1. Lineage (NCBI taxonomy): Eukaryota > Metazoa > Mollusca > Bivalvia > Ostreida > Ostreidae > Magallana > Magallana angulata. The sequence goes on from NC_069114.1 coordinate 28,589,912, forward strand.
CGAGAAGAAATGTGTATAATTCATTCGCAGACTAACTGGTTTAACTGGCTAGATTGTGATTTGCTTTGGTCAGATGCATTTAAACACAATCGAATTTCTTAAGAAATATGAGAAAAATGCGCAGAGGATGTAAACACAGGTACGTGTAACTATGTTCTTTTCGAAATCTCACTCTGTACAAGTTCAAGTTCCATCTGAGTTCCAAATCTGATGTCAACTAAAGCCTGGTGATATATCACAACAGATTATTGTTGTGTCCATGAGATCCAAAATCAGCCTTCATTAACCAAATTTTTAACATTCTCATTTCTCTACCCCTGGGCTCAGAAATGTGTTAAATACAGCTAATGCTCAAAGAATCAAAGTATTAATAGATTGATCAAAAACCTAATGATAGCAGGAAGAGATAATTACATGCTTTTGGAAGTCACTAATCAAGTACTTGCAATAAATTTCCTGCAAACAAAGGCAAAAAATGTGTTTATTCAGAGAAAACCATTTGGATACAAATCTATTATTTTTAAAATAGTATCCAATGCAAAAGCGATGCTATAATTCAATCAATTCTGCGAGAGTACCCGGTATGTTACATTATTTTTTCATGTCTGCATCAAAGTTTCATATACTCTATATAATTGTAAGTGACGGATATCATTGACAACGTCTTTTCAACAATATCAATGCAGGCAGGATAAATTCTGAAGACTAATCTAAAGATCGATATTCAGAATTTGAATTTCTTACTTATATTTATACATCAATAAGAGACAAACACTTATTCATGCTTGTTTTCTGAACTTGAGCCTACTTCATTTCTATTAAAAGCATACTACTTGTGTAATGATATTTCATTCATCCCTGCATCTCCCTGAAAGAAAAACCCTATTATCCAAGACAAAGACAAGACGTACATGTTAAATGATGTATACTCCTGAAAAACAATTGTAGAAATGGGGAAGGTGGCATAAGCAGAACAAGACAAAGCAATGGCTACACATAAACAGTTTCTATCATTCAAAAAAAAATTTCACTATTTTGATTTTTTTCAAAACCTTTTAAACAATAAAAATATGGATACTTTTTTAATGTATAAAATAAACAAACTCTGAACTGTACTGGTATTTCTTTAACACTAACAGATTACGTGGTCAACACACCAACCATTAGATTTGCCTTCTGTATATCAGTTATAAATGTCTTGATACTTTCAAGGCAGTAACTATTACTTGGTAAAGAAAACAAAAAATGTTTCTAATATCTTTTAAATTAAAAATTTAATTCTATTTGAATGGTTTGCTATTTCTTAAAACAAACAGGTGCCTCTTCTGATCAAGAAGGTTTAAATAGTCTGTAAATAGCTATGACACTCAGTTCTTTACAGTGCTAAGTAGAGTACACATGTAGGTTTCAAGGTCTCTACTTGAGTGATCTGTAAATTGGTAGGGTACAAAGTATCTGTTGCTTGAGGCTGAAGAACAGAGTCGATCATTTCACTGATCAATTAGTGCTCTTGTGCCAATCGAAGCATTTTCCACAACAAAAAATTATTGGGAACCTTTTGGGTTTTTTTTTTAATCAAATATTTATATATATTCACCTGGAAAATGAATCAGTTTGTGAAGAACTCTCTCTCTCTTTCTCTCTCTCTCTCTCTCTCTCTCTCTCTCTCTCTCTCTCTCTCTCTCTGTTTTACACTGAACATCTCATCTTCTGCAATTGTATTGTCACAAGCCTAGGATATCAGGCATTTTAGCTTCAAAAAGACTAGATCAAAAGGTAATGGAGGATGAGCTTGAAAAATCAATACACTTTTATTTCCTGTTAATAGGTTTCAATGCTTGCAAATCAGGCACAGTATTTGCAATGTTTTACAATATCACTTTAAAAACGAATGATATGACTAGTGCTAAGCCAAACGAGTCTTGTTTTTTGGTTCAATCATTTAATTGCATGCAAAGATATCAATCTAGAATACCAGTCAAAATGAACCACTTTCTTATAATAACTTTTTTGCTTGATTATTCTTTTCAAAGAACTATATATGATATGAGTTAAATTTGGCCCCCATAATTCACCATTTTTTAAAGTGTTTCTTGTACAATAAAATGTTAAGTTATATTTTAGAAGAGTTGATGTAAAATATATTTTTCACCTATTTATTTGATTTATTTGCACTCACTGGCAGTATATGACATCAAAAGTGACGCTATTTCTATAATTCAATCAAAATTACTCAAAAATTAACATTTTTCTTATCTTTTTATGAATGGGAATGGGAGATACATGCTTGAGCAAGGATAACTTTTTTGTCACTTATTAGTCTTGTTTAGATACATCTCTGATTAAAATATTTTGTTTGTTCAAGTGTGCGATCTATGTTTCCTGAAAGAAAAACTGCTTGAAAACAAGCTGTTTAATGTTAAAAATGCAAAAATGGCGGGAAAAAGTTGTCTTCACGATGTCATATTTCTAAATTAGGGGCAGCTGAATCACAATGAACATAATGTAAAAACATCGCATATATATCTGTACAAAGAAAACAAATAATAACAGTAAAAAGATGATCCTAGGGTTCATTTTAGGGGGCCATTTTAGGCCCTTATCATATATAGTCCTTTATGCAATTATTCAAAACAAAAATCTATACAGTGAAACTCCAACATGGATAAAGTAAAGTTTTGTGGAGTCCCCGGAATTTTTTTTTAACAAATCATTGCAAAATTTATGGTTATAACCATTTTGGATATTACAATTTTATGGATATACCGACTTGATTTTGAGTCCCTAGGACTAAACAAGAGGCCCATGGGCCACATCGCTCACCTGAGGAACAATAGGTATGATAAAGTCAGCTTAATGGAGTCATAATACAAACAATCTGGACAATGTACAATAATACATGTAGATCCTGTATAAATAAAATCCATTTTTCCCCCTTGGAACTCGGATAGCCCTGATTGCTGCCAATATTTACAAGAGCAGACTTTAGTTACCGCTCCTGCACATGTATAGGGACTCAACATTACACAGGCAGGGATGTCCGCACACCTACCCAACTCAACAGGTACCAACGTTAACGCAAGCAGGGCTAACGCAAGCAGGAATGACTGCACACTTGCGCCAACAGCTCAACATAACACAAGCAGGGAATGCCGCACACTTGCGCTAGAAAGGCCAGAACACCAGCAGAAATGACCATTTACTAGTGCTCCGCCACAACCACCAACCTGTTCAAGTTTAACCCCAAACAGTCGCACATTGTTATGGAAGAGACACTGTCCCTATATATGTGCCGACCTAAAATAATTCATAGTATCTAAAAATTGGAAATCAAAAATAAACTAATCCGGCCTGACCCAAAACTACTTACGCAGAACAACTTATATACATTGAATATTTATTATTGTATAAAAATAATCATCACAATAATTGGTTAACAGTGGATGCATTAATTAAAATAATCAAGAATCAATAAATCAAGGGCAATAACTCAATACAGAAATACAAAAAGATTTTAATGAAGAAATAGCTGCCTGCCTCAATTTTATAGTCATATCACATGTTGAGTATTGCAGTTTTCAAAAAGATCCTTTTCAATTGTTTATATATGGGATTTTTAGCTGCATCAAACTCTGAACCTTCTTGTGAGGCTGAAGAATTGTCCTGGAGCCAAAGTCTTAACAATTATAAAGTATCATCTTGCTGATCCGTTTCTAAGAAGAAGATTTTTAAAGATTTGCTCTATATATTCCTATGTAAAACTTTAACACCCCCCCCCCCCAATGTGGCCTCACCCTACCCCCAGGGATCATGATTTTCACAACTTTGAATCTACACTACCTGAGGATGCTTCCACACAAGTTTCAGCTTTCCTGGCTGTTTAGTTTCTTAGAATAAATTTTTAAAGATTTACTCTATATATTCCTATGTAAAACTTCGACCCCCATTGTGGCCCCACCCTACCCCCGGGGGTCATGAATTTCACAACTTTGAATCTACACTACCTGAGGATGCTACCACACAAGTTTCAGCTTTCCTGGCTGTTTAGTTTCTGAGAAGAAGATTTTTAAAGATTTACTCTATATATTCCTATGTAAAACTTCGACCCCCCATTGTGGCCCCACCCTACCCCCGGGGGTCATGATTTTCACAACTTTGAATCTACACTACCTGAGGATGCTTCCACACAAGTTTCAGCTTTCCTGGCTGTTTAGTTTCTGAGAAGAAGATTTTTAAAGATTTACTCTATATATTCCTATGTAAAACTTCGACCCCCCCATTGTGGCCCCACCCTACCACAGGGGGTCATGAAATTCACAACTTTGAATCTACACTACCTGAGGATGCTTCCACACAAGTTTCAGATTTCCTGGCTGTTTAGTTTCTGAGAAGAAGATTTTTAAAGATTTACTCTATATATTCCTATGTAAAACTTCGACCCCCCCATTGTGGCCCCACCCTACCCCCGGGGGTCATGATTTTCACAACTTTGAATCTACACTACCTGAGGATGCTTCCACACAAGTTTCAGCTTTTCTGGCTGTTTAGTTTCTGAGAAGAAGATTTTTAAAGATATACTCTATATATACCTATGTAAAACTTTGACCCCCCCATTGTGGCCCCACCCTACCCCCGGGGGTCATGATTTTCACAACTTTGAATCTACACTACCTGAGGATGCTTCAACACAAGATTCAGCTTTCCTGGCTGTTTAGTTTCTGAGAAAAAGATTTTTTAAGATTTACTCTATATATTCCTATGTAAAACTTCGACCCCCCATTGTGGCCCCACCCTACCCCCGGGGGTCATGAATTTCACAACTTTGAATCCCCTTTGCCTAAGGATGATTTGTGCCAAGTTTGGTTGAAATTGAAATCTGGTTCTTGAGAAGAAGATTTTTGAAAATTTCTCGAAATTTTTCATTAATTTCAAATTATCTCCCCTTGAAAACGGGTTTGGCCATTAATTTTCACAACCTTGAATCCCCTTTGCCTAAGGATGATTTGTGCCAAGTTTGGTTGAAATTGGCCTAGTAGTTCTTGAGAAGATGTTGAAAATGTGAAAAGTTTACGGACAGACGGACGGACAGACGGACGACAGACAAAATGTGATCAGAATAGCTCACTTGAGCTTTCAGCTCAGGTGAGCTAAAAACAACGAAATTAAAATTTTTTATTTGGAATTTCCTATTAGTTGAAATAGTTTGCAGTACCAATTGACATAATAGTTTGAATGAGCTTTTTTTCACACAAATCCTTCAAGTTTTAATCCGATTATCATTTTATGCCTCAATTAGCATAAATTGTAGCCAAGTAAAAAAAAACACGTATCTAGCGAATTTGGTATACTTATCATTACAAAATCATTTTATGGATATCGTGAATTACGGAATTACGGACATAGTAAATCCACTGGTCAATAGGACTTTGTCAAACCAAAATTTACTGTAAAATCACCCAGTACTATCTTTATCAGTTACATTCTTTTATACATGGAGATATACAGTAAGCATGTTTTTTTTTCTTTCTTTTTTTTTTTTTGTGGGGGGGGGGGGGAGGGGGGGGGGGGGGGGTTTGTAGTGAAATGTAATTCCATTAATACAATGCACCCCAATTCAAAAGTCTAGAATCCCCCCCCCTTCCCCCACAACTCTCTCTCTCCTCCATCAATCTTCTGATGTAGTTTCAGACAGAAAGTGTTTTGTTACAAGCAGAAATCAAACCAGGAGAATTCTGAGGATCAATAAAGCAGTGTCCCTACCTGTTAGTGTCGTTTATACCTCAGGACCTCCATCGACTGGTGTAACAAATAAATCACAGAACAAGATTTATCATCAAACAGGAATTATTAGTTACATTGGAATTTTAAAAAAAAAAAACATTGCAAAATATTCAAACTGCAAAAATTATTATGGCATGAAAGAAGAATCTGATTAATGTAAGATTTTGAATGATGAAATGAACTATTATCAACATTTCAAGGTTTTTTCAACCATTTTTATTGATATGGATCAGCTGTACATGTATATGACACAGCGATTTTCCATGATAGGATTTGACCTTATGAAGTTCCTTATCAGTATTGTGTTTGCGTAGATAGAAAGTAAAATAAGAATTTGTGTAGAAGCGTTAATCAATTTAGAAATTTGCATATGCAATGTGATTTTATGAAACTTAGTAAAGGGCATTCCACATTTCTACATAGACTGTGGTTATGATGAAAAAACATTGATAGAATGTAGGCAAAGAAAATCATAACTTTTATAAAACAAAATTTGAAATACATGTATCTGGAATTTATGGAAACATTAAATTTTTAAAAATCTAAAAAAAAAAAAAAAAAAAAAATAAGAAAAAAAAGAAAAAAGATAAATTCAAGAGATACAAGAATGATGAATGATATTTTATTTGACTGGAAGCAAAGAAACATGTAACACTGAGAAAGCAGTTGAGGACATTTATACCATATATGACTACCGTGGGTATATACCTTCAACTGGTGGATAGAGAGTCTAACAGAAAAAAGTATCACACATAAAAACTATAAAATCTGTCTGAATAAAAACATCTATCAAAGTCTTGTTCATTCAAATCTATAAACTAGAACTACTCAGTTAGTAAAGAATCCAACACAAGGAAAGACAACTCTACTGACCTCTAACATAGTTTTTCCTATTTCCGCTGGAGACATTGTGACCGTTACACCAGCTTCCTTCAGGGATGCTATTTTTTCGTCGGCCCCTCCTTTACCACCGGCAATGATAGCACCTGCGTGGCCCATTCTCCTACCGGGTGGGGCAGTCAGCCCAGCAATGAAGGACACAACAGGCTTGGCAGTAGGACCCTGAAATGTTTAAAGAAGCATTAGTCAAAGCAGGACTAAAGAATATGTGACTGAGCTTTTAGGAAGCTAGATAGTCAACAAATTGGCCATCAGATCTACCTTAAATTTTTAGATATTAAAGATATTATTTTTTTCTAGCCATTAACAATCATTTAATAAAGAAAAATTCCATGTAATTTAGCTTTGAAATTTCAATTTCAAAGCTCTTCTACTTATGAAGATAGTAATAAGCTAAAAATGGCCACAACCATCCAGCCCTCTTATTTACCATTTCTCTTTTTGGAAGAAGTGTACATAATAAGAGATTACATCTGACTTACGTAGTTGTTGTTTCTGAGGTATTCTGCTGCTTTTTCTTCGGCTCCGCCACCAATTTCACCAATTAGTATAATTCCTGTTGAAAAAAAAAAAGTTTGTATATCAAGATAATATAATATAATTGCAAAATGAAAATATATCCATTTATTTCACAATCTGTTCTGATATGATTCTCCTCGAGAACATCTGAATCAACTTGCTTAGAGGTGAGGACCAGGCTACGTTTTGATAAATCAATCAAATCCAGGCTGGCAAAACTCTGCCTGCAAAATTTGCGCGAATATTAGTATTCAAGGTGGTACCATTGTCAAGATTGAAGAAAGTGCTACAGTAACTCCCAAAAAAATGTACAGCTATGTAACATGTGCATAGTATTTGGGTTTTTGTTTCTGCAGACATAAAAACCCACTGAAAAGGCTTGGATTGTATTGAATGAAACAGACATCTTGATTTTATTCCTACTTCTGAGAGTATTTAAGGAAAATGAATATTGATTTGACAAAAAAGGTTATGACCTTATTTTCAAATATTTAGATTCTTGGGTCACTAAGAGGTCATGTGCCCTCTATGCAAGTTGATTCAGATCTTTGAGAGAGGAAGCATATCAGAAAAGGCAATTTCAATCAGATTTGTACATTTCTATAGAAAAGGCTGCTTGTTAGAATGATAATGCCACAAAAACATTGGTACTTAGACTGTTTTTGTCAAAAAGTGGGTAAGAAATTTTTTTTTTACTTCGTAAAATAGGATAAATTATTCTTTTTGCAACGAAATCAGTGTGTTTACAATCAAACTAGAGCTTAGTGTGTCTTGATATATTAAATTTGGTGATTGATTCAATTGCAATTTTCTAACTAGTCCGGATCATTATTTATCCTCAACACAAACATAAAGTAAACTATATCATAATTATTACTGATTGGAGTACTGTAAACATAATTATTTACTGATTGGAGTACTGTAAACATAATTATTTACTGATTGGAGTACTGTAAACATAATTATTTACTGATTGGAGTACTGTAAACATAATTATTTACTGATTGGAGTACTGTAAACATAATTATTTACTGATTGGAGTACTGTAAACATAATTATTTACTGATTGGAGTACTGTAAACAGACTTTTATTCATGACACCTTTCTTTCGAGAGTTAATAGATACTAGTAACTGGTTCACTGCAACAAATTTTCATGATCAAGATTTGGATTACTTAAAAATAATATCCCAGAGACATTTTATGACCTTTGTGGCGAGGAATATTCACATAAGCATGGCTCTCGAGACCTCATGAAAATTTCTTACACGCAAATAAAAGTAAAAGTTGAATCTTAAATATTTTTTTAGTTTGCACCATTCATGTGAAAGGTATCATTGATACATGTTTAAAAATCAAGATGAACAAAATGCCTTGTCCCAAGATAATGGCAATTAACATGAAGATAGTCATACCTTCTGTCTTTGGGTCTGCTAGGAACACCTCCAGGCAATCTACAAAGTTGGTTCCATTGAAAGGATCTCCTCCAATGCCCACACACAGGGTCTGACCCAACCCGGTCATGGTGGTCTGGTGGACAGCTTCATAGGTCAGGGTTCCGGATCTGGACACGATTCCAATACGCCCCCTTTGGTGAATGTGACCTGGCATGATTCCAATCTTGCATTCTCCAGGCTAGTAACATCAAAAGGAAAAGCTTGTTTACATCAAGAAATGTCTGGTTCAAATATTGTGAATGTCCATAAATTAGGGCACTAAATATTAATTAGCACAACATTTGACTGATCAGTGTAATAATAAATTAATGCATATAGAGATAAGCTTTTATGGGTAATTCAAATATCTGGACATAATAGCAAGTGCTTGAAATAGTGAAGAAGCAGCACAAAAATGTGCTAAATTAAGTATGTGTACAATAGAGTTAGTTCAATTTTTAATTTTATTTTTTCAGAAGTAATACCTCTATATTATATATCCATAGTCTCTTGATTAGTTACCTTAACGTACTACGTATATTATTAATTCTGTGCTATAAGTACCTTCTTTTTTCATCACTCGCTACTCACTTTAATAATGCCCGGACAATTGGGTCCAATGAGTCTAGTTTTATTCTGTCGTACAAGCTTGTGTTTGACTTTGACCATGTCTTGCTGGGGAATTCCTTCTGTGATACAGACAACTAGTGGGATTTCTGCATCAATGGCTTCAACAATGGCTGCAGCTGCAAATGGTGGTGGCACATAGATGACGGAAGCATCACAGTTCGTTTTATCCTTAGCCTTCAAATAAACAACCATATTTTTTATTTCAAAACCCATCAAAATTCAGGCATGAGTTTTGCATGAATATCTGCTGTATTTATTTATTTAAGGAAAAGGTTTATCATCTGAATATCCAACCCAGTGCCCCCAATGAAGGCACCAATAAGATTTTTTATTCAAAGATGAATCTGTTCCTTGCGTTATAATATAACTGTGTTGTTTGCAAAATAGGCTAAACATGGCAAGTTAAATATATATTGATGACAACCAGAATAGTGACAAGAATGTAAGCATGACTTGGAGCACTAAAAAGTATGTAGCATAATTTCATCAATCTGCACGTACCTCTTGGACTGAGTTAAAGACAGGGAGACCTAAGTGAACCTGGCCACCCTTACCAGGGGACACACCGCCAACCATTCTAGTCCCATACTCAATAGCCTGCTGACTGTGTATGGTTCCCTACAAAGACAACATCATTTTGAGTAAAATCATGGAAGTAAGAGTAATACGTCGTGTTAATGCGAAAAAACGTTATCATAATATCATCTCTTAAATCATAATATGCTCTAATATTTCTGTGTATTGCTTTGATCTTCAGACAATCTTGAATCAATTCATGTTTTGGTGTGAGAAGGTTAAAACTATTAAATGTGTACATCACCATTATTTGGATAACTTTATTAATGTCAAGGACATCTATATCATTATTCGAGCTTTTATTTCTGGCACCTAACTTACCTGTTTTCCTGTAAATCCCTGACAGATAACCTTGGTATTTTTGTCTATCATCAAATTTTTACGTGTTGTGGTGTAACATGACCTTACTCCAGACTTTGTAATGCCTACAAAACATGGACATTGAAAAATATCGACATAACCAATGTTATTCAGTTATAAACAATGCATCTCTTCAAAATCTAAATAACTAAAGCAAGATTTATAGCGCAAAACGTTTATAAAGAAGTAGTTGAGGAAATTCGAAATGATAATGTCACCTTGTCTTAAAATAAAATATCAATGCACACCATATTCGTAGCTAATATAAGAGAATTCGAAGATGATTTTGCAACTAATCTTAAAATTAATCAATTTCTTTGTCTCCTGTAAAAATCATACCCGAAATCCGACAGAGAAGTTTTCCGGCCGCAGCCATCGTGTAAAATTCTAATAGCTAAAACCCTTTAGATGGGAATGAAGTGTTCCGAATAAACGAACAGTGAATGTAGGAATATATGATAACCATAAATGAATTGCCAACGTACATGTAAAAGTAATTCACTTTACAATAATTTTTATCAAGTTTTCCATGCATCGCAGAATATAATGTCTAAAATGTTTAGGTTTACAAACAACACCCCATCCACGTACTAAGTTGTATACGATTGTCAGTTTCAATATATGCATGTACATTCTGCAACCCGAGTATTCATCTTTTCACAAAAATGCATGCTGGTATAACTATTCAATCCCAAAGTTAATTTGACTTCACGAAAACCCGTGGTTCTGCACAAACACTCGTGCAGGTGTGACTGGTAAATTAAAAAAAAAGAGATTTGTTCAGTTCAAATCTGATAAAGTACCGGTAATTGAAAATATTGATCAATATGTTCTTTTATTTGAACCACATTGTAGATGAAATGTACATAAATTTCCATATTTTTTTTTTCATATTTACAATTTTGTATAACTTTAAGGAAAGAAAACCCCTTATTTACATGTACATGCATTATGATAGAGGCTTAATGAGGAAAATGGTGTAAAATTAGAATATTGTCTAAATTCCTGTAAATCAAAAGGGCATGCTCACGATTTCAACTAAAATTTGCAACCTTCCACTGCAAATGATAATCAAAAGGTGCTAAAATTAAATCATTTAATGTATATATGATTTTAATGCCAGTTGTAAAATTTAAATCGAAATACAGAATGATAGAGCTCATATGCACGCAAACTAAACGAAATATGTGATTGTAATACTAGTAGATTATAAATACTAGCTAGAAAAATTTAATGCATGATTTCATATGTCATGCTCTTGCATTTTGTTAATAAAAATCAATGTGTCTAAATATGGTTAACTTTGTGGGGTTTTTTTATTTTGTTAAAGATTTTACATCTTGTGTTACCGACCAAAGTTCTTTACTGGAATTTTCTTCCTAAGACGTCCAAGTCTTATCTTTGGTCACCAATGGCAACTGATCCGGAGCCATCAGCATTTTATATGCAGATAGACCATTACATTGAGCGAGTTAATCAATGTAAGACTAAGGAACAATAAAAATCATAAAATCATCGCTTTAATTGTTCCGTAATAGAACGGAAAACATTGACATTAATTGGCTGATAAACATCAACGCACCATTAACCAACACGCAACCTTATGGAGCAGAAACCTTCATCTCCCAGAATAGACCTTCCAAGAGTTCGAGAGTCCCGTGTTTTACGTTTTGAACAGCATCACTCCCAATATGGCTCCGGTGCTCAGATTGTTGTCCATCTCTCTATACGTGACTTCAACACTGGTCGTTTTCCTGCTGAACCTTCCAGTTATCATTATTTTAATCAGTGGTCGGTGTATGGGGCGGAAGATCCGGAACGTCCACATCCTGAGTTTGAGCATCACCGACTGTATGGTCAGCGTCAGTAGCGTGTTCTTATTCTACGCCCTACGTGTCACCGACGGAATTAACGACCCTAAACCTCCACTGCAGTACGCCAGGTGTTGGGTGGCCCTGGGTGTTTACCTGCTTACCATTGTGGCCTCCCTGTTACACCTGTGCTTCATTTGTGCAGATCGTTGGTGGATATTAACCAAAAATTATTCGACAGAACGAACTAAAAGAGTGTTTCGATTTTGGATAATCATCATAGCAACGTGGGTCTGCTCTTTTGCAATTGTGTTTATACCATTTACCGCTTTAAGGAGGGATCATACAATAACTGTATGTTCCATTCCGGAACTGTTTTCGGATTTTGGTGCTCATATAATATTTCGTTCGTGGGCAATTCTTCTCTTTCTTGGCCTCTTTTTCATCATAACGTCCTGTGGGTGGATGTTATATCGAATTCTTAATCTTCAAAAATCGCTCATACACCCAGCAAGGAATGGTCAGAAGGATGTTTTCACAGTCAGCAAACCTCGCGTCATCTTTGTTCGGCCTCGATCTGTTGTTCAGGAAGGCAACCATGCTCCATCTAAACCAGATAAGCCCATGAGAGTCAAACTAAATCGACTTTCGTTGAGGACCGTCAAACTAGTGGCCCACAGGAAGGCGGTGGTAACTTTGTTGATCCTAGCAGGATGTTTGCTCTTCTGTTTATCTCCCCTGTGTGCCGTTAACTTCCTGATGGGCTGGAGCCATACGTTTCCAAAAAACGCGCGTAGCCAAGATGCCATTTATTTTGTCTGCGTGCTTTCAAGCCTGAATTCCGCCTGTAACCCATTGGTGTATGCGTTCAGAGTGAACGAAGTGAGACACAATTTACGAGCGCTGAAGAAGAAACTCACATGTTGTTTCTGTTCATATTTGTGGCATGTTGACTGATACAGGAAATGTTTTATACCAAATAAATTCTCTTCTTTATGTATATAATAGAGCCAATTTTACGCTTCCACTTATTGATACATTATCTTTAGCCTATAACTCTTTATATAGATAACTACAACTTTATACAGTGGTGGAGCGGAAGACCATTGGGATCGAAGAAATTTAATTCATTGTGCAAGTCTTAGGAGAGAGAGAGAGAGAGAGAGAGAGAGAGAGAGAGAGAGAGAGAGAGAGAGAGAGAGAGAGAGAGAGAGAGAGAGAGAGAGAGTTAAGCTTCGATTTTAAGACATCCCTAGTCCCTGGAAGGAACACGGCACTGTACAATATATCTGGAGAGAACTATTCGGACCTCAAAGAAATTCTATGATTATAAAAAGCACGTCCTTTCAGGCACTTTTCGTCAAGAAAATAAGTAATAGGTTTTTGTTTAATTTGCTTATTCTATATGCATGCATATAAGAAATAGAATATGTCATAAAAGAGAGTTATAGAATCTAACAAGAAATTCGCTACAACTTTGTGAATATTCAGTCTTTTCGAAACATACCTCAACTTACACAAAATTTATTTAAATGAAAATAAATATATTAATCGATATGAGAATCTTGTTTAAATATAGTTTATTTGTACATTAAGTTGTAATTAGTTAATCTCTAAAAATAGACATTATTGAACGAAGTCGCAAGTTATATTTTTTACCTCATTGATCAATTGTTCAAAGGTACTTACATGTATATCAACGTGTATGGAGATTATTAAAAATGAATATATTTCTAGTCTTTTTATATTGGAGATTTTTACCGTACCAAAATGCATTTTACATTTTCAAATTTTGATAAGAAAAGCTTGTAAAATTTTATATCACTAATTAGGAGTATACATTTTTAACAGACAATCAGATATCTATTATAAGCAAAATCTATACGGGTAACTATAATTTTGTATCACTGATATATAAATTTGAATTGCGGGGCGGGGGGGGGGGGGGGGGGGGGGGAGGGTGTTAGCATATGATAGGACTCTTATATGAATACGTTAAAAATCTTTTAAAAGATATTTTTTATCATAAGAAATGAAAGTGAATGTTGTTGTTTTCTATAAATTATGATTTAAGAAAAATTGAGATCTTTATTTTGGAGATAAAACTGATTTTACAAGGAGAAAACAATTCACAACATTTTTTTTTCTAATTAATCAGAAATATACTGCGCCCCCGAAATACAATTTATGCTTAACATCTAAGTTAATGTTTTTAAATCAAAAAGGATAATTTATCACAATCACCATAATTTTAGACACAGTGCCATGTACGTTTGTGTAGATATTGCTCTTGACCATTCTTGGTCTGTCTGAGCCTCGGGAACTATTTAAGCGAGGAGGAAGCTAGGACATTAACTGCAGTCTGTATTCATGATTTTATCTTTCAAAACATTGCTCAAGGTGAAATGTCATTGTTTTTTACTAATGCACAGTATGAATCGATAAAAATAATTGCCAACTTCAAAGAAGCAGGTAATTTCCGGAACAATCATTAACGAGGTAGACGTTTACTCATATTCTTCTCCCACCCATATCCGGTTTGATCTTATAAAAGTGAAACTAGATCTGGTCTGTAAGGGTAAAAGCTAATATAAAAGCCTCTTTGAAGTTACAGTCTTTAAAGATTGCAATGGATCTAATTTCCATATTCTGTGGATTTTGTTTATTTGTTGGGATAGTCCTCACAGCGGTAAAACTATACGAAGTGTCCATAAAGAAGCCTTTCGTATCTGAAATCAAGTTACATGGTAAAACGGCTATTGTTACCGGTGCCAATACGGGTATGTTGATTCATCTTTGTTTGTTATGTAAGTTTACTCGTGTTTGTTTCTTTGATCATCAACACGAATGAAATACCAAACACTGCTGAAGCACAAAATCCTATTTTCAGCTGATTTGTTGAGACAGCGATTTACATTAAGCAATCTACAATTAAAATTAGACTTGTACAGGTAAAACTGCTCCTCTTCTTACCATGCTTGGACTGGTGATCAAGCATATTTTCAGAAGTTTTACCCTTGCATGGCTGTATGTCTGTCCGTATCAAATTTATAATGCATGTTTCTCAGCAACTATTAATTAGGCCTAAAAAAAAAAAATACTGTGTGTTTAGGGTAACCCAACCTACCAATCATAACATTGCTCGGCTTTATAGGTTGTTATTTTCATATTATTTCCATGAAGGTATTTGATGTATAACGGCCACATTTTGTACCAAATAAATGAATGGTCCAATATTTTTAATCATGATATCATTATGAAGGTGTTATCAAAATAAAATACTCCACCGAAGGAATTTTCAAATGTTGATTATGGTCCAACTGATTACAGTAGTTCGCCATAAGTATGTTCCCAAAATGGTCGACGTTAACGTAGATCTCGTCATCGCCTGAAGTTTTTTGACTAACTTAACTTCTAACAACAAAGAAAACATACTTATGGCCAACTAGCTACTGTACAACTTGAATTTTGCATTGAAGTCTATGGGCCACATATATGTTTTATTAAGATATTGTAAAAAGTAACTTATGATTAGTAAAACTCTCTTGGTTAATACCTACATTAACTGTCTCTATTAAAATAAAATTAATCATTTACCACAGATATTATGACGAAATCAAAATTTTCTTTTTTTTATCAAGGGGAGATAACTCTTAAAAAAAGTAAGGTGCAAAATGACCAGCTCCTTATATGTTGTCTGTCATGTGAATTTGGTTCATTTCACTTTCATAGTTATCTAGCAATACATATTTAACTACTTTAAAATGATTCAAAATTGTTCAATATCCCTTTGTTATAAATGAATACCTTAAAACCCACATTTTTAAATATGACACAAACAAATATTCTAAGGATTTTAAATTAAAATTGCATTTATGCCCTCATGCCAAAAAAATACGATAAGAATTTTAAAAATCCTAACTCTCTAACCTATTGTTTTCATCAGTGTAACCCAAAAATAAGCTCAAATTTTTGGGGGGCCTAATTTCACCTAAATGGTTGTAAATATTTTTAACACGTACTATATGGTTTTTGAACAAATTCAATGTCAACTTCCTGTTGAATGTCAACTTTGCTTATTTTGTGTATTCACATCACAGCGGAAGTACAGAATCAG
Organism: Magallana angulata; assembly: GCF_025612915.1. Lineage (NCBI taxonomy): Eukaryota > Metazoa > Mollusca > Bivalvia > Ostreida > Ostreidae > Magallana > Magallana angulata. Next base: position 28,606,041 of record NC_069114.1, read on the forward strand.
AAGTATGCATTGGCCTACAGATATCTTGTTTTTTTTTAAGACATAATTAAAATATCAAACTGCTGTTATGATTTCATTATCATCCCAGCAATGATTCAAACAAGTGGTTGGTATCTGATAGCTATTGTTGATATGTATCATAAGGTCTATATAAGTGCAGAATTTTACAATTTTAGGCAGATAATAAGTTTTACTCTGACTGTTTGGAGGTTGAAGTCAATATTTCACTATTCACTTTAGTCTTTTGATTCATTTGAAATGTACAAACTGAATCTGCATATCTATTCATTTATTATATTAAAGATCCCTTGCTCAGACGTGATGAAGTCATATAAAATGCAGATTTCACTTGACAATTTCTGTAAATGTGAAAAGGCTTCAAACAAAATAATAATTTTATGGTAGATAGAAATTACCTGTTGTAGGAAAGACTGATATATTATTTTAAGACTGATATATTTTATCCAACATTCAGAATTTGAGGTGCAGCCTGCATGGGGTTTTATCTGAGATTCTGTAAAAATGTCTTTAGACAGCTAGGATTTTAAGGTGAAAGATTTAAATGGCAACATGTAATGGACTGCCAACTTGAAGTACATTTAAATTTGTAGAATACTGGTACATGTATTGTTTTTTGTCTAAAGAAAAGTTTTCTTCTCTTTTAAATAAATGTAGTACGTTATCTATAGAGAGGGCTTAATTTGCTCTCACTGACCCTTTAGACCTGTTAGAAGGCTTTGAGAAGGAAATATAACCATGCAACTGCAGGAATTAAAAGTAAGACAATTAAAGGCAAAGATTTTTTTTTTGCATTTATTTTAACAATGCTGAGGTACAAAATTTATCTGTAAGTATTAAGGAATTTTTATGTACCAAAGATGGAGAACTATAGTATATTTTTATATCACTATGGTGACCACCCCTCCTGATGTACGATTTAATTGCTGTAGGTAATCTAGCCCTCTGATGTCGATTCACAATTTAGATTTTTATCAACTTGGTGATTCAGATTGAGTGTAATTACTAATATTGTTATCTTCAGGTGATCAAGGTTCATTAGTGTTTTCTGATTGCATGAAGTCAGTAAAACATTCAGTATGCACATAGATTAAGGAATTAAATCAGGATTGGTTTAAATACTGTAATCAGGGGTTTATTTTATTTTTGGGTCCGTTTACTGGACCCATCCCCAAAAAATCATCAATATTTTCCCAATTCAAGACCATTTTTCCAGATTAGGTACCGGTGTCCATAGACGTTGGAAATTAAGAGCTGCATGTTGACATTTTAAGAGACAAAAAAGAGCAAAATATCATTGTAATAAAGTCATAAGAATCAATTCCTAACCTTTCTGATAACTAACCCACAGCTTTTTTCTTCACTTTTGTTTATATTTTGAAACTAGTAGTACTTTTAGAAAATTTATTATTTTTCCAATATCAACATGATCAACAGTTTAAAAACAGTAGGAAAACCCGGAGTAAATACAATGTAGTGTTGTTATTGAATAAGACTCGTAAAGCCGCTCCTCTATGGTACACTATGCAAAATGTAATGACATCCCATATGAGGTCATCTCAGAGCAACCTTTCAAGTATGAATAAACATAGATATGTAAGCCAATCTGATTCAAGCTACAATAAACAAGTCTTTAAATAGTAACTTCGATAGCTTTATCTATTACCACTTTAATGCTTGCTCATTTATTAGAATTCTTTTTTTACCATTTATAATATCCAATCCTACTGATATTCTTCCATGAATCATGCAAACAGCAAGAACATGGACTTACAATTGACACATGCACTTCGTCATACTATATGAGGCACCTCTGGGATTAAGGTTCATTGGTGATAAAGAAATACATGTACATAACTGAACTACCAGCCAAGATTTTGACAGCAGTGACTTCATTGGCTATTGGAAAGGTCACTTTGAAATGACCCTGTGTGGAATGTTAGAAATTTTATAGCTATCGCAAAGGAGCAGTTTTACAAGTCAGTCTAATTTTAATTAGATAAATATATCACTCTGTTAAAATTACATAGGCGAGTGGAAAAAAGCCAAACATTAGCAATAAAATTCATCTTTAAGTAAAATTACCTTAATTTAAAACCATTTTAACAAGATCTTGGACTTTGGGCAGTTGTGTCAAACAGCAATGTGTCGTAGGCCTGTCTATTTCATTGCTGGCCACTCGACCATAGCTCATTGAAATCAACTAGATTTATCTGGCTTTTGTGTGAGTTTAACCTATGCAATTGCAATCAATGCAGACTTTGCTTGAAACTAGCATCATTTTTAACTTGTTTTGAGGCAAGAAATAGATATATAGTTACTACTATGTCCTACCAAAAGTCCAAGGTCTTGATAAAATAGTTCTATCATGAAATATACAACACTTTGAAATTAAGGAAACCATGAATGTAAATATCACATTTTACAGGGCTTGGGTATTGGACAGCACTAGATCTAGCCAAACGAGGAGCTCACGTCATTTTAGCTTGTAGAAACTTACAAAAGGCAGAGGAGGCAAAGAAAAAAATCCTGAAGGAACTATCCGATGGAGGTGATGTGGTCGTCAGACACCTAGATCTGAGTTCTATGCGATCTGTACGGCAGTTTGCACGAGAAACTTATGAACAAGAATCCAGATTAGATATTCTCATCAATAATGCAGCAGTTTCAAGTGAGTTAGTTTTTTTATTCTTTGAATAAATGTTTCAAGTTCTGGTGAACTTATCATAGTAAGTAATTTTCATTCCATAAAATTAAAGGGAAGTTAGTGTACTGAGATTATTGTCTCCTTTAGGGCTGTAGATAATTTATCAGTATGACTCCCATTCTATGCATTTAAATACACCTGCAGTTTTAATATGTTGAATACTTTGTTTATCAGAAAGTTTAATCTGGGTTATATCGTTAAATTGAATATTTTTAGGGTCATCATGCAACTTGCAGTTCATTTTAGACACTAATACTCAGTAGCTCAAACTATAACAATAACACAACAGAGTTCATTACACAAAGGTGAAGGTTGAGATTGATAAAATTATTTGTATAAATGACTGACTGATAGTTATTAATTATTTTTGTCTCCTTATATTTTGATAGGCATGCCAAAAACCATTACAGAGGAGGGATTGGAATTTACGTATGCTACAAACCATGTTGCACCATTTCTTCTTACCGATCTTCTTCTTGGTAAGATTCAAATGATGGGAGAAAATTGATTAAAAAATTTTAATTATTGAATACAAATTATAACTTTTTTGAAGAGGATATTTAACGATCATTGCAAGATACCATATCCACTAAGTTAAACAATGATTGTATTGCAGTTCAGTCAATTAATTAAGGAGGCTGGATGGTTAACAAGTTACCTGTTAGATCCATCTCAAGATTTCAGATGTGATTTGTTTATCATAAAAGAAAAATTCAGTGTATTTTAGCTTTTAAATTAGAGTTTTTTCCTACTGTCCCTGAAACATTGTACTTTCCCATATGAATGGTTAGTGAACGGTGAGCGCACGCTGAACGGAATTTGGTGAGCGCTTATGAGCGGTGAACGGTAAGCGAATGCAGAGTCCAAAGTGAATGGTGAACGCTATGTTAACAAAAGATAAAAGATTTATTGGAGTACCTGGGGAGTTATCCTTACATTGTGTTTTGTCTGTAATCGGGAAACAATAACAAAAAAACTACATGTATGTATTGTTATCAGCCTAAATATGATATTATCTGACTGAACGAAAAGTGAACGCTGAACAGACAGTGCATGAGCGCAAGGTGAAAATTGCAGCTCATATTATAGCTTTATTATAGAGCTTTTTTTTCAAGATCAATTTGTCTGAAAATGGTCCCAACCATCCAGCCCTCTAGCCTGTTATAATGGGCACTTCTAGTGCATCAGCCAATAGATCTGTCGACAAAAGTTCTGAAAATGTTTCATGAGTACAACATCAAATGTTACAAAGCACTCATTTCTTTTCTTCCAACAACTACTCCTAAAGAATTGTGGAATATTGTTGTTAGATAACATATGCATATTTCCTGGGAATTTTTTTTTTTTTCAAATTTGAAGATTTGCTTAAGAAGTCTGCTCCAAGCAGAATTGTAAATCTGACCTCCATCATGAATACTTTCGGGAAAGTGGACGTAGGTGACCTGCAAGGCAAGAAGGACTATGATGGCTTCTCATCCTACTGCAACACAAAGCTGATGAATATTCTGTTTACCAAAGAACTTGCTAGGAGGCTGGAAGGAACAGGTAAACTGTAGCATAAAGATAAATATACATGTATGATACTGTATATATGGTTATTTTCAACATGTGTTATTATTGCCCCTCTTCACTTGCAAACGGTTTCTTCCCATCTTGAATTCGCTTAGACACAGTTGTATTTAAACAGAGATTTTGGAATTGGCCCGCTGAAAACAATTTGAAGGGGGCAAAAATAAAAAGGGGGCAAATATTTTGTGTAACAATGATTTAATTGTTGAACACTGAACAATAGATGAAGTTATGGCAAACTTAATTTGCAGATGTGTAACAGTGATTAATTGAACAGTGCACAGTAAAAATCAGTTAAAGCAAAGCACCAGACACAAGTGATTTGTTTTATTTGTAATCTTTTACATGAGTAATTGTTATAAATACAATCTTGTAAGGGGAATTAATCTGACTTCACTGTAAGCATGAATTCATTTTAAGCATGGTCATTGTTTTATCTTTTACTGTTATGGTGAATGATATATGATGCTTTCTCAAGCTCACCTTCTTGAGAAGGTGGTGTCAGAGTGTACGTATTTCAGGCTGTCCCACATATAAATGTTGTAGGTGTTTCTACCTGTTGTGTGCACCCTGGGGCTGCTGGGACAGAGATTTTCCGAGGTCTGCGGGGGAACCAGCTGTTCACACCTTTCCTCTCACTGTTCTTTAAGGTCAGTATACAACACAAGATAAGCAATGAACAGAACTACTGAACAGAATTTTGAACAAAGGATTATGCATTTCTCGCCCCAAAAAGTAAAGTTCTATAGAGAGCTTTGAAAATAAGGTTAAAGATAGTTGAAATCATTTTGAAAATAAGTATATAAGTTAAAGGTTGTCACCACAGTGATGTCATAATGTAGAATGACGTTATTAGTCCCCTACCGGTTTTCACCAGAGGGGACTATAGCTTTCCTCTGTGTCCGTCAGTCCGTCCGTCCGTCTATCTGTCCCACTTCAGTTTTCCACACTTTTTAGCTCACCTGAGCTGAAAGCTCAAGTGAGCTATTCAGATCACATTTTGTCTGTCGTCCGTCTGTCCGTCCGTCTGTCCGTAAACTTTTCACATTTTCAACAGCTTCTCAAGAACTACTGGGCTAATTTCAACCAAACTTGGCACAAATCATCCTTAGGCAAAGGGGATTCAAAGTTGTGAAAATTAAGGGCCACACCCGTTTTCAAGGGGAGATAATTAGAAATTAATGAAAAATTTCGAGAAATATTCAAAAATCTTCTTCTCAAGAACCAGAAAGCCAGGAAAGCTGAAACTTGTGTGGAAGCATCCTCAGGTAATGTAGATTCAAAGTTGTGAAATTCATGACCCCCTGGGGTAGGGTGGGGCCACAATGGGGGGGTCGAAGTTTTACATAGGAATATATAGAGTAAATCTTTAAAAATCTTCTTCTCAGAAACTAAACAGCCAGGAAAGCTGAAACTTGTGTGGAAGCATCCTCAGGTAATGTAGATTCAAAGTTGTGAAATTCATGACCCCCAGGGGTAGGGTGGGGCCACAATGGGGGGGTCGAAGTTTTACATAGGAATATATTGGGTAAATCTTTAAAAATCTTCTTCTCAGAAATTAAACAGCCAGGAAAGCTGAAACTTGTGTGGAAGCATCCTCAGGTAATGTAAATTGAAAGTTGTGAAAATCATGACCCCCGGTGGTAGGGTGGGGCCACAATGGGGGGTCGAAGTTTTACATAGGAAAATATAGAGTAAATCTTTAAAAATCTTCTTCTCAGAAACTAAACAGCCAGGAAAGCTGAAACTTGTGTGGAAGCATCCTCAGGTAGTGTAGATTCAAAGTTGTGAAAATCATGATCCCTGGGGGAAGGGTGAGGCCACATTGGGGGGGGGGGGGTGTTAAAGTTTTACATAGGAATATATAGAGTAAATCTTTAAAAATCTTCTTCTCAGAAACTAATCAGCAAAATGATTCTTTATAATTGTTAAGACTTTGGCTCCAGGACAATTCTTTGGCCTCACAAGAAGGTTCAGAGTTTGATGCAGCTTAATATCCCATATATAAACAATTGTAAAGGATCTTTTTGAGAACTGCAATACTCAACATGTGATATGACTATAAAATTGAAGCAGGCAGCTATTTTTTCATAATAGAATCTTTTTGTATTACTGTATTGAGTTATTGCCCTTGATTTATTGATTCTTGATTATTTTAATTAATGCATCCACTGTTAACCATTTATTGTGATGATTATTTTTATACAATAATAAATATTCAATGTATATAAGTTGTTCTGCGTAAGTACTTTTGGGTTAGGCCAGATTAGTTTGTTTATTTTTGATTTCCAATTTTTAGATACTATGAATTATTATAGGCCGGCACATATATAGGGACAGTGTCTATTGCATTATGATGAGCGACAGTTTGGGGTTAAACTTGAACAGGTACGGATAGAATGAGTGTGTGGACACCCCTGCTCTATCTAATCTTCACGTTTTCTAACCTATGAAACAGAGTTTGCAGTCATTCCTGCCCTGCATCGCATTGATAGAAGTGTGTGGTCATACCTGCTTCTGGTGGTTGCGGTGGAGCACTAGTGTATGGTCATTCCTGCTGGTGTTCTGGCCTTTCTAGCATAAGTGTGCGGTACTCCCTGCTTGCGTTAGGTTGAGCTGTTGGCGCAAGTGTGCGGTTATCCCTGCTTGTGTTAACGTTGGTACCTGTTGAGTTGCGTAGGTGTGCGGTCATCCCTGCCTGCGTAACGTTGAGTCCCTATATATGTGCAGGAGCGGTGATTAAAGTCTGATCTTGTAAATATTGGCAGCAATCAGGGCTATCCGAGTTCCAAGGGGGAAAAATGGATTTTATTTATACAGGATCTACATGTATTATTGTACATTGTCCAGATTGTTTGTATTATGACTCCATTAAGCTGACGTTATCATACCTATTGTTCCTCAGGTGAGCGATGTGGCCCATGGGCCTCTTGTTTTCTTTATGTGTTTGAAGAATAATATGAAATTTGCTGAACAGCTTCAAAATGCCAAACTACAGATCAAGTATACACTTTTGTAGCGTCTGGTTGACGTATTTTCGAAAAAATTGATTTGTTATATTCCAATTTTTTAATGTTCAGGTTCGATATTCTGCATAACAGTGCATTGTTTTCACAATTTCCACAAACCGGTAGGGAAAGTGTATTGCTTATGCAATACTCTCAGAATGCTTGTTGAGATTGTCTTAATTTGATAAATTCATATTTTCTAGCAAAAAATGGGTACCGGTTTTTCAACTGGAAAATATTGAGTGCAGGCTTGCTCAAGTACCATATTTTAACTCTGATGTGTATAATTATATGAACAAAACAGTGTGAAAGTTGTACTTGAGCAGACCTGTGCTTTATACTTCCAAAGGCAAAATATGAAGGAAAAATTACAATATTTTCATTTACATGTATTTGTAAAATTGCAGGAATAAGCACATTTTAGTGACATTAAAGATAAATAGCTTTAGGACAGTGATGACTAATATTAAGATTATTGTGAAAGACATCCGCTGTGTAATGTTTCATGGAAAATTTGATTTAATATGATACTATTCAAAGTGCCATATCAAATGTAGGCCTTGTACATGCAGAGTTATATGCCAATTATTATTTTCATCTAGTTGTATGTAAATGGAAAACAATTTTGACAATTTGTCCAGTTTGAAAATTTACAAAATAAAACAGTTTTGAGATACTAAACAGAAACAGAATTGGCCATTTTAGTTCAGTTTTTAATTAGCTCTTTGTATCAGCAAAAGTTGAATGAGACAAATATAAACTATATGTTGTGAAGTAGATAAATAAGGAATAAGGAATCATTCTTTGAGTATTATGAGGTGATAATTTCGGTCGGGGTGTGATCAAATCCAATAAAGCCCGAAGGGCTTTATGGTAGATTTGATCATACCCCGACCGAAATTATCATCTCATAATATTCAAAGAATGATTCCTTATTACTTATATTTATATAATTTCAAGCCATCATAGGATTATACAATGTATATTAAAATATAAATAAGCAAACCCCGCTGGCGCCTCGATTTGGCGTCATTTGTATTATGGATTATATAGTACAAAATTGATACGTAGTGTTATCACAGGCAAAGACACTGGAAAATGTAAATATCTATAAATAAAGCAATTTCAATAAAGAATGCTGCAGTTTCAAACCAAAGATGATATGTCAGTCCCTTGATTGCCTCATTTTATTAAATGTATCCCTCACAAAGATTTAAAATCTGTGGTCCAGTCATTTGTCCTTAAATATGTAATAACAAGCAAAAATGTCAATCATTACATATATTTCCTCTTTGCTATGACAGACGCCCAGGGATGGTGCCCAGACAACACTGTATGCAGCAGTCTCAGAGGAAATGCGGAATGCTCGGGGTGAATACTTGTCTGATAGTCAGGTATACGACCACACCTGGTGGATCAGTGGGTCAGCATATGACCAGGGACTGAGTAAGAAACTGTGGGAGGCCACAGAAGCCATTATTGCTACAACTGATTTGTCCTCTTCAAATTAACTGTCATTTAATTTACATGATTGTGTACAAATGTAAATGTACACTTACATTTTAACAAAAATAATATTTAACTTCAGAGAGTTGTGATTCATTTTTGTGTGTTGTGTTTGTGCCATATGGCAACCTCTTTGAAAAGAAATAAGAATGTATTCTACAGAGCAGTATTTTAGTAAACAATCAATCCTATACAAATTTTGTAAACATTCCGGTAGTTGTGTAACATTTTAATGTTGTTTGCGTTTATGCCTTACGATAACCTAGTCCTTCAAAGAAATCGAATAACAGAACAGTATTTTTAGTTTTATACAGGTGCCTTTTTATACCTGAAAAGGTGTCAAGTCAAGCCTCAGGTGTACTTTATGAATGTATATATGTACAAGTATGTACAACATGTATATATGAATATGCTGAGTTTAAGCTTTTTGCAAGATGATTTACCAAATCTCAGGACTAATTTATATGATCTGATCAGTGTCAACTTGGTGCATTTTGGAAAATTTATTTGTTCAAACAATATTTTTAAAAAATATACAAAAAAATACAAGATGTAGTTTTGTTAATTCACTTTTTATTGATATAATAAATACTGTACATTTACATCATAATTCGTTTGTGATATTAATTATTGGGTGAGGAGTACCCACCAAATCCACGAATATTAAGCCACCGCTAATTCAAGTGATTCCACAGAACAGAATTGTTCAATTTGTGTCAATATTTTTCCAGAAAAAGTGAAGATTTTCACCGGTAATTTGTTTAATTTAAATGACTTTTGATATTGGTTTTCGTCGTCGTCGTGCGTCGTGGACGACCAAGGTTTTCCATCCGATTTTTTTCAGATCGGGAGCTACAGACCTGCAGCTATAAAATGACTAAGTCCAATTTGGTGTTAAACAGTGATTTATTTGACCCTTGGTATCAAATCTGATCTGATTAAGCATCTATTAACAGTGGGATTAATAGATATAGTTTCACATACACAAAGAGAGAACAATTTAGATTGGTTCAGACCGTCTGGTATAATCGTAAATAACTACATAACAATTCAAACTGGGTCATTTACAGATTGGATCGTTAGTAAAAAATAATTGGAAATTGTATTGAATACTTTAAAATGCGTCTGAATTAATTAAACTGTATAATTTGCAGACAGTTTCTTCTATAACCAGAGATATATATGTCTCTGCTATAACTTATACATGTATAGATCGTTGGTCGCGTTTCCAGCAACGCTAAAAGCTAAATTGATAATATTTAATACAGCAATTTATTGTTCATCACCTTCTCAACTACATTGACTCATCTACATGCAGTTCACAATACGGCCAAAACCGCTGTCTGGTTACACGTTTACAATTTTACATTTCAAACTTTTTGAAAACTACTAAGTACAAGACCAATTTTTAACAATTTTAGTTTATTGCATCTCACACATGATAAGAGGAATCTTAATTACCTTAACACCCCCCCCCCCCACCCACCCGGGACTCACGCGGGGCCAAATATGCCAAAAAAGCCACATTATAACGATTTTCTTCCTACGTGATGACTTGAGCTTACAATTTGTTCAAAGATTTCCCTTCCTACCCGAAATGATAAAGAAGTTTCGTTAAATGCATATACGCTTTTTGAATCGCGGATTGGGAGGGGGTAGCTAGCTAGATAACTTGTTTTTTTTCTATTTAATTAAATCAAACAGTAAAATATGTTTTCAAAACATAAAACAGGTCTTTAGACATCCTTGAAATGTTTGGATCATATGATAGTTTGAAAATTAGTTGAATTGCGACAAAAAGCTGTCGAAAAGGGTGGACATATCCCACATACTCACAAACTAATTTAAACCATATGAAAAGAAAATTCGAGGGAGGGGGTGAAGACTGTCCAACACAGGCGAGGACCGTTCTCTTCAATGAACTCTTCTAAAGTCTTAATGGAAATGTCTTTTGGAGAGAGAGTGTGTATGTAGAATGGGCATAGTTCAGGTATTGTCTCCTTTTTATGGTTTAAAGTTTAGTGCCCCATTCTAAATCAATTGAAAACACAAATCTATTAATCCGGATTTCCTTAATTGAAAGACATCTAGCACATAAATACGAGATCCCTAAATAAATGGGGTATGCCAGTAGGGGAGATGAACATGGATTGTCAATTCCCAAACATGATTGCTTTATTGATAAATATAATTTTGTTTTAAGGCTACTCATTTTTACCTTTAGTCCAGGTAACGGACAGTATAAAAAATGTTTTTGAAGAATCGTGAACCCTTTTCCTGAAAGCATGGGGCCCTGAACGATTAAGTGTCATTTTATCTTTCAACTAACAAGACATATAGACTTTGCTCATTTCTTTTTCAAAAACATTTAGACGCATATTTCCCCCCCCCCCCCCCACCAAGTAAAGTTTATCCGAATATCTTTTATAAATTAATAAAATAAATCCACAGGTCCTCCAGGACTTCGCTATATCCGAGTTTTATTGTATTCTAAAGAAATTCATGTCGGTAAACAATTAAGGGTGAAATCGAACAAATAAAGAGAAATTAAATAGATTACATACTTGTCCAATACAAGTTGTGGTGCTAGGATAGTATAGTGTAGTTTGAAACTAGAAGCGATGTCAACATTTGGTATATTATGAGATTTCAAATCGATATTTATATTTTCAAGTACACGCATATACAGATCGAGTGAACGTTTATGATAATAACAAAACTTTCAACTTTGCATACTTTGCGGAATATCAAGCTTATTCTCAGGGGTTTTTTTAAAATAAAGGTAAAGCACTCTATAGTCAATTACATGTAATTGTAAAATATCCCCTTATCTGTCCTCATATAGGATCGTTTGTTTAAGAAAATGTTATCAAGCGTAGTGGTAGTGCATAATTATGTGACACGACCTTGGTGTTATCTAAGAGGAGTCGACATTTTAGGGTTTCCCCCAAGATGGAAAGACTTTATCGATATTTTCTGTTTGTTGTCATTGTATTTATAATAGCCAGTTGTGTCATAAATTTTTCTTCGATATTTCGGTGCACTTCACTTCAAAAGAGGGAGCTGTCTAAAGCCGTTCCGTGTGTTCCCGTGAAATCTCGCGGAAGTGCACGAGACGTGGTCAAAGTGCTCCGCAAGGAGACGTCACCAAACTTGACTTCTGTGTGGGACGCCGCATCAGGTGAAGATCGAATTTATCAGCAGATTACTTACAGACCGGAAGTGGACTTGTCTCGTAATAGGATTATTTTGATATCTGGAAGCGGAGATTTTGACATTCCAAGAGGGCAAGAGAAATTTATCCAAGACCAATGTCCGATTAAAAATTGTGAAATACATCGCGACGATTCAAAGTCATTGAAAGCCGATGCAAGGCTTTTCAATATTCAAATAAGTAACAGTGAATTAGTTTTGTTCAAAAGAAACCCAGGTGAAATTTGGATCCTCTATATTTTGGAGGGACCACTGGCTACGCTTGATTACACTTTATTGGGTGAGGTCTTCAACTGGACTGCGACTTATCGCCATGATTCTACGATCGTAGCACCGTATGAAAAATGGCATGCATTTCAGGAGGGAAAAAAGAACCAAACTTTGTCTGTGAAAAACTATGCGGCGGGAAAGAAGAAACTGGCTGCTATATTTGTCTCCAACTGTGAGACCAGTAACAATAGAATGGGGTATGTTCGCGAGTTACAGAAATACATGACGGTCGATGTGTATGGCGCCTGTGGACACCATCAGTGTGATAGGTCTTCGGAGCTGGAGTGTTTTGAGATGCTGAAGAAGGACTATAAGTTTTATCTAGCTTTTGAAAATTCAAACTGTAGAGACTACATCACGGAGAAGTTTTTCAGAAACGCACTAATGTAAGTGATCGATTGTCACCTTTCTGTTGTTGATATGAGGAAACATCTTACTTTTATATAGGTCTGTAAATTTATCCCAAAAAGATGAGATACCGAGGTTAATGTTGGCAGCAACATTTTCATTTCGAAATTAAATCAAATGTTCAGGGCACATGAAATGTATCAATTTCAAGAGAAAATCATAATGCAAAGAATTATATCATTTCCAATCATTTAACGGTTTTGCCGCATATCCCCAGTGAAATTGGTTTGATCATTCAGAACTCTTCGAATGGATGTCCCACATATTTGTTAAGTGAACGAGACATTCTAGAAGTCCAATTAGGCATTCTATAGAGACTCGAGAGAGTGGCTTACATCAAGTGCTTTCGGAAACTCAATTGATTAGAAATCCGAGAGTAATTGAGGATATCAATTTTATTCAACTGCTCTGCTAATATCGTGTTTCCACTGTCTAGATTTGTTGTTAAAGATTTAGGAAACATACTTTTCGTTCATTAACTAATGAGTTATCATAAATGCTCTAGAAAGTAATTCTCGAGAGTAAATAAAAATTCTCAGATATATGTGTAAAATAAAATTGCTTATACATGTATATCTGTATGTAATTTGACTTTGAATGCATTGTCTTTTAGACCTATACATGTATGTGAATGCATCGAAAACAGTAGAAACATTATTTAGTACTTGAAAAAATCTTAAAAGTAAAGTTGATTTGGTTGGCTATAATGGCCATAAATTACACAATTTGTGCACGTGTACCATCGCACTTACGAAACCTTCATCTGTCATTTCCTCAAAAAATGTTTTAAATATGACTGTACTTTATTGTGGGAAGTTTTGGCAAAGTTCTTAATTCTTCGGGGAATTTTGCTGTTGCCCAATAAATCTGCAATTGATAAGAATGTAGCCAAGTGGTTTTGTTGGGATTCTTCGTTAGAGTCGTTAAACTGGTAAAATCTGATGATTTTTCTCAAACTACAATCATAATAATTATGACCATTTTGATATTTTAAGAAAAAATGATTTTCTGCATCTCTTCCATTGGCAGGAATGACGTAGTTCCGGTGGCGATGGGTGCACACCCAGACGACTATGCAAGATCCGCCCCGCCAAACTCATTCATACACGTTGAAGATTTTGAATCTCCTCAGCATTTAGCGCGTTATCTAAAAGTTTTAGACAAAAATGATGAACTTTATAATGATTACTTTAGATGGAAGGGAACTGGAGATTTCATAGACACGAAATTTTGGTGCAGGTTATGTGCAATGTTGAATGACCTCAATAAGCCAGAGCTCATTATCCGCGATATTGCAGCATGGTGGAGACAACCGGAAGTGTGTATACGAGGAGACCAAAGATGGCGGAGGTGATGTTTCCTCAATCTAGATTTGTTTGTTCAGTTCAGCCCTTTACAGTTGAAAATCGTTTGTTTGTTTTATGAAAGTTATAACCATTGTGTTCATGACGGCTGGTAGCGTCTAAAACCAAATGAAAAGACGGGCGTTAACTATTTGAATAAAGTCGTTCGATGACGACCCGTGACGTCAGACTAATGATATTCGACAAGGAACGACTCGCGGTTGGTGATATTTATGATATTTAATGTGATATGAGGTGAAAATTGTACATCAAATTTGATTCCAAATAGTTTTTTCTATTCATTTTACATGTATATACATGTATCTACTAAGTAGATTTGATTTTAGTAAATAATTTTGAAATGTTTTAAGTTGTAAACTTGTGATGTTGCAAAATGGAACGATTGTCATTTCTTAAACTATCCGTCGGGTAGTTTAAAATTTAAAAATTGAGACAAATGATACTTTTTGGAATGGACGCTTAAAAACCAAGATTCCATTATTTAGGTTCTATTGCAGCCTATTTTGACATTCGTAAATAAAAAGTAAGAAACTTCTTTTATCATTGACCTACTTTATTTAACTGGAGGATGATATGTATGAATTATTGATGAATCATTAAATAATTTGTTTACGAAGAGTTATTTTTCGAGGCACCAACCCCCACCCTCTCCCCAAATTATAGGGGCTATTCTTGGTTTCAATAAAAATGTCGGTAATAATATAACAGCTTTGTGTTTTTAGCTATCATGACTATAGCTAGTTGATTAGGTGTGTGCATGATTATTACATCAAAATAGTATAACGTATTGCTTTTGTCGAAGTTCACGAACATTTGAAAATTCCTCAATAATTTGTGCACAACAGTCAGGAAATGACGCTATGGTTGGGTTACGTGAATATTTTGAGGATATACTAGGGCAAGTGAAAAAATAAAGACTGCGATGTTCACAAAAACTATAATATACGGGATATCATATCCGAACGAAACAGTCGTGAGAGCTGACAGAGGTCTTTCAATATTCAAAAAACTACAAATGAGTTACAGTTTATATGAGAAAAAATAACCAAAGGGTGGACGATTTGTATTGTACAATAAAATGATCTTTACATTTGGCCACGTTCGAAGGTGTCTTTAAATATGTTGGTAAACTATTGTCTTAAAATCTCTAAAAATTTGATCAAGTCTTGTCAACCGATTTCAATGCGAGTTTTGAAACAAAATTTTATTTCATATACTTTACACAATGAATACAAAACATAAATGTACTTCTGTGAAGAAGTTAAGACAACCATAGTTTTAAAAAAAATTCTTGTATAACCAAGAAAATTATCTTAACGGAGATACACTTCCAAATTAATGTACCTTATAAAGGTTTTGATAATTCTTACAACACGCATACAAATAATAATATAAAAGTTAAAAAAAAACAAAACAAAGAAGTTAATACATATAATTTGAAAGTCCCTCCAAATTTAATTGCTTTTCTTAATATCAAAAAATTACAAAGCTTAAAATCATTTAGCTAGACATATACAAAAAAAGGTAATTTCAATTTGTAGTTAACTGCTCGAAATAACTTTATAAAATCATACTATAGTAATTGTAAATAATGAAAATTCTGAAGAAAAAAATCCGATTGTGGAGAGAAAAAAATTCATAAAATGTAAGCATTTTAAACGCACTTGTTAAAAACGAGGACAAACAGATCCATCACTACATATATAAACAAAGCGAGGACATAATTATACAAACAACACTGATCTTGTTATATACATGTATTATGTTGTCTTGATTTTACGCAAATTGTGTTCGCATATCGTATTTTTAATGTAGCCAGAAACTTTTGGAGCCTGAAAAAAATAAAGGTAAACCATTAAAGTGTATCAGAGGAATATGTCAATTAAGATATTGTTAATCGATGGTATTTACAACTTTCATTATCATGTTATTCTACAACTATGCACATGAGGTTTTGTTTTTGTTTTTGTTTTTTACATGAAAATGACATTTTAATACATGTAATTATGTGTGTCATTTTAAATGTGGTGTTGTAAACTAAATTCGCATATGTCCGTACTCTCCGGATATTATCGAGAAAAAAAAACATTTCACGTCAAACCATGCTATCTTTGGAAAAAAAAATTTTTATGATAAAATCATTAAAGATGAACCATGATACTTATGATATGATAACCGAAACTCCGTATCCCACCCCAAGATAATTTTTAAAAAAAAATTATGCAAGAAAAATATTTTAGACCCCCCCCCCCCCCTAAAAAAAATATAAAATTGATTATTAAGTAGCTATTGATAACTGACATTCTTTAAGCAGATGTCGAGCTAGATGCAGATTTTTAGCTGTACTGGGAAATTCGGGTTTATGCCCTAATCTACCAAATTTTTACGTATAGGAGCTACGGACCCGCGGCTAATATCGAGCTTGGGCACGTTCCCCTCGCGCCGTTTTTGGCCTCACCTGCCACTCTCTCGTGCGGCTCCTCGGGCTCGGTCTGCACAGAGTCGGTGTCCGTCTCCGTGCCGTCCACTTCCGCCAACCAGTACAAGATGTTGAAAATGTGAAAAGTTTACGGACAGACGGACGGACAGACGGACGACAGTCAAAATGTGATCAGAATAGCTCACTTGAGCTTTCAGCTCAGGTGAGCTAAAAAGGGCTTTATCCTAATATTTTTTAGAATACTAGATTTTGCTATTAAATCCACACCTTGGCTATGTTATCCTTTCTTTCATGCATTGTAAATCCTCCAATAGATGTCAAAATATCGTATGTAGTCTCACTCAAGTGTATTTTGTTGGCTGCATAAATAATACATGTACTAGTAAGTCATAATTAATAATCTATACAGCTGCTCAATTTTAATACCAAATGACATTTTGGCATCGCAAAATTATTAAATTTATGGACATTTTTAAATCGGATTCGAACAGCTTACCTTTTCCGAGAGATTCCATTTTGGAGGCAACACTCACAGTCTCCCCAAACAAACAATACCTCGGCATCTTGTTTCCCACCACTCCCGCAACAACTGTGCCTAAAGCAGGAAAAGGACGACAGTAACTAAATACATGCATATAGTTGCAGAATAACAGGGAAACAATCAAACATAATAAGGGCGCCATTTTTAAACAAATGCCTACCAGAGTGGCAGCCGATCCGGAGAGTGAACTTTATGCCGGGGAGATGCGGTATTTCTAAATGTCGTAGTCTTCTAACGAGGTCAAACGCCATCTTTGCTATTTCTGAGGCATGCTGTTTTCCATTATGCCTCGGAACACCTGTTTTTTGTATTTTACATGTAAATGAATGTCAAACAAAACGTCAATCTTTTTTATTTTGTTTAATAAAAGGAACGTTTCGCTCTGAAGAGCACAAAAAGCGATAAACATGCACTTTGGTCCTTTTGGCCATCCGACCCTTTCACTTTAATTACACAATAACTTCCCACAGTAAGTACGTACCTGACACTACCATGTAGGCGTCACCAATGGTCTCCACCTTGTACACATCATACATTTCTATCCTCTCGTCAAAGCACGTGTACAGACTGTTCAACATGTCGACCACCTTGTGAAATAACAAAAATACCGAGTAAATTCGGATTTAAATGTATGACATATCAGTACAAAGGCGTGTTCAGCATAACGTTTTTGCACTTTGGAAATGACGTCGGTAGAAAGAGCTTGACGCATTGAATACTAGTAGATTCACGTTTTATCAGACCTCTGGTTTTACCTGTAAAGGGGAACTAGACGAGGAGATTTTGGTAAAGCCCACAATGTCGCTAAAGAAGATGGTGGACTGCTCATACTGCTCGGCCTCCACTTGTTCGTTACATTTCAGCCGCTCCGCCACTGACTTGGGCAGCATCTGATACAACAGTGTGTCCGTTCTTTTCTTCTCCTTGTTCAACGCTTTTGTTCTTCACCAAAGCAAAGACAGAAAGAACTATTATTGAGATATATACTAAGTATAAAAAACACAATTTGACTTTATCCCAAAAATTCTACGTATTTTATAATATATAATATTTATAATAATAACTTGATATCACAAGTTTCAAAACTTGACTCCACTTGACACTTAGGGGATTTCCCTTCAGAATTTTCAAGTTATAAGAGAATTAATAGTACAGTGTACATAGGGATTTAATTTTGTAAAAAAAAAATATTATGGTTGTTTTAAAAAATTTTATAAATAGTTACCGATTAGCGATGGATATGGAATACTTCTGAATTTCAGACGTTAAGAAATAGACCCCTATAATCACCAGTGGACATACTACCATGATCAGCCCAAAGATACACGCAATGGTTATGATGGTGTATACGTCTTCGTCGCTTTTTGCAGTGAGCATGATGTCTATCTTATTAGCCAAAGCCCTCTGCGTGCCGCGCACAATATCTTGGTATATTGTCATGTTGTCGAACCATTCATTGGCTTTATCTAGCGACCCTGCGAGTTGAGCGCTTTTATTCGATCGTATGTTTAGCCTCATTGCCCGCACAGGGGCTAAAACCAAATCATTTTGTAACATCTGAACTTCATAGAGATTGTACGCCAGTTCAGAATATCGCCTACAAGACTGAAAAGTTATATTGGCAATATCCTGGGCTTCCAGAAACAGGAGGTAATCTTCTTTAGCTTTGAAACCGCCGAGAGCAAAGTAGGTCACACCCAAGCCTCGTTCTCGTCCGATGTATTCACTGGCTACGATGATTTCCTGGTAGGCAACAAGGGTTTTCCAAATGGCACCTGACCTGGCCTCTGACACAGCATCATAGAGCCAAGTGATGAAGACATCGATCACGTCCGTATAGAAGAAGAGCTCCTCCTTGGCCGTTCTGTTGTATAGGTCGAGCTGGTATCGATGACGGTTCAGAAACAACAGGAAGCGGTCCTTGGACTGGAACTCTTGACGATTATTCTTCTTGCTGACGGGCCAGTGAGACAGATTTTCCAGGGCCATGTCTGTGTCGGGGTAACGCTTCAGAAGGAACTCTTTCGTGTCGGG
Organism: Magallana angulata; assembly: GCF_025612915.1. Lineage (NCBI taxonomy): Eukaryota > Metazoa > Mollusca > Bivalvia > Ostreida > Ostreidae > Magallana > Magallana angulata. Next base: position 28,625,119 of record NC_069114.1, read on the forward strand.
ACCAATGGCGCTCACGTAGAGGGCGCTCATGTCGCGTTCTCTTTGCAGAAAGCGCATCATCTGACCAAGTTCAACACTGAAACAAAACCATTAAAAGGAGAGGTGTGGTGGGGGTTTAAAGTTGTGCCATAAAATATACAATCGGCAACTTAATTCTACTTTTGATGTGTACGTTTACAGATATATGGCTTTATTATATTTTTATCTTTAGTTTGTCTAAAAGCTATCAATTCAGAAACATGATAACATATCATCAATATTATCATAAATTAAACATTTTCAAGCTATTTTATCAAATTCTTTTGCAGAATAGTGTAAGAAATTGAAACTGATCACATGCTTGAACAGATTATATTTTTATCCACGTTGCTTCTTTCCAAGTAGTTGAAATTTGCGCCAAAGCTTTTATAGTACGAAAATCACTGATATTAACTTTGTCTCATAATTCTGATTGGATTGCACAAAAACACCCACTGTACGTCATACAATTAAAAATATATGCCATTTTTCTACAAAATATACTTGGCTTTGAAACAATTTTTAATAAAATTTTGAATTTTTATAGGAACTAAATTTGACTTTTGTCATTGTGTATAGTCCTCATATAAGAATGGATACAGGAGCAAGACTGGTAGCGAGATACAATTCTAATATTAAGATACATTTGATTAGATACATTTAATATACAAGATTACAATGTCAGATCTGTACTCACGAGAAGGACAGGGCCGATCTGGTCTCCTTCGCCTCGATGAAGTTTTTGACAGTTATCAGGAATACATTTCCCGTCATGCCTATCAAAATGGCCATCGGCAGCAACACGACGGACAACATCTTAAACAACTGCTTCCTTTTGCCGGTGTCGGTAATGGGGTTACCTTTTAAAAGGCATAAAATTCACTCATTGTTTTCATATAATATCGAATTTCATATAATATCGAATTTCATTAACCCCCCCCCCCCCCCCCCCCCCCGGTCCCTCTGAACGCTTTCAAGTTGGAACCCGTAAAATTTTACCGATGCATGTAAGCCTTTTTATCACTTTTTACCATCGTTAGAAGCTGACAGATTTTTAATTTTGAGTATGAATAATTCATGAGATACACGATTTGCCAACGAACTAATTTCAATACATTTTAATACATACTTATGTAATAAGTCTTAAACAGTTCATGCATGGAATGATTTTAAAAATAAAAAAAAATTCTTTGAAAATTGAATGAGTAAGAATTAAATGTAAAATGTGTAAAACTTCGGATTGAACTTACCCCTACATACATAATCACACCCGTGTGTGCTCTGAGTCAGATTCAACATCTCCATAATGGCCATGTTGAGCTGGGAGCGGGTCATTGAGCCTGTCGAACTGTTAATAGACTTGTTGGACTTTGATGAAGGTCGGATTTGGTTGTCTTTTCTCTTGAACAAACCCATTTTTTTGTCACTGCAATTCTCGCCGATTCGATTCTCCGATTTCCTAAAATTATGTCTTGGTCTTTTTAACAAAACTTGATGCCTATGGACATGTTATTAAGCAACGGTACCGGTACCTAAAATTATGTTAAGGCGATTCATTTAACGTAATTTAATAATATTCCGCTTTAGTTATAATATTTTAAAAAAAAAGACAACACATTTACTTACAAGAACGTCTGCCTTTTCTCAAACCATTAAAGAAAAGACCAAAAGTTTAAAATGTGGCAGATGTCGTGATAGCGGTTGCCATAGATACGATGTATTTACTATTTGAAAGTGTTAATCAAATTTCAGATGTGGAATTCTTTTTCTTAGAAAAACATATCGATCGATGTTTATGAAACAGTTTCAAAATATCTATCAACCAAATATTTTCAGTGACCATGAACATCAACAACGAATACAGACGTTGCGGCAAAAATAACACATTAGAAATGACTCTATTTTATACTACTTTTGTATTTCATTATATGATTTTAACATATAATTTTTGACACTGTAGTTTTCTTGTCTTATAATTTGCCTAAATTTTAATTTATACATTATTTATCTAATTAGGTGTCAATTAACTCTGAAGCTGTTTAATTTTTTGTTTGTTTGTTTGTTCATTTGTTTGTTTGCTAATTACATGTATTTTTTTTACTGCACTGAATAGTATTATTATGTTTTTCTTTTTTAAAGCCAAAATGGCGTATCATATCTTTATCAACACAATAATAACTATGATACAAAATAAAGAATTTGAAACACAGAAAGTGTATTAGTACAACCGCTATGCTTCAGAACAGAATTCTATTTATTATATCTTATCTTATGACTCACTTATAATTAACCAGAATTGTCTTGAATATCAACAAGTGGGTTTCTGTATGTCTTTGCTCTCTTATAATTTTCAAAAATAATTCAATTCATTCACATTCTTTCAGTAGTAAGAACAGGAAAAACTAAATAACTGGTGATTTACACCCTTGCCCCAATGGTTCCGATATAATAAGGGCTATGCTCTATCCGTAATATTTAAAATGATTTTGATCCTTTGTTAATATTTTTCTCCGCTAATTGGTTAGTATACTATTAGAAGACAAACTAAGCACAAGGGTTATGATGAGTGAGAGGAGCGGTGATGGGATGGTGATTTGTTGTTAAGTGTCCCACAAAAAAAGTATCTAGTATCAGCACAAACATATTTTAGAGATGTGAAGTTTTTGCATGCGCTCGACTTGAAAATGACAAGAAAAAGGTACAAGTCTGGCGGAATAAAAGCCAAAATTTTACAATTGAATGTATCACTTTTGATTGAAATAAAAGGTTCTGCTGTATTCGAACCCAGGACCTCAAAGTTACATGTAGTAGACCAATGCTTCAGTGTTAGGTAACTATTAATAACTTAACAATGGGTTGAAATTCGCCGGATATCTGCTTATTAGCGTACTGTCATATATAGAGTAAAATTCACGGGGTGTTGATGATCCTAAACTGAATATGCAAAAATGCATCTACATGACTGCACATACTCATAAAGTGTTTCGATATTCTTGTCTCAATGTAATGGATGCGGGATTGAAATTTGGAGCACACTTTTCAAATCCTCTTAAATATGCATAATACTCCCATCCCTTAATTAAAGGCACATGATTACTACTTTGAATTCGCTAACTTACAAGCAAATACTTAATACTTTTACCTAGGAATATCTTGTTGGATTAATCTTGAAATTTTATAAGCTTTAAGTTGAAAATCCTTTCTGATTGACGGTATATCACAATTTTCGTTATAACTGCTGTCTATTTTGATTAAAGGAGTGTTTATTTTATTCTAATAGGATTTTATGGTCGTGACTATCTTTATACTATTATATTAATCTTATTAAAAAGAACTTAATGAAAAGATGTTTAAAAAAAAACCTTTTTAAAATATTCATTTAAAGCGTAAATATTTGGAAACTATTTTCAATTTATTAATAATAGTCTATTGCTTAAAAAAACATAATATACTAAAACTGATTAGTTTATTAAATATCTACCGTCCTTAATTGTATAAACTGAGCATAGAAAATACATGCACAAAGTCAAGGAACATTGACAATTAGTATTTGTTAAAATACGCTGCATTTTTGTTTTTCAATGAACTGTTCAGGGATTGTTTCAAATTATGAAATTCTTGGTTTGATACGCAGTGCTCTGGGATATACGAGTAACTTAACATGCAAAAAAAAAAAACATGCTAGGTACAGGGTGTGGTAAAATCAATTATTAAGAATATCAGTAGATGTCTTTGCTAAAGGATTATTTATAATATCGACCTTATGTCAACAAGTGGGGTGTCATTAAAATTTTTAGTAACATGACCTCGAAAATAGATAAAAGAGTCACAAAGACTTAAGATAGGAGAGTGTATTAACGGTTCATTTTCCTAAAATCTTCCAAGTTTTGCAAAATATTGGGGAAACATATAACCTGACATTTTGAATCAATGATTATTTGTACAATCGTTTCTGTTATTTAAAAGTGTGTTTCCCCGAAATTAATGTCACACTTTCTTGTATTGTAATAAGTTACTCATTCTTCAATATACATGTAAAAGACCAAAGGCCGATTAATTTAAATGCATCACCTTTAAATTACTTTTTATGTGCATTCTTTCTATTTTGAACACTGTCTAACAAAGATAAATCCTATTGCAAATAAGGCATTAACTTTGGAACACTTGGTTTCTATGGTTATATTTACGCACTGCTTACCTTGGCGACAGTGTCAAAAATCACGTGACATGCAATTACCGAATTGTTGTTCTCACTGAAGAAAGACATATTTTGAAGCGATAATTAGTATTTGTGAAAAATAAAATGACATTTAGTTTCTCCTTTCTACGCACATAAAGATGACCTAGATATGTGTTTTCCAAACACTGTTAATTTAGTGTCTTAAACTTAAATTTTATTAAACATATACCTATGATATTTAAAAACGCAACTCTACATGTACATCTTGATAAGTATAGGTTTTATGTAAGTTTGTACGTTAAGCTATTGTGATGAAGGATTTTAATCTTTAGTTCACGTCGTTTGAGCATTTTTTCTTTTTTTAATTAAAGAATAACATCTAAGTATTTTAGAAAATATTATATTCATACCAAGATTATATCTCATTTTCCTATTTTCAGTTAAATATATTGTATATTTAGCATATTTTGCAGTTGTTCCAGACTCAACTTGTGTTTTGTAATTTAAACACCATTTGATTCTCACTCTTTTTACCACATGACGAATGTATTTTCCGTTTTCTAAATTTTTATGCAGATTGATGAATAAAAACACATTTGAATCTTATAAAACACCTCTTTTACATTTTCAGTTTGATGAACATGGCTTTAAATAATTTTAAAAACAGGAGTAAAGCTGTCAATTTGACAGCAAACCGGGTTTTCTTTTGTGAGAACATTATCTATAATCAATTTGTCAACCCTGATGAACACTACCTTTCCAGGGAAATGGGGTACTCTATATGCAATACTTTGCCAAAATATGACTAAGTGTATTTTTTTTAAAAATCATCAGAAATCAAAATTCTAGCAACATGCACAACTCTGATATATGTCCAATTGATCTGCTGAAGAACAACTTCCTATCTTGAAAACTGTAGGAGGAGTTATCCGTACAATAGGGGTACCCTATATGCAATATTTTGCCAAATTAACAGCTGGTATTTTTTTCATAAATTATATTATCAGAAATCAAAATCCTAAAAGAAATATGCACACCTCTGATATATGTTCAATTGATCTGCAAAAGAACTATATTTCTTATCTTGAAAACTATTGGAGGAGTTATTAGTACAATAAAGGTACCCCTTTGGCAGCCGCCCGCCATTTTCACCATTTCAATTACCGGGTTTTTCCTTTAAAAATCCCATTTAAAAATGTACTGTGATTTTGCATTGCAAAACACAAAAGTACCCGAGCGATGTGCAAGTTGTTCCCAATGACTTTGGAATGGAAAAGGTGTCATATTTACCCATCGGTGTCGAACTTGTATTAATTTTAGTTCCTGTGAATTTCTCTGGATAGAAATTGATTGCATGTCAATAATAAAGAATTGGATTTGACCCCTTTCATAAATTTCGATTGACATATACTCCATCTCAGGCAAGTGTAACTTGGTTGATAATCGTCAAAAGTAAAGGAAACTGTGATTTGGAACAAACTATGTAAGATAATTATGGTTGCCCGCGTATTGATATGCGCATTTCACTTACTTTTTACAGCTGCATCAAATGTTTTGTTATCTAAACGTTAAATCAAATAAATACGTTTAAAACTATCCATTGGTTCTTGGGGCTTTTAGTAACAAATATATTGAAAGCACGAACTCTATGACCTTGCATACGCTCACCTCAGACTTCAACTTACTTTTAGTCACCATGGTAACCTTCAAACAAAGTGAAAAAAAATATGCTGTTCTTTCTATATTACCTGCTGACCGACGACAACAATAACTAACTTACCTGTTTTCACTTGTTATGGATAGTTGAAGAAAAGAATTTTTGGTATTTTATATAGACACTGACTTTATTCGTTGTACAAACTTTATCTTATTGGTTTTTTTTTTAAAAAGATGAATGTATGATGTACATCTCACTATAATGATCTGCATACGTTGTTTTTTTAAAACTTAGTCGAAATCTTGGCCAAATTCAGCACGTACCACCACTACTCAACTTTCACAATTACTAGTAGTTTGATTTTAGACTGCTTCTTGAACACAGTTTTTTGAAAACTACAAAACCACAAAATCTAAAAGAAAATATAAAATTGGAAAGATATGTTTCAAAAGTTGGATTATATTTCAAAAGTTGGATTTGAAACTTTTTTTTCCAGAGATACGTATCCCTGAAATATACAAAACCGTGCTCTAATATGTTGCACATATTTTGATTTGTTTCAGTGATAAATTTTTATTTCTAATATGTTTTACGGTGCTACCATTCTGGCGAGCGCAGCAAGAAGTACACATACCTTGCATCATTGTCAACCTAGTGTTGTTTAGGTATCAACGAACGTCAAAGAATTTTTTAGAGAGTAAAGCTCTACAATAAGTATGCCAGAGGTACTAATTTTAATGGTTATGATACATACAGAGCAGCCCCCTACAGAGAGAGAGAGAGAGAGAGAGAGAGAGAGAGAGAGAGAGAGAGATAACCCGGTCCTTGTTTGTAGCTGTGTAATTTCCCACTTTTAAATTTAATGGTGTGACTACATTGTATATGCAATATCTACATAAATTTTTTAACTGTTTATTTTTTCATTTTATTCCTTTTTATTTAGTTCAAAATGTCCTATTGTTTATTTCCTCCCTACTCATATACTTACCTGCCTACTCAGGTACATGCATGCACAATTAGCTTAAAAATGGATCGATCTGACATTAAAGTATGGCTCCTGCTAGAATATATTTATATAATCTCTATATAAAAAAAATAAAAACAAATCATATGTCAATGAGGCAGGTATCGCAGTCTATACTGAAATAGCTAGTACACTCTTTACAGATGTTTGATCCACCTCTAAATTTATCGCGGGAAATATAGCGCGAGGGCACTGTGACGTCATCCATGACTTTGTTTGTCTTTGTTTACTTATCTCGACTCAATACGAAGGTATGGAAGCATGTAACAAATCTTTTGAGTCTCTCCAAAGCATATGCTGTACTCAAAACGTGTCTTCAAACTGTAAGACACCTTAAATTACGAGTTAAAAGTCGGCCATTTTTGGCATGGCACCACGGGTGAAAACATTAGAGAGCATTATAGGACGTAGACAAAAAATTTTGTTTGATGAACTGTAGGTTTAGCTTCATTTTCCCGCGCACACTGGTTCTTAGAGCTCGCTTCGCTCGCACACCGGCGCTGCGCGCCGGCGAGCTGCGCTCGCTATTAACATTTCAAAACAATCAAGCGTCTAAAATAAATTTGACCACAAACAAAAACATATAACATTCAGAAAGCAATTCTAATTGTGCAAAGGTAGCTTTATGCAAAAGGCTTTTCCGATTAAAAAAGTGAACACAGAATCAAATGCATTTTCAAACATTTTCAAAAAGAAACTATAGTATATATACACAATGGACTTGTTTTTTTAGCTCACATTATTATAAATAGAGCGATAATTATATAAATGTATGTACAAAAACACAAATTGATTGAATTAAAAATGAATACACACTTTTTATAGTTATATATACAAAAACTAATGAAAACTAATATCAATTTCAACAAAGTGTTTTAAAAATGTTGACAAAACATATGAAATGAAACGAAAAACTATTTGATATTGACATTGCAAATGTTAGAACTTAAGCTGAGGGTATATATCATTCCAATAATTTCCCTGCCCTCACGTATTTCTCAGAAACATGTGGTCGCAGTCAAATAAAAAATGTTAACGTTTAATAATCCATATCCATGCTTTGACTACAACAGAAAAACAAAATATCAATTTAAAAAAAATAAATTAACATCACTCAACGCACAACCCATCTCCTTCCAGCAAATGGAGGCTTTTCAGATAAACAGGACGCATATGACGTGGATGTGTAGATCAGTATAAAATTTGTTCCACCTAAAATACTTACTCATCAGACATTGTTGATCTCTCGTCGGCGGGAAACTTCATGGATCCCAAAAGCCAGTAAGTGTGAAAAGTTCCCTTAAAGTGAGTTTTTAAATCCAGGTCCTCCTAAAATTTAAAAGGAAGAAAAAAATTATTTCAAGCACATAATATGCTTGACATTGCTCTCTCTCTCTCTCTCTCTCTCTCTCTCTCTCTCTCTCTCTCTCTCTCTCACCTGAACACTTTCATCCAAACGTTCCGTCATCTTGAATCCGCCAATGGATAGCAGAATATCGTATGTCGTCTGGCTGATATGAATCTTGTTCGCTTTGAATGAAGACATAATACTTTCTATCAATAACAACCATTTCTTTTTTTTTAACCTTTTATTTATAGTGTCAGCAAAATCAAGATTGGGCGATTCCATTCAGGAACCAGGTACATACCCTTTCCCAAGGACTCCATCTTAGAAGCTGTGTTGACAGTATCGCCAAAGAGGCAGTATCTTGGCATCTTAGTTCCCACGACACCTGCTACCACTTGGCCTGTTGTCGGGGATCAAAAAGTGAAGTTAAAATTACCATTTGATCACTTATATGGCATATCTTAGAAAACCTTTGTCCAATAGCAACAAGGGACTATGTTAGGTAGAGTGAACGCTTTAGTTTTTTTTTATTTTGGACATCGGCCCTAGCTGTCTTAAATTTTTATACCAAAAAAACTGTAAAGGTTTTTTCACATGCGCTATTTTCTTTCACTTCAATTAGCTTGTTAAAATATTTTGGGATGGTTCTGCCAGCCGTTTTGGCCCCTCCACTTTGAAAAAACAATGCTACGGGCCTGTGTAAGCCCAAAGAGGACTGACAAGTATGATTTATTAATAATATTTAGTTTTAGTAATATTAAGATATGTGCATTCTTTTAGATACAGAATCGTTTGGAATTAAAAGATGAACTGTCCCAATATTACATACCAGTATGGCAACCAATACGCAGACTGAAGGTCATCCCGGGCAAATGAGGAATTTCCAGGTCCTTGACAGTGCGCTCCAAGTCTAGCGCCATGGACGCTATTTCCGCGGCATGTCGATTTCCGTTCTGACGAGGGACACCTGTCATTTAACAAACGAAGGTATCAACTGTTTAAAAAAGTAGGCATTTTTTATCAGTAGGTTAATCATTTCATTTACTCTTGAAGGGGACCACTTCTTCATCATAGATTTTATAAGGAAAGCTCGGACTAGATAACAGTACAATGCGTCTATTTATAACTTAAGCTAGTTCAATTTCTGCTGTTTTTAATGTAATCTTTTTTCATGATATTATGACTAAATTTGTGTAAAAGAATATTATAACGTTGCTGGTAAAATAGTAAAGCACAAGCGTGCATCGAGTGTTCAGTGCATAGGTTTCTATTTTACACGTTTGATTATAAGGATACTATTTGTTAAGCTGCATTTTGATATCAGTAGAAAACAACAAAATATTAAAATTCAAACTTGGTAAGCATTGTTACACTTTGCTAAAAAATAAAAAAAATTCGATTCATTGTTTTTGCAGGGGGGGGGGGGGGTTGGGTTATAAAATTAACGCTCTACATGTTCGTAAATTTAATAAACTCACCCGAAACAACCATGTAGGCGTCACCTATGGTCTCCACCTTGTACACATCATACATATCTATCCTCCCATCAAAGCACGTGTACAGATTGTTCAACATGTCGACCACCTTAAAAGATTGACCAAAGAATGAAATGAAATGACATTGAGATATGGACAGAATGATGTGTGAAGAGAGAGAGAGAGAGAGAGAGAGAGAGAGAGAGAGAGAGAGAGAGAGAGAGAGAGGAAAATGCGAAAAACCTGATATGGTGAGCTTGAGGATGCTATTTTAGTGAAGCCCACGATGTCGCTAAAGAAGATGGTCGCCTCTGGAAAGTGCTCAGCCTCTACCACTTCATTGCTCTTCAGTCGCTCTGCCACCGACTTAGGTAACATCTGGTAGAGCAAAGTGTCAGTTCTCTTTTTCTCTTTGTTCAAGGCCTTTGTTCTACAATTACACAGTTGCACATCATGAAACCATGCATATTGTTTTCCTATTTCAACCTGTCTTTAATGAAAAAAAGAGAAGACAAACCTGTTTGCAATAGTCACTGAGTAGTTTTGTATCTGGACAGTTAACTTGTAGACGCCAGTAACTACCAATGGACAGATGATCATAACAGCAGCAAAGATACAACTGATCGACACGATTACCTCCAGGTCTTCGTTTTCTCGGATTGTCAGCTGTTTGTCGATTTTCTCTGCCAGTTTCTTCTGTGTTTCTCTGACTGTCTCCTGATAGTAGGTCATGTTTTCAAACCAGTAATTGGCCATTTCAAGAGACGCGTTTAGTTGGATGCTGCTCTTGTTGGAGCGTATCATCAATCTCAGGTTGGTTATCTGGACCAGCAGTTTATTCTTACTTTTAAGCTGTTCCTCATGCATCTGGTATGCAAGTTCAGAGTAGCGTTTACAAGATTGAAAACTGATATTGGAGTTGATTTGAGCTTCCAAAAAAAGTAAGTAATCCTCTTTGGTATCAAATCCACCTCTTGCAAAATAGGTCACGCCTAAGCCTCGTTCTCGTCCGATGTGTTCACTGGCTACGATAATCTCCTGATAGGCTACCAACGTCTTCCATATCGCACCGCTCCGGGACTCGGACACACTTTCGTACAGCCACAAGATGAACACATCTATCAGGCTGGTGTAGAACTCGATCTCCTGTTTTGAGGTTCTGTTTTGCATCTGGTCCAGCTGATACCTATGTCGGTTGAGGTACAGCAGGAATTTGTCCTTAGACTGAAATTCGAAACGCTTGTTACTCATCCTGACCGGCCAGTACGACATGTTGTCGACCGCCGCGTCAGTTTCTGGGTACCGTCGAAGTAGTAGGTTCTTGGTCTCCATACCAATGGCGCTTACATAGAGGGCGCTCATATCGCGTTCTCTTTGCAGATATCTCATCATTTGACCGAGCTCGATACTGAAAATATGACATCGTGTAAGTTGTTAAAAAGTAAATAATAGTGTCATTTTTGTATCATGTTTGAAGTTGTTTGTCTAAAATTTGCTCCTTAGAACCCACAAATAAAAATATCAAAACCACTTGTATCATGTAAAATGTCATGTAAAAAGATTGGAATTATATATATATTTTTATGTGGCACATATTACACAAGAAAGCATAGTGGGGGCCGTTAGTTATGGTGGTAATAGTGTTATATTAAAAGTTTAAAATCAAAGATTTTTAAACTTATCTATAACAAGATTGTTATAGATAAGTTTAAAAGTCTTTGATTTTAAACTTTTAATATAACAATAGTTGTATAATTTATGTCGACTCAAGTTACATGTACATATTTGCTATATATTTACATCTATTGAGTATGATTCAGTTTATTTCTTACGGAAACTTATTCATAATTGGTAGAAACATACAAGACTGAAATCTACCCGCCCCATTGTCGATTGGTCGAAACCTACATCGACCTGAGAAAAATCACTGACTGTTCTCATAGGAGACGATTTGGCTAATTTTTTTAAGCTAAAGTACTGATGTACTTTAACAGTAATTTAGTTAATTTTACTTTGTACAATCATTTTATATACTAGCATTTGTTAAAAGAAAGATGTAAATATATTCTTGCGGATTATGAAAATAGCGGATACAAAATTTTATAACACGTTAACGCATGTTATGTATTTTTTCTGCAATGTCGCCGCCTTCCTAGCCAAGAGTTTTCGGTCCACTCCGCCTCCCATAATGGGGAACGGAGTGGAATGAAGACTGTTGGCTAGCAATGATGCCACCAATCACCAAAGAAAGCATTACATTGTTTAAATATACAAATTTGCAAATACGGTTCCTTGTATGAACCTACAGAATTACGAAACGTTCAAGTCTGTACTTATTAACTTTTTCATGACGTCACAATGATCATAATGCTCAAACGGTTTGTTGGATTATTGTATACATAAAATCTTGGTAATTTTGACAGTTCTTATTGGTTTGCCCTTTTCAAATGAAAATATAAGTAATAAAAAGCAATGTTAAAAAGTTAATCGGGATATGAACTTGGTTGGTATGTGATCAAATCTTCTAAGAAGCCCTTCGGGCCTCACGAACAGGATTTGACCACAGGACCAACCAAGTTCACACCCCGGTGAACTTTTTTAACTTGCTGTTTATTTCTTAATTAACGATTGTCTGTCAGTGACAGGCGTACGTTAATAAGTTTGAATAATCTTGCCTGACTCAGTTATTTTTTTGTTTTTGCAGAGGAAGCGACTGTAGGAACATGCTTACAAGTCATCTGTACGTTATTGGACGAACTAGTTGGTAGGTATAGGGTAGGGCAGCTAGTGTCATAAACAACACTTTTCAAAGGAGTGTTAGTTTGTATCTTTATCATAAATATCAACATTATCAAAACTTAGCCTAAAACTGATCTGAAAATCGGTTTTTTATGTTGTTTGAAATTTCAAAGATATTTTATTGTCTTTTTAACTACTAAATTGAAAATTTTTACCGATTAATCCAACCCAGTATTAAAAGGCTAAAGTCGCAATTTTAGTCAAATTCATTTTTTCGTTGTTTGCAATAATTCAGTAAGGCATTATGATACTTAACTTTGAATGTCATCGGTCGAGTTATAAGATACAGACAACCAAATTTGAATGTCAGTGGTCGAGTTATAAGCAAGATACAATACTATATTAATATATATTATATATTGATAGAGTTTACAATTATATGTTATAAAAACAAAGTTCATGTCATGTTTTTGTTAACATTTTGAATGTTGAAAAGAAAATTCAAGGTTAATGCTTTAAATATACATGTATGTGGCACATGCTAGAAACTATTTATTTCTGTTCACAACGAATTTAGCAGACAGAAAAATCAGTCAGAAAAAAAACGTTTTCTGGTATATTAAATCAATGTAAACAACAGACATATATCGAGTCTTGTTTACACAGTAAAGATTGGTTGGCTCTGTATCTTTCTTATAACTCTACGACGGACATTTATAATTTTTGTTGATCTTTAGAAATACATTACTAATAAAAGCATTGCAAACAACAATAACAGAAAATACCTAAATCGGACAATATTAAACATTGAGCATTGAACAACCATTCAGTAGAGATTAAACTAAGGAAAAAGCAAAAATCGTGGCCACGTCCTTTTAATGCATGAAACAAAACATAATTTCCATTCATCATTATCTACATTGATCCGTCATTTTGCAATAAGCGTATAATTCACGCTTTAAACGTGCCCATTTACACCCACAAGAAGCGGTGGCATGTTTTTTGTAATGATTGGTCACTTACGAGAAGAACAGAGAACTCCGGATTTCAGACGACTCGACATAGTTCTTCAGGACGGAAACAAACACATTGGACATCATTCCCACCAGGATTCCCATGGGGAGGAGCACAATCAATAGCATTTTCAACAGCTGCTTTCGTTTTCCAGAATTGGTAATTGGGTTGTCTAAAAAAGCAATTTTTCTGAAATTGTCCATGTATTTATCGTAAATTTTGTTTGTATATATCTTATTATTTGTATCCTTATTAATTTTGTCATGATTTAAATTTTAAATTGTTCAAGCCATTTATTATATAGAAAACAATGTTTACAAAAGATGGAATTTACATAAATTCAAATGTCTACTTGTGGCGCGCGTTTTCTTTCTGTTTATTTGTACACTTGTGTTCCTTTAGTGTATAGAGTTCAACTACCCCAGCGAAGTAGATTTTTTATCATTGCGAATGTTTTTGCGCAATATGGTAAATAAAATGTATTTATACCCTTTATGAAATCGTTTCAAAACTATTAATGAAATAAAACATAATTAACAAATTACAGTTGAAAATCTTTCAGTTTTTTTAAGGAAAAATCAATTTTTTAAATGAATTTCCGCTGTACTGTAGGTGAGCGTTGCCATTGTGCTTTTATGATGTTATGATAAAAATGAAGCTTTGTAGGAGTACGTTGTAAGAAATAACATAAAAAAAGTAAAGAGTGTGCGATTTTAAAATTTTTGTTACAGAATTATAATTAAGATTTTCCTCAATTTTTGAATGAATCCATTGTACCAATCTACATTTTTAATACTCTAAATACGTATCAAAACATGGTGATATTTTCATCAGTTTTAATATCTTGATATTTTGAGATGACCCCCATTAAAAACCAGATGGTAGAATTTAAAAAATGATATTGCTAATCACATTTTACAATTTGAGGATAATCGCTAATGTATTATTTTTCAAATCGGCTTCGAAATGTGGAAAATGACAATTTCCTATGTATTCCTATTGTAAATGTATTTTTTACGCAAAAACCCGAATCATCCTCCTTATATGTGAAATATATAATTCAAAAACAAAAATAGCAAACCCTTGGTCTGACCAATGTTAGCAAAAAAACATTTAGATTAAAGCGTATGTGCATGAGATGAATTTATTTTGCATTAAAGTAAAAAAAAATATTTTTCTTTTGGGGTAGAGATTCATGGTCTGAGTTATGTACATGCAATTCATTATATTTATCAAATTTGATAGTATAAACTAAACTCATTTTAAAATATATTTGTTTCCTTAACTAAGAATAGAAATCACAGATTAAAACAATGATTTTAATGTATGATGCATTTCATGTTAAAGGCAATTTTTCAAAAAAATCTGGGAGACACAAATACCTAAACAGAAAGACAATCTGAATCTTATTACATGGCATTTTATGTTTTCATTATCTAATATGCATGGTGCCTAGATGAGTTTACATAAGCAGAAGGAATTGGTATTTTCTACTTCTGTTGTAGGCTTTGAATTTTTTTTGTAAGTTAAAAATAAAACATGAAGGTCAATTGCAGTTATCATCAACTACCGTTCAAATAGCTGTGTTACATGTAACATAGTTCATTGAAATCATCAGAGTGGATTGAAAATGATTGTTTTTTACCAGGATATTTTTACTGTTTAACGCATTTTTAAGCATGATTTTGTTAGTGGTCAACACACTTACCATCAGATTTGTCTTACATTTTGGCATATGGTATTTTTGACAATAAACTAACATTAGTAAAGAAAAAATCCAAATAATAAAGCTTTAAAATTTGATAATTCTCCTAATTCATAATGTAGAACTCTTTTTCTTCAGAAGATCAAAGTGGTCTAAATATGGCCACGACCAACGAGCTCATTTAAAGGACCCGGACACAGATTCTTTGTTGACCCCTCACCTCTACACAGTGTCTTGCAGGCGTTCTCCGATTGAGGCAGACTCAGCATGTCCATGATGAGAGTGTTAAGTTGGGACGGCGTCATGGACCCCATGGAACTATTTATGGACTGTCCCATTTTTGACGACGGCCGGATTTGGCCTCTCTTCTTGAAAAACACCATGCTCTCCAACCTGTATTACCAAACACAGACAAAAATGACTATATGGATCGCCTGTTTGATTTTATCTTTATCTACAGTAATAGTTTTAGAAACACGCTGTATGTTTTTAAAATTATGACTGTAAATGTTGTCCTTAATTCTTAATAAAGCAAATCTTAATTTTCGCGGTTTTTTTTAAATGATTAACGGAATCAAAGAGAAAATAATCCTTGAAATGACATTTTTTTTCATTAATTCACTGTGAGGAGATATTAAATTGGCAAGAATAATGCTTGTATGCGCATTTTCGCATATACATGTAATCAGTGAATTTTTGGAACTATAACTTAAGATTTATATTCAGACGCTATCTTGTATTTATTATTGTATATGTACTGTTTGTTAAAAAAAAAAACTATATTCCTTAGAAGTAAACGTTTTATCATCAAAGGTTCAAAGGTCATGCTTCTAAATGGGCAAAGATACATTCCCCTTTATCATTTGACCTTTTATCTTGCAATCTCCACTTGGAAAATATTTTGAATCAGAACGAACCAAAACTAATTATCTGATCGAACGATGACCTTAATTAAATCTATAAGAAAAAGCAAAGGCGCTTACCAGGCTTAAACATTAAACATATACAGTACATCACATTTGAACTTGAAAAATTAATTATAATTTTTTTTTTTTTTTTTTGCGAAGAGCATATAATGTTAGTTTTCACCAACCTTTGGCAACAGATATCTCAGCCCTGTTTGCTGTATGTGCTATTCATGATCTCCGCCTTTCTATCATCTTCGTAATGAAGCTGAGAGTTTTAAATTAACAGTTACGTGACGTCATCGATCGATTCCGCAATCTTCGAAGGGGATTTGTCTAAAATCAAAATCATCACATTCTCTTCTCATTAACACTAAATACAGTCACGTACGTTTAGTTATTAGATAAGATTTAGGGATCAGAAGGTCTTATGATTAATTAAACATCGTATCAAATTCAGGTAACTTTATTCAATAGTTGCATCGTTATTAAAATCTATGAAAAGTTCAAGATGTATTACATGTATGTACTATTCTAGCTGACATCCTTTCCTGCGTTTGACTTTTCATGTCCATGCCTTTTTCTCCGTTCCTTCAATTCAATTTAGAATTGTTCATACCTCAGCTTTAATATTACGTTACATATTTTTTTTTCGCGAAAAAAAAGTACTACCAATAATTCGGCTTCCTCTTTCCCATCATTTTGTACCTCTGTCTAATCTAAGCATTCCAGATACGACTATCTGACTATTCCGAATCTCTTTTGTGTCTAATTCAAGTTATATTTTCTCACCGTTTCGAATCTCTAAGGGGCAATCTAAGCATTCCATATACGACTATCTGACTATTCCGAATCTCTTTTGTGTCTAATTCAAGTTATATTTTCTCACCGTTTCGAATCTCTAAGGGGCAACAAAAAAATGCTGGCAACAAACTTTCACCATATTGTGTCTCTGTCCTTGGCAACCAATAGTTTAGATACACTATTATGAGTTTATGTTGTATTCTATTCAAGTAATCTATATATGATTTAATTGAGATTGTTTTAATATTTTAATGTTTTAACATCAACGGGTTATTCTCTCTTGAAAAACTTATCACAATGCTACATCAATGATAAATAATCGTTTAAATTCTCAAATCAAAGGAAGCATTCTTACATCACATAGATCGATGGTCATAAAATTTTCATGATTTTTTTTTCAAATATTAAAAAAACAATTATTTACATGTATTACGCAAGTAATGATTATAAACATAATTTGTGTATT
Organism: Magallana angulata; assembly: GCF_025612915.1. Lineage (NCBI taxonomy): Eukaryota > Metazoa > Mollusca > Bivalvia > Ostreida > Ostreidae > Magallana > Magallana angulata. The sequence continues at coordinate 28,642,454 of NC_069114.1, forward strand.
GTCTTTTTCTAATGTACATGCCAGCGATAAAGTACACAATATTTTTGGTATACTCGAGATGCTAGCTATTTATTAATTTCTGATGGTACTCGAAATCGGCCTTACCAATACCTACATACATCCATTTCGCTGTCTTAAGAAGTGAATAAGGACGTGTTTGTTAATTAAAGACGTGATAATGGTATAAATGAAAGATTCTCGTGATCCTCATCACCTGCATGTGAGATACATGATTCAGAGCTCCCGAAGTTTTTATTATGTAATCAAAACCATGTCAGGTTTTTGTTTGCAAATGAAGTAATTTGATTAAAATAAATTATACCACATCTGATACAAATTGACACGTGACAATCAATATAACTTGTTTCAATGAGCTCATTTCTTTAAATAACATTAAAAAAGTTTACAAACAGGAAAAAAATGATTTGAATGAAAAGTTTACAAACATAGCAGCTATTTTAACAACAACAAAAATAATCTTGACTTTTGGAAATGAAATTTCTAAATATCCATCCAGCTTTTTACGTATTGCATTAAATTTCGACTTGGCATTAGAGATTTTGAGTTAACCATAATAGGCAAGAGAAAAAAAATATATGATTTAATTTTTTATTAAGTCAATTTTTATTACTGTAATCCACAATCATGAGATTTTTTATGGAAATAGGACTCGTTTATGTTCAGCCGTTCGTTATGTCATGTTGTAAATTTTCAATTTACCGGATGGCAGTAAATACAAAATTTACAACTACAAACTTGTCATGCTGTAAATTTTGCATTTAATTTACAAGATGAAAGTTATCACAACCATTTGAGGAAACCAATTGAATTATGGTAAGAATCACTCTTGACACCTATTTTTAAATATTTCAATGAGCTCGAGTTTGAGTTGACCAAATGTCAGCATAATTGGCATAAGAAGCATATCAACGCTGGCCAATTACTGGTGGTAATTTTTGAGGATGTTTAATAACATTTGCGAATTCCATTTTAAATTGCAATATTTTTTTTCTGCAATAATAGCGACGTTTATCTTCATACTCACATGAATCACAAAAGAAAACGTTTGATGCTTAAATGAAGGTACGGCGAGTATTGTAAAACAAAAAATACACAATCCGTGAATAAAATGTGGTGATTATGTAATGGATAAATAACGAGATGGTGTTGAATAGTTTAGAGAAAACATTCCCTCCGAGGGCCGAAGGCCCGAGGAGGGGATGTTTTCTCTAAACTATTCAACACTATCGAGTTATTTATCTTACTTAAAAAAATTCCCCCATTTGAGCCTCTAAGAAACTTTGACCCATTCATATATCCAACTGTGATGTCATACAAAAGTATAATTCCAGCAATACAATACACAATAGCCTAACCAAACACACCTTTTTAATCATGGACGAGTGAACAGGTGCGCATGTTATAGAAAACCATACCGCTGTACTGAGCAGACATAGATTTAGAAGATGAATTTTTTAACGAAAAGTACACACTTGTACAATGTTTATAGAGATCCACAGTTCCTGGAAAGACATGGATACCGTTTGAATGAATGATATTTTAAACTTGCAAGGAGAAAGGAAAAATCAGAATTTTGACGTCAATTAACAGACGATGATTTCTCTAAAAAAATTGATAGGAGTCTTATGAAGTCATAGTGCGACAATATTTCCTATATTGTTAAACTAATTAGAAGGAGTGATATGGTTCAAGGTTCAAAGAGGAAGTCTAAAAGTTTATGAAAGTGATTTATATGTGATCCCGAATCTATCAAAATTAAGAAAAGGGGATATTTCTGCCAAAAAATTATTCGTGGCTTATCGGATATACATTTATGGATGACAAAATTCTGTTTTATAAATTTGGATTTATGTTGGAAATACACGTTTCAACATTTTTTCAGTTTTCTATGTTTAATGCCCAGTTGGATATTTAAATATCCAACTGATTGACGGTTGGATATTAAAAATATCCAACTCCTATCAGTTGGATATTTATATATCCAACACCTGCTGGTTGAATAGTGAAAATAAACGTTGACTAAATACAATGGGTGACGTCATAGAAGTTTTTTAAACCCTAGTGTCGATATGAGAGAAAAAATTTAAACAACGTTAATATTGGTCTTAATATTTAAATACGAGTCATGTCCGGCTTAAAATTGAGTTCAGTAACAAAAAACAATGCACATGTACATAAACTAATGGTTAAAGAAACTCAGTTTAAATACATATCGTTACAACTGGACCTTTTAAAAATTCAATCATACGTAATCATAAGTATTTTTTAATCCACGACAATTGTCCGCGACGATTCATAAGGATTGACCACAGGGGCATCGTATCCTTTCTATACTCTATGACATGTATATAAAAAATACACTTTGTGTGTGTGTGTGTATATATATATATATATATATATATATATATATATATATATATATATATATATATATATATATATATAACAAGCACAAACATTGCAATAACTCTCAAATTGACATATACCTGCCCATAGTGAATGATAAAGATATATATAAAGCACAGAGAAATTCACTTTTGTTGGAGCTCCACAATCCGCCCCGACCGAGGCTTGAACTCACGACCTCTGGAACCCATTCTCCTAGCAGTGACTGTGTAGTGCGCGGCCAGCGCGCTAGGTTCCGTTCGTTATCGAAAGCAAGATTTTTGTCTTGCCTAGATAGCCGAGTGGGGAGCGCGGTGGCCGCTCACTGCTCGGAGAATGGGTTCCAGAGGTCGTGAGTTCAAGCCTCGGTCGGGGCGGATGGTGGAGCTCCAACAAAAGTGAATTTCTCTGTGCTTTATATATATATATATATATATTTATATATATATATATATATATATATATATATGTCATAGAGTGTAGAGTGTAGAGTGTAGAATGGATACGATGCCCCTGTGAATTAAGGTGTATAATTTATATATATATATGTCATATAGTGTAGAATTGATACGATGCCCCTGTGAATTAAGGTGTATAATTTATATATATATGTCATAGAGTGTAGAATGGATACGATGCCCCTGTTGATTGACGGTGTTTGTGAACTCTAAAGGTTTTAGTTATATTTGTTGATAAACATGCATGGTTTTGATTCATGAGGAGATTCCTTAGATATTTACATTTTTATGTTTACAATAAAGTGATTTTCAATATAAAAAAAGTATCATTTACGTCGAATAAACACACTAAAATTATACATTAAAATTGCAGAGATAGAAATGCAGTAAATCTTTAAAGCATGAATCCCTTTTATCATTATAGCAATCATGTTTTTCCCCAATCAAGAATTCGATCTATCAAAAATTTTCCATTACAATCATTTACATGTCTTACAATTAACATATAAGACGGAAATAAAAAATGTTCTGTCAAAATACTTAGATATTCTATGTATTATGTAGATAAATCTTAATTAATTCAATAGATAAAAATTTCTTATGCACTGTTGTTGCACATTTATATGAAAACTGAAAATAGTTGCGTTTAGGACCATCTGTATACCCTACAAGGTACAAACTCACTTCTGTGAATTAGAGATGCAACAAAAAACCTTTTAAATAAATTATTTAAATGTTTTAAGGACATAATATTTATGAATATTTTTTTTTATCCCATAGGTTTCTCAGTGAACTTTTGGCATGCGACATTATTCTAATATATTTACATCTACCAAGTATGATTCCCTCTATTTCTTACGGAAACTTACAGTTGATTCTTAGCTCTATAGAAACAGCCAGACTGAAATCTACACGCCCCTTTTATCGATTGCTCGAAATCTACAGTGGCTGAAACTGACAAGAAAATGACAGGACAGATATCGACACGCCCTTTTTATCGATTGGTCCAAACCCATAGCGACCTAGGAAAAAAAACGGACTGCACGAAATAACCATGGCGATGTCAGACTCAAAGTCCCACAGGAGACGATTTGGCTGTTTCTTTTAGCTAACTTACTTACGTACATTAACAGTAATTTAGTGAATTTTACTTACTTTTCCTAGTCAATTTATCAATTAACTTAAAGAAAGATATTAATATAAACAATAAAATGCTTTCTTTGATGATTCATTCGGGTTATGAAGGTAGTGATCATTGCAGAAAAAATTTACATAAGCTGCTAACGCGGGTTATGTATTTTTTCTGCAATATCACTACCTTCATATCCCAAATGAATCACCAAAGAAAGCATTTTATTGTTTAAATAAAACAATATACATATAGGGCCTACCCACCTACAAACGAAGGTGGGAGAAACTATATTAATTTGCAAAATTAAATTATAATGGTTCTTCTCATTTTTTATGTTGATTTCAATTTCATTATTGATGCATTATGTTTTAAGTATATTTGATTTTAGATATCATATAAGAATTACATTTATATTGTTGTCTAAGAAAATTATACACATTGAGTCGAATTCTATAAAAGAAACCTCTGATCAAATGCAGAAAAACTGAATTATAATGGTTATAAAGCATTTGTAATTTAAGTGTAGGCTATGCATGGAATTTCCTCGATACTTTTGAAATATACATGCATCATCTAGCACAAAAAATTTCATCTTTTTTTAAAAGTTTGCTTTCAAACAAAATACACGTATCGTTATAGTTAAGACAAAATAATAATGCAGCAATTTATACAAATTTCGATTAATTGAATCGTTTCTTGAAAGAAAATGTCAATAATATTAAATAAAATAAGTATACTTTCCAGTGTCGAAAATAAAAAAAAAACCAGCTTAATACTTTTCCTTTTTAAGAGATGAGGGGTGGTAAATATATGTGGTACGACGAGCTAATCTCTTTTTTTTTTTATCTTGATGCAATATTTCCGTTCGACATAAAATAAAAATTGTGTTCCTAGAACGATAACATTTTCTAATTAACTGGAAAGTTAATGTTTTTTTTAATCTCCTTAATAATTTATGTACCGAAAAGAGGTACAATATATTCCTACTTGCGATAACATTGTACAATTTAAGCATGAAATTTCCCACGTCATGAACTTAACCAATAATAAATTTTTAAAAAAAAATTGCGTGATCAGTTTAAAGAAAGGCATGGTCATTTAAGTTGAAACACCCCCTCCCTTTCATTTTGGTGTTGATTATGCATTATTAGGGTATCTCCATTTTGTATTCGTGATTTGAATGTCGACTGTCGCATTTTAAGCGAGATACAGGCATCAGAGTTAGTTGTTTTGAAAATAAAGCTCGTGCTATGCTATTTGTTATTTGTGGGGTATTTTAACATCTGTTGCAAACTAGTAAAAACTTCATTTAATTCAGATTTTTTTCTATTAACTTATGGACCCTGCACACATTTGATCAACTCTACTGTATTTTGCTTTAAATGGGATATTTTTGTTTCCGAGAACCTCATGTACACAAAACATAATACGAACGTTGTTTCATAGCAAATTGAACATGACACCCTGATTCTGGTAGACCATTTAAAAAGCTTCTATTGCTTAAAAGGGGCATGGTCACGATTTTGTTCAAATTCAGTTTTACTATTTTTATTATTTAGAATGCTTTAGGAATGTTATTCTACTGATCAAGTGAAATTTGAGAGTCAGGTGTAGAGTTACGAGCAAGATACATGGGTCACAACACGTTGCCATGTAAACAAGCTCGTGCCCTGTTTTTGTTTACATAGGGTCAATATACCAGTAAAAAATCTTTTTCAAGCTGATTTTTCCATCGTATTATTCATTATAAGCATAGAAAAACAGTTTCTAACATTCAACTTCTTCATTTTAAGTCTAAAACTGGAATTTTTACTTCAACATTCAAAATGTAAACAAAAGCTTTGTTTACATAACAAAGAATTGTAAGGTCTGTTACTCACTTAAAACTCAGCAAATAGTACAACAAATGAAAAGTTAAAGTTAACGTATATTGTTGGCAATTTTTTGCAAATCATAACAAGAATTTTCAGTGTTGTTGGACAAACGTTGATTTCTTTTTAATATGTATCTGAGGTTTATAACATTAAAACAAACATAATTGCAAAACTAAATCAGTTTTCATCTCCTTAATGTACGAATCATCAAAAGTAGAGCATATTTATGGATACCCAGAAACAGTTTTTCCTTTTCTATAGTTGGGATTCAATCTTTAGTCTTTCTTACAAGAAGAACGATTCTACACCCCCTCTTATCATTTAAAATCATTTCAAATAGCAAAAACAAATTCCTCCACTTTTTAAAAAAATATGCACATATGTACATGTTTATATTGCATATAATTGAACAAAAATAGTACAGTAATTTAGACTATAGTCTAAGACAGCCACAACTATAAAATAATTGTTACTAGTTTATCATTCTTGTCAAGACTTATGGACTGAAAAATTATTCTATTTTTAATTAGCATGTAAAATTATCAGAAAGCAAAACAAATGAATCGAAATTATATCCAATTTATTTTTAAAAACTGTTCTACAATTATAAATAATTCACATACCTTGTACTCCCTCTCTATTTATCATTTTGTCATCAATTAACATTTTTTGAAGTTCCTTACCAGTAATGAGTTGAATTTGTATGGAAATACATTGGTGTACTAAAACCAAACCATGCCAAACCAAAAAAGCGAAAAAATATCTTTTGGTCTTTATAAAAATATATAATTATGTAAAAATTCTAGTCCCTCTAAAAAATGAGACCTTTTGTGATAAAATGAAGCTGGTACTAAGCACAGTTTTTTAAATAACATACTGTATAATTATCATTGTACTGTGTGGCTTATTGTCCTCCAAATTGATCCATACCCTTTTACAATGAATTTACAGTCCCAGTGATATTGCTACAATTAGTGTAAATTCATTATGCACGCACTCGTATAAATTATACAAAAGATTTTATGGAATAAATGATTATATATTCTTAAAATATAACCAACCCCCATCCCGGTCTTAATAGTTGTTCTACCAGTGTAAAAAAAATCTGCTATTCGGTCAATTGTAAAATTACCTACCACTTGCTCTAAGATGAGACTTAATGCCATGACTTTGGTGCTCAGTCATTTTTTCAAAACCTTTCCGTATTCTTTCACATGAAAGCATTGCAATTTATTTTCTATCGACTGATCTTCAAATGTGATGCCTGGCTTTACGACTACCTTATTCTTTAGATGTGAGTCCAAAGACAAACTAAGTTCGGTTGAAACACCAACCTCTTTATGTCCTGATTTCAAGCTGTCTTCAGACTTTTCAATGTTTTTCTGTATAACTTACCGTTATCTTTGCATGTACTGGGTATGATAATTTTTCCGCGTTTCGTAGAATAGTGAGTTGTGTCCAAGACACGATGTAGTACCGATATCGATTATATCGACAATATTGTATCGACTCATTAATTTCAATATTATAGAACTAAAATGCATAAGTACAAAACTAAAGCTGTCCATATTTTAAGTCGATATCGACGATATCGTATCAAACTCGATTTCTCTTTGTCCGCAACTGAAGTTGTCCATATACAAGTCGATATCGACGATATTGTATAGATATCGAGTCGCATATGTAAAAAACTAAATCTGTCCATATTTAACGTCGATATCGACGATATCGTATCAATATTGATTTCCTTTGTTTATAACTGAAGTTGTCCAAATTTCATGTCGATATCAACGATATCTTATCGACATCGATTTGCATATAAACACAACTACAACTCACCATATTTTAACGTAGATATCGACGATATCGAATCGATATCGATTGGTATATGTACAAAACAAAAGCTCTCTATATTTATTGTCGATATCGATGATGTATCGATATCGATTTGCTTTGTGCAGAATAAAATCAAGTACTTTTGAAAAATGTGCCATGCTTATCTTAAGTTTTACAATATAGACGATCACAATTATAATATTTTACAATCCTTAAATACCATCATTTAGACAGTCTTCCCATTGTTATTGATGTTGATTAATAGACTATGTGCGGTATTATGCATTTTTCGCCCAAAAAATTAAAGTTTTATAACGAGCTTTAAAAATAAAGTTTTCTAGTACAATGTGTATAATTATCTGAAAAAAAAAAGACATATTTAAAATCGTACTTGAGCTGACCTGCGCTCTATATTTCCGAATGCAAAATATAAAGCAAAAGTGAGAATATTTCCATTTGGTTGCAAATTTGGGTGACGTCATAGATAAACAGCGAATGAGCAATGATGACTTAAATCAAGATAAAAGTGAAAGGCGTCCACTGTACAATGATTTATGGAAATTTGATTTTTGTACGATACTATTTAAAAATTGGTTGAAATTGGGGGCAGATATTTGACCATACCGCACATAGTCCTTTTTATTTCCAATGGATTCAAAAGATTTCATAAGAGTCAATATCGAGGTTAATACTGTCATTTTTAATTATATTGTTATGGTTGTTTTAAAGCAATTATAAAGATCGCTATCGATTATGATATCGTCTTTTTGTGTACGACATCGCCTATACATAGTTAGTTTTGAAACTTTTTAGTGTCGATATCAATATTGTCATTTTGTGTACGATATCGTCGATATCGACAATATAATTGATTTCATTTTGCAAATTCATCGGTGAAAATCGATATCGATGTCGATATCGTCAAGTTGTGCACGATATCGACATCATAATTGGTCTAGCATTTTCCAAAATTCGATATTGATGCCGATATTGTCATTTTGTTGTCCATATCCTCGATATCAACAACAAAGTTGGTTTTGGACATAAGAAAATAGCGGGAAAACATTGTATGATAATAACGTGTTCGGATAGATTTGCATAGGAATACAGGGCAGAGCCATAAGAAGGCCAGTATAAAAGGGTCAGTGTTAATATTAAAGATCATTCTAGTCAGTTTCACTCAGCGCACGACGCTTAGATTCTTTTATAAGTTTTTTGATGTCGCAATTATATTTATTGAATGATTTATCTGTAATTAATAATAATATTGATAATAATGTATGAATAAGTCCAATATTTGCCCCTAGATGTTATTTACACTTGCGTTCGGACACATGTTTCCATAGTTTTTTCAAATATTTTATTTGTGATGTTTCCTGGGCGGTTTATAACGTCAATCATGGGGAAGTGTATTTATATGTTCATTTTATGTACACATGATTTTGATGATGTATTATCATTAAAGGCCAGCTGCTTGCAAAGCTCGTCTGGCTCACACCTAAGTTGTGTTGTTGTTAATGTGTTGGAAATATTCTTATAAGTGTATACCATACAATAAATTTTCTGTTGGTTGATGTTTCTGCAAAGTATGCGATGTCAATTGTTGTTCGATAGGTGACAATTACTTGAACTGTGTTGCTTGTCTAGACCTGCCAACATTTTATGACCCACCCCCGTCTCCCCAAAGAGATGCTTTTTATTGCTAAAATGGCAATTGTATTTGATTTTTTGTTCTAAGGTGAAAGGTGTATACTACATTACCTTGAGCTAGATCAAAACAAGAGATGTACTTACATTCGCCGAAACGTTGAATCAGATACAAAGGCACTGTATCCTGTTTACAAAGATAACTGTCAATTTCATCTACATATGCCCTAATAATATTTCATGGGTTATTTGAACATTGATGCGTAGCAGGTAAAGTCCCTGAAGACAACTTACAAAAATCGAAAGCGTCTTGTTTAATATGTTTAACTATCAGACAACCTTCACTAAACAATCATGCATACACTAGTTTTTTTCAATATGTTTTTAATTTTAATATCCTTACTGGTCCTGACATATATAATCCAACCCAACAAACTGTTAGAAACGTCTTGAAGTATTGTATGTTCCATAAGTAATGTACATGAGCCAAATTCGATACTCGCACATGGGTTCGACACTTTATTTCACATTTAAAAAGGTGGCTCTATACACCACTTTTTGATGACGCAGTACGCAAAAAAGTAAATCTGGAAACATGCATTTCCGGTACTGGCTGATTTAAACTGAGGTGAATTGTATGGGAACCGCTATTTTGAAAAAATTGTTAAATGGATAGATTTAATTTGATAATTGGAAAATTCATTACTTACAAGTAATGTGGTATGTGACACCTGCACGTTGTGTGGTATTATTTATCGAAATAAACAATAAAATCAAGTATAAATTTTTAAAGAGTTTCTTTAGCATCATCGATATGTTACACCGTAGCGCAGTGGGTCAGTGGGTTCACTACAAACCAGTAGGTCATAAGTTCGATTCCCGTTGAGGACAATACATTTTTTAACTTTCCAAAAATTTCTAAAACGTATTTTTTGGTTGAATACCGTGAAAGAAAATCTAAACAGGTGAAAATATTTCAATTATAATATACTTTAATGCACATTAATATCGACACCTAACGGGGATGAGAGGGTTGCTTTGAATTTCTCTCAGGTTGGGATACATAAATCCTATTAGCCTAGTCAATGTTCCCCTTTATTTATTTGACTTAGTTTTGCATTAAAGCAAATATATTCACTTATACAGGGCAAAATCTATAATGAAATATGCATGTATTTATCATTCCAACATTATATTTGGGAAATTTTCTTCAACTCAGAAATGAAAAGTCCCCAAGGTGTTTGGGCCTTGGGACTTAGGAACGATAACCCTTACATGAGGAACTTTCATACCAAATAAAATTTAAAATATTTTTTGTGTTTATTTGCAATGGTTTTCATTCAATTTTTTATGTCACATTTATTAAAATACGTTTTCTTATAACATCAAGCAACTTTTTCAGATGATTTGTCAACAGAGTAAGAAAATATGAAAAATTATGTTTTGGGGAAATACTAAAAAAAATTGCAATAATAACATTTTTGAATGTTAAGAAGTGTTATATTTTTTTTGTGTGTCCGAAGGAAATATCCATCATATGACAAAATAATTTCTCTCAATTTGTTGATAGCTGTCTTTTTAAAAAATATTTTACAAAAAAAACACGAAAAAACATTAAACAATTCTTTAAAAATACCTATAGTATCCCTATCGTCATTTTAATATTTGATAAGTAAATGTTTTGTGGTCTTCTATTGAAAATTGGAATAAACTGTGGGTGTATAGAGCCACCTTTTGTTTGATTTACCTGAGACAGTCCGATTTTGAAGAATATCAGTACTGTAACCACTGGTAACGGTCTGTCATTAAGAAACTCACTAATATCTGACTGTCACAGGTAAAATTTTAGAATGCAGGAACAAAGGAATGACAAATTAAAACAGCAGTGTTTTAAATGTACAGTATAACATTATACAAGCAACAATACATGCATAACTCAGTTTTAAAAATCAATATTTTCTTACTTTAAAAATTTATATTTGATTTTACCGCTCTGATTTATTTTATTCATGTTGTATGGATACGGCTTGTCCAGGTATTTTCAGCAAGCATACTTATATGTATTAAAGTATGTCAATGTCTAATCTTTCGTGACAAGGAATTTCAAAGTATATATATTTAACGTTAGAGAGGATTCCCTGTAAAGAAGCTTGGTGATCATAGCATTTGTTGTCTTTATTTATTTTCTTGAGAAAAAGAGATCTTTTTAAAGGAGGCTCAACAAATAACCATCAGACCTGCCTAAAATCTAATCATATAATTTGTTAAGCTATAAACTACATGTAATTATTAAAATTCCATATATTTTACCTATTTAAGAAAAAGGTACAGTTTCTTTCAATATTTGTCGTAAAATTCAAAAGTTGTTTAAATCTCATGAAAAATACACTTAAACCATCTTGAATATGTTTGTACATTAAGTACAGTCATACACATTAACCTTGGCACATTTTCTCGTAGTTTTGTGAAGAGGAAATGTGTCTGCAGCCATCGCCCGCAACAAAGTCAATATATTTTGAGTGATATCACACGAAAAAGTTATAATGTGAGTTTCATCGTGGGTGACAGCTGCGGACATAGTTTTCTTTTCAAAAATAAAAAAAAAACACTGAAAAACTGTTATCTTATATTATTGATTCTTAGTATATGTGTATTTATGTGTAAATAAATGTTACATTTCAATTCCTTGTGATATTTTAGATATTCACTCTAAAACAAAATATGAACTGAAACTATACCTAGTTCTTTGGGTATGTACCTATATTTTTTTTTATAGAGCTTTACTTCTATAAGAGATTAATACAGTCTCAAAAAGCTACGATCTTTGAGCCCTTTTAAGATCTAAGCATAATTATATTTAGATTTTCAAAGATAAAATATTGGATTTTACTTTATATTAATCAATGGCTAAAATAAAAGCAATTTTTAAAGTTGGTGATTTGTTGACCAGGGCACCTAAAACGACCCTTTCATTTAAAATTTTAAAAAGTATGTTCACTATCAAATGCGCTTTATACTTTAACAAGTTTTATAACATTTTGCAAATAGATAAAAATTATTTGCATAATGTTACGTCAGAAAAGATGTAGTCCTGCCTAGTAACTACAAGTGTAAGGTTTTTTTTCTCTTACATCAGATTAAGCAATAAAAAGAACTACCGACGATCGCTATTTGATTATTTTTATTATTATTTTTTGTGTGTGTCAAATGCGCATTTGTTGAGCAAATAAAACATATTTGCGAATAATCTTTTCAAGAAATCACAATAACTGAATTTTATCTTCTTTTTAATCAAACTTTGTAACACAATATTGATGTATAAAAGAGGCTCGTTTCCTCATGTCATTTGAGACAAATTCATAGCCAAGAAGGAGATGGAAGGAGCAATGGGTGTAAGTTCATTTACTTCTTTTGAAAATAGCCAGTATGTTCTATTTGGAAAAATTGCGTTCGTGGACTAAAATACATTTTGATTTAAAAATTACGATAAATATGTTCTCGATATGCCCGATATTATCCTAGTATTCTCCTATGTTATGAAATGGCGAAATAATATCAGGATATTGAGCGGCAATATAGGTGCCTATTTTACAACACGAATGCAAATCAATACAAAATTGACTACAGATCGATAGTTTATAACTTTACATAAGTCTCAAATTACGCATCGGATCTAATTAAAAATCTTCAGTTGTTTTTAGGTCACAATACGGGTGCAAAAATGAAGGGGAATCAAGCTTATTGGTGTGAAGGGATTTTCTTTAGGGGGGGGGGTAAAACTTATTGTCTTTTTATGTAAAATTAACATATTTTCTTTACTAGGATGTAGATACTTGAGTTAAAGAATGGAACAAATCATAGAGATTATGTTCTTTGGTTAACTGGCCCCGCTCAAACTGTATTGATGTAAAATATGTTTCTTAAATATTTAACTTAAACTCCTTACTACGTTAATCAGAAAAATGATTCCTTAAATACACTCGGCATGGTCTTTTAGATAGAGATACACTAATAACACGTCTTGCCGCACAGACAACTGCATCTATCTCATCTGTTGCAAAGTTTCTTCAAAGCAACACGTTGGTGAAACAGGTGACCTCCATTTTTAATAGCCTGAACACCTATCAAACTATATTTCCATGTTCTCTTTTATTCGTTTTCAGCTTAAGTCCCTGTTTATGCTCGTGGTTGTGTACTCAGAGTGGTCAGTCTTCGCATATAGTCAAGAACAGTATTGTGTGACCCAAGAGCCTCGGGATCCTAAGCTCAACGTCTGTACCAAACCACAAAGTGAGGATGTCAGGTAACCAAAAACGTTACTCAGTAACTGACGACCAGAGACTTAACACATCTCTTGTCAATTTTAGATATCACACCCAAGCTTTACACTATTATTAAGCTTTTTTAAATCTAAGGTTTATTTAGGAAAAGTGATCATTATTCTACGTTTCTTACAAAGGTCTTCTTTCAGAGGGATAGAAAAGGTTTTTTTTTAAATGGCGAGGAACAAGCCAGCTGTTTTAACTTCATTTCCGTGTAAACAATAAATGATCAATTATGTTAATCAAGTCTATGTACCATTCAAAAAAAAGTTGTAAATGTTGTATAAATTGAATAAACCTTTAAAAAAAGAATTAATCAGCATTGAAATGCATATGTTTATCATCGAGCCGCCTAATCAGAAAATCATTGTCTTCTTACTCAAAGCGATTTTATTTTCTCATTAGGCTAAAAACGGCCCACACAATCTTAAAACATAGGGACTTTTATTACTAATTACAAAGTGGAACTTTTTTTTATTTTCTTATATTCTCAATTATCATTCTTTTATTTTGAATTAGAGATGGCTGCCATGTTTTCTTTGTCCCCCTTTGCAAAATAAAATTATGTTATGCTAAAACGATGGAAAATACATCAATCACAGTTTCCTGCTGATATAAATGATGGAAGACGGGTATCTGTACCATTCGAAATTTGACAAAAAGATATTTTTATATTAATACATTTTTTTGTATAATGTTATAGCAAAAAAATAGAAGACGCTCTTGCGGGTAAGACAGACATCGAAGAGTCAATTGAGGAAATTTCTGCGGAAAACTGGAACGTTGAATTTGAGTAAGTAGGGTTTTACACAAAAGAGAATATATCTTAATGAATGATTATATGTTCCTGTATAAAATGATGAGCCTTCAAGTCGTTATCAATACAAGCATCAATATGAAAGTATTTAAACATTGATGAGTATCGTTATTCGTATATTTGATGATAATTTTTTATACTTTCCTAAACATAAATTAAACAGCATGTTACAATAATAAGTACATGTAAGAGTATAACATAAGGTTATTTTCATTGCCGAATGAATAATTAATTGATAAATTATGGGATTTCTAAAAACAAAAAGACAGGGTATCTCAAGTTGGACATCAAAACACTTTCATTAGGTAAACATGCGTATATAATAAAGGCAATCTTGGTGTCCATTTTTCGTCAAAATAAACATATTACTAGCTATATGAATAAGCAAACAATAGCTTTTCATGTAAATTTATTTAGTTATATAATTACTATATTTTGTCTAAAGAAATTCTTGCATAAATTTTTGCTTAAATTTTCGATGTTCATAAAATAAATATCTTTGAATTCAACCGAATTTCATTCAGTAGTATAAACCACTCATTATATTTTTACTTTAAAGCGTCTTTTAAGTTTGTCGGGTTTGAAAACACAGCTTAAAATGAAAAATATGTAAGATTTTCCCATTATATTTCTCTGTAAGCATTCTGTTTTCTTTTTTCGTTCCTTTGAATATTTCTGAGTAAAACATAACATCGTGTCTATGAAGAAATCGTTATCTTTATCACTTTTATCCGTTTCTGTTACACTTTGTTGACAGATATGTGTATTTTCATTAAAATCGTTGAAAAAAACTGCCAGAAAGGGTAACGTTGGTCTACCTTTATTAATCACACACACACACACACACACACACACACACACACATATATATATATATATATATATATATATATATATATATATATATATATATATATATATATATATATGTATATATATATATATATATAATGCAATCAATTTTTGTACATACCCTTTGTATATGAAATGTGCGACAATTATTATCTTTTTTACACTATATAGATATAATATCAAAACCATTGGTTGTCGTCCTTGTCATTTGAAAAACATGCTGCTCATTAAAAAAACTTTTAAGATTTCCACAACATAAGTTACCCTGAGTGCTTTTTTTGCCGCTAAGTTGCTGCATATTTCAGTTTATAGGGATGCTATATGAATATATGTGCATACAACCGGAGTGTACATTTGTATTTATAAAATATATTATAATATAATTATATATTACAGGGAGCAAGAGTACTCCAATCTCCTTACGGCGTGCTATTATGAACAACGTTATGTAACAACTGTCAAGAAAGACGGAAAAGAATGCTACGTTGTTAAACCGGAAATCCAAAAGATTCTAGTGGCAAAATGTCTGAAGTAAGATTTTAATCATATCGTGTTAAAATTGTTTTCATACATGTTATAACCTGATGATTACATACACTTAAAAACATGCACAATTATAAATGATTAATTATAATTTCAGCAAAAAATGTAATAACCAGGGCTATTACAATCCATCTGGCTATGAAAGTAATTGTTACAGAGATGGCCTCAAACAATTTAAACTTTGGATATACTGTGAGGAAGAAACCAGCAATCTTAAGATGATTGAAATTAATTTGCCTCAATATTGCTCATGTAAATCTTTCAAGTATTGTGGTGCACCATATGTAGATAGACCATCGAGTTATGGTAGGCATCGGTGTCAGTGTGATTCATGTATCCAAGGTCCCCCGGGTCCTCCTGGAGAGAGAGGTCCCGGGGGTGAAACTGGAGAGCGCGGGCCTAGAGGTGATCCAGGTAATAAGGGGGATGTTGGACCTCAAGGGCCGAAGGGTAATGACGGTGCAGTGGGAATGAAAGGGGATCCCGGGATGAAGGGGGAGAAAGGTGATCAAGGACCTCCTGGACTGTCAGGTGTACCTGGAAAAGACGGTCGTAAAGGAGATCCGGGTATGAAAGGAGAACCGGGACCCCCAGGTTCCAAAGGGGATCCAGGACCACCGGGACAAACAGGCCCAGCTGGACCTCCTGGACAACCAGGAATGAATGGTATGCATGGAATGAATGGAATGAATGGAAATGGAGGAGGCTGTGGTAATTGTGGAAATGGGGGCGGCTGCGGTAATTGTGGAAATTGTAGTCCTGGAAGTCCTGGAGGCGGCAATAGTCCTGGAGGTGGCAGTAGTCCTGGAGGCGGCAGTACTGATGACGACTGTAAAAATGGTAATCCTGGAGAAGATGGAAATTGTGGCAAAGGAAATGATGATGGAGACCCTGGAAACACGACAACAACTCAAGGAAGTACGGAAACTCCAAGTCCCACTCCCGCTCCCACTTCCACGACAACAACTAAAGGAAGTACGGAAACTCCAATTCCCACTGCCACCTAATCCATGAAGTTCAGAAACTCCTATTTCCTTTTCAACTTTCAGGCCCACTCCACCTTAATGAAATCCTGTTTTTACAAAGATTACATATATTTACTGATATAATATACCAATTTAATTTTGTTGCAATTGTAAGATACCTTGCAAGAATAAACGCATTATGTTTAATGAAACAGTACGAAATTATTTTTATTTACTTAACATTTCTTATATGATAAATACAAAGAAAAGGAAAGTCAAATGCACTTACAAATAAAATTGCCCAAGGATAACAAATACATGTATTGGGAATCTATCACATTCTTCATGTTTTATGCGATGACGTAAAAATAACACTTCCTAATTGATCTTTTCTGCGTGTATAATATCTTTGAGCATTGATTTTTTTCTCTCAATATTTTACTGGAGATTACATGAAATTGTTTACGACAAAGAAAAATTTTTCATATCCACAGAAAGTGAAAACACACAAAAAATTATTTTTTGCTTAAATACTGTACGTAACGGCCTTTGGTGTATTTGTAGTTTTATAACTTCAGGTAAGCAGTGAAAACAAACACATTATTTAATGTAACATTTTCGCTTTCTCGTTATACACAAATGAGATAATTTTATTACTTTTACCATTGAAAATATCATTTCTCGATAAATAGGGGAAGTAGGGGGTGGCTCGCTTAAAGAGCGGTTAGAGGAAATGCGGGCTGAATCGTTCCCCAGTTTTTCTGCTTTTGCTGAATCGCACTGGTAGTATTTATATTGCCCTCTCTGAAACAGTTATATTTAAAAGGAAATATTTATATTGCAGTCCCAAAACTGTTTTATCACCCTCGCGTGCAATACATAACGTAATTCTGCTTATTAATTACGCCGGATTCGCAATTTAGCTAAGTGAACGTTAGGACAGCGTCTGCTCTTTAGAGGAACTTACTTGATGGTTTAGATTGAAAAATTATCTACTTATTGAAAGCACCAATAGACATTTTACAAGACATTGAGTTGTAAGATTTGAAGATGCATTAATAAGTAAAATACGCTTGTTAATGAGGTAAACATGTTCTTAAACTGATTTTGATTTTTGAAAATTTTATTATATACATGTATATTACATCGCTTCGAGGGTGACATAACAGAATATTTGCCCCGAGGTGACAGTAAAGCCAGAGAGTGTAATGTCGCCCGATGTCGAAGGTAGAGGGCGACATAATAGCATTTTTATTGGTCAACCAAATTTTGAGATATAGTCGTCGAGTTATAAAATTATTTAGAGCCCTTAATTCTTTTATTATGTAAACAAATTCCGTGTCATGTTACTTTTTCCATACCGAATGCTGCATCGGAAATAACTTGTACCAAAACTGAATTTGGCATATGCAAGTAACCAAAAACTAGCAATGAGAGAAATGTTGCTTAAAACCGAATTTTTACCAGTACTTGTGATCAACATAATCATAAACATGGCACAAGTGTGCTTATACAACAAAGAATTGTGAGCTTTGTATGTACATGCATCTCCCTTATTGCCTGACAAATAACATTCAAATTTTGTTTGGTTATTTAAAAAAAGTTTTAAAAAGCATTGTAAACATAAAAACTTCAAAAATAAAATCTGGGGATTGTCAATTCCAATCTTAAATCTGTGTGACTTGGATTGAGCTTGGCTTAATACATGTATTTTAGTTTGTATGAACGGGAATTATTCATTTTTTCACCTTTGCAAAGGAGTTTTACCTACATTCGCCGAAGAAAAGATTTTAGCAAAAAACACCCTGTTCCTTCTTCAAATAAGTAAATATGGCGTTTTTACATATAGAATTGTTTATAGGCAGATCTATGTAACGAATAAAAAAAATTCTAGGTATTTAAGAGTTATCAAACATTGCAGAAGATCGCAGATTGCTAGTGAAAAAAATTCAAATATTTCATCACTGATAATAATAATTCTTTTTAGGGTTGCACAATTTCAGGCCGATGGCAATTTACGTACCAAGGACTTTTTCAGTTGGCCCTGTCACACGAGGATGTTTGCGTCTAATGATTTCTTGAAATAGTCACCTATATGACCTAAATCAACAACAGTAGACAAATGAATAACGAAGGAATATAAATAGTTGGTTATCATACTATATACAGTAATATTCCTTTTTTTCGTTTCACGTAATTGAATATTTCCAGTTATCCTCAACCTTCAATGTAATATCCTGCGTCTTGATATTAAACAAATATATTTAAAAATAATTTAGTGTAAATACCAGATATTTGCAGAGAAACTCAAAACCAACTGTCTACTTCACATAGACCGTATTAAACAAATTGCAGTTTTGTGAACATGACAAAGACACTGTTTCTATTGTGACACAATATGCTACCAAATAACCAAATTAGTAAGCATAACTTATTTTGTAACAACTTTAATCTCGATTTAGCTATAAAATCATTTTTATGACTACAATAAGAGCGTAAGTTTTATTTTTTTTTTAATCTTTAGAATCAGTTGTTAAACAATGGTGGCATACATTTGTATATTAAAGTGTTCAAAAGTATGTTTGGAATAAAAGGTTGCATTTTTCTTTATACGAGTGAACAGAAAAGATACATTTTGTTTTAACAGTGTTTGAGCCAAACATACCATTATCCCTTGTTCAGAAAAAAAATCACACTTGAGATATGGGGTTTTTAATATCATATAAAGAAACAAGCAATATTTGTTATTTGATAATGCACCATATAACAGGTTTCAACCCCCGAAGTCTTTTTTTTTTAAAAGTCCATAACATAAGGTAAGCTCTAACCCTTTTTTTTCAAAAAATGACTTTTATATATTATGATGAGAAAGAGATTCGTGGTTTGTTAATTTGATTTGTATGGAAGCTTGTATGGGGATACGTCAACGTTTTTCCAAATTCCGAGCTACAATGATTAGTAAAGAGCAAAAAACGAGATGAATTTTAGGAGTTTTAAGATTTTTTAACGAATGGGCCCATGGATTCAAACGAGTAACAATCAAACCAGCTTTTAGTTATACATAATATTCTCAGCAATATGGAGGTGGGCTGTATTCTTTACTGAAGCAAATTCTATTCATTTATTCTTGTGAACGTGTTAACGTCAGAATTGGTAATGTTATACACTCAAAGCTATGTTTGACTCAGATTTATCTGCACATAACATATACTAGTATGTTTTCAAGATATGGGAACCTATTTAAATCGCGTACGATAGGCAAGTTTTTATTTCTTTACATCAGACACATACATTTATACTAAGGAAATGAATAAAATGAGTCAGTTACCAAATGTCAAGGCATATCATCGGCAAAACATGAGTCAAAGCAGAGACATTCACTTGTATTTACACGTTGTCCAGAACTTAAAAAGTAAACGTTTTCGAATTTATGGATTTGAATACAGGCTAAAGCAATCATTTGTCTTAAGAGATTAGAAGAGCGTGTACAAAATGTTGTTATAAAGTAAAACCCTTTGAAAAGATACCATATTTAAAAATTGATATTGAATCAAGCAAGGTTAATAATGCATGTAATCAGAGGTTATTAATAATAAGGTGTATTTAAGGAGGATACATGTATTTAAAGTACACGATGTGAACTATATTCGTGTAACATAATACATTGATTATTACATATAATAAAAGAAAATATGACGTCTGTATACTGTATTGTAAAATGTTCACATAGCGTATACATGTAAGTATAAATAAAGGTAAAAGAAATTTAAACGATGCAGATTTTTAGAGGTAAACATATAAATGTTTTCTTTTAAATAGTTTGAATGTTAATGTAATTGTTTACTCAGACTATTCAGTTATTATTTTTATAGACTGTGGGGTAACATTTGTGTTCAGAGGAGAATGAAAGAACACTTTCTATTCAAAGAATGGTTCAAATTTTTCATCATTCAAAAGGTTAATTAAGAGATGAACAATTTCGGGCCTATGGCAATAGTCGTACTAAAGAAATACTTCAATTGGTTCTTTCACAAGAAGGTGTTTGCGTCAGTTGAGTCGTGGTTTAGTCATATATATGACGCATTAACAGCCGTAGAAAATCTATTTATAAATGAAAATAAATTATCAGTTATCATATTCTATTCAGTAACATACCATTCTTCATTTGACGTAATTGAACATTTCCAATCACCATTAGCATCAAGCGTAATGTCCTTTATCTTTGATGTTTTAAAACCAATTAAACAATATTAAAGACTAAGAATGGTTTTCATACCATACCAAATATGTGTAGAGAAATTTTTAAGCCATTGACTTGTTCTTATCTGGATCATATAAAACATATAATAGTTTTGTGAACATGACACATACACTGTATGTATACTAAGGATGGTAACTCCCACTTATTTTAATTCAACTAGCTTCTACAGGCAACCAAATAAGTATTTAATTCTCAACTTTTGGCAAATTGAATCTCGATTTAAATTTTATATCATTAGTATAAGTTTTGTTTTGTTTTTGTTTTTTTAGAAAATCATGTTTGATTACAGCAGGAGGATAATGCTTAGTCTTTGATATTGTCAAATCGATTATACTATAGATATTGCTATTTTAGAGTAAGGACGTTCTAATTTGTGGATGCAGATTCCTATTTCAGTTTAAAAAGCTCACAAAACCTTAGATATTGATATACTAGTACGTGTAGTATCTAATGATAAAATACAAGCTTTTGATAATTTAACAAACTTTAAAATTTACTGAAGTCATAAACTAAGAAGTAAAAAAAAAATTATAATTATTTTTTATTATTATCATTATTATTATTTTTATTATTATTATTCACCAAATATTTGGCAGGTTGTGTTAGAAGAGAGAGATATTTCCAAAACTATCCCATTCTTTTGTGCAATAAATTGCCTGTTTGCCATATATACATGTTTGCTGAAATTTTGATAGAAGTCTTTAAAAAATTGTCAATAATAATAATTTGTATCAGGGGTTTTTTTTTTTGTTTGTTTGTTTTTTTGGGGGTTTTAAAAAGAAATAAATCAACTCAACCTTCCACTTTCCGTTAGATGACATTGGATGCAAGTTTCCGGTTTTTGACATACATGTAGTATAGTAACTAGACAGGTTAAACGGGTCGCTTATTATTGCAGACAAATGTCGGTAGAATAAATCAAAAGTTTATCCAATGTTTGAAACTATGAAACATTTTAAATTTTAATTTATGGTTTTTATTACAGTTATATACAGAATAATCCCAAAAGCGATTTGAATGACGCAATATTAATTCGATATCGGGCGAATAATTTTACCTTTCAGAGGAAGTGCGAAATTTTCCAGAGCAATAAAATAGATGTTATTTTTAAAACACCTTGCAGGTTTAAGAAATATGATATATACAATTCTAATAACTAAGCAATACAACTCATATACGACGAGCCGAAATCGAAATTGAAGCTCTCGGTGTCTGCACTGTCAAGGGTAAAATTTATTTGTAGTAAGTGAATGCATTTAAATTTTAGGTTTCTACGGCAGAAAAAAGGAAAGAAAAAAAAAACAGTGTGACTAAAAAGTGAATGACACCCTGTGGCTTTTTCTTGGGAAAATATCACTGACAACCCAATGTAGGAACAGAAGTCACTGAATTAATGGGAAGAATCAAACATGTCGCATTTTTTGCGGTCGTCTTGTCATTTATAGATTTCTATGGCACTGCATGTATGGTGTAATTACTCTCAATTTGGACTGAGAGATCAACAGTAGGGCAGGGAATGTTTATACCAGTAAACCGACAGGTAGTGATCCACCTAAACCTTAGGCTTTTTTTAACACTTTCATGTGAATTCTATGTTTTTACTTGATTTAAGTTATCATCTAGGTCCATCGAATTTCAGATTTTGGGGGAATTCAAATTTTGTATATATTCCATGCCTTACTTTAACTTATTCTCCTCACCAATTACCAAGAAAATATCAACCAAAAAGAATATTGGCGAAGTATCCCATTGTATTTTTCATCTAGAAATGTTTCATCTACGATTTTGAATCCATAACAATCTGGCAATTTTATACAATGTATTAAAATGGTCTCTAAGAGATCCAAGGTGGAATAAGATTTAGTAAAAAAAAATATTCAAAAATATTAGTTTTAAGATTTGAATATCATCCGGTATCTTTGAATGAGACTTTTTGGTCTCATAAAGATTACTATAGTCTATAAATTAAAAAAAAGATTGTATATTATAAATGTGTTTCTAATTCTTTTTCATACCATGAATATAAAATACCTATCTGGCTTGTTTTAGCATTTATCTGTAATCAAAACTAAGTATTCATTAACGAAAAAATCTGGGCTCTCAATAAAGTAGTTTGTTTTAAACAATAACAATTTCTCCATTTCGTCTTAAACAGAAATACATCGCCTTCTTAGAAAGATTAATGAAAGGCCTATCAAATAGATTGTGACGTCACTTAGATAAAATTGATCCATTTGCAAAGGGTATATTTGAGGGTAAAATTGTCAGAATTTTAAAGCATGGCTATTATTCATTATTTTGGTTGTAAAAATACGAAATTTTACTACCTAGAAGTAAACAAAATCTAGTTATTTAAATTTTTTACACACTGAACAGGGTAGCTTAGTAACATTAATATCTCACTGCTAGCACTGGAAAAACAAACGACGGTAAAACCTTTCACTAGCTTTTTCATCACTCTAAAATTCGCTCATTTTTAGCTTGTAATTTCTTTTCAAGACAGGGCCGATGGCTGTAAGTTTGATCTAGACTGACTGGTAATTAAGTTAGACTGATTCTTTCAGGAAGTCCTAAACCATGTGTCGCACTTAAAATCGGGTTTACCTCCATAAAAGACGCATTATTTCTGTGTTCTTGTTGCAGTTGACGATGGTATTATCATTAAAGGAAGTCCTTATTTCCTTTCCTCCTATCAAATGTAACACTTTTTGTCTGATGGTACACAGTTTCTGAATTCATTAACGCACCTGTTTTACAATACTCTAGCAAATTATTTAACGTTTTTAATCCAGTAAAAACTAAGAAGAAACGACCAAAAATAATTTTTATTATGATTTGTGCATGCTTTGAACAGTCTGATATAAATATATTTTTACAAAAAACAAAACAAATCTATAAGTGTAAATTGATATAACAATAGCTTTTTAACTCTTAAAGTCCAGTTTATGTCAAGAAGGAAAATATTGTTCAAAATTCAAAAACGTTCGTTAATAGTTAAATGATTAAAAAAATTTCTTTTGATAGCTGAAATTCAGAAAATGTTTTTGATCCAAATGCTTGAACCGTGTTTTCAGTCCTCTTCGTTTCCGCCTTTCGAAAAATCAGGAAAACTTTGCCTTTTGCCAACTAGACCACTAGCAAGGGAATCAAGGGTGCGTTTCCCCACCAGTCCGCTGGCTAATGAATCCATTGTCCTCTTTCCCACCAGCCCACTTGCTAAGGAATCCATCATACGCTTACCAACCAATCCACTTGCAAGGGAATCCATCATCCTTTTCTCCGCGGCAGGAAAATCTGGATAAGTGTTTGAATGATAGTCCATTTTCCTTTTCCCAACAAGCCCATCTGCAATAGAATCAAGTCGGCGTTTTCCAACCAGTCCGCTTGCAATGGAATCCAGACGACGTTTTCCAACCAGTCCGCTTGCAATGGAATCGAGCCGACGTTTTCCAACTAATCCGCTCGCGATGGAATCGAGTCGTCTTTTTCCAACTAATCCGCTCGCGATGGAATCGAGTCGTCTTTTTCCAACTAATCCGCTTGCGATGGTATCTAAGCGTCTTTTTCCAACTAAGCCACTAGCCACTGAGTCTAATCTCCTCTTTCCAATAAGCCCGGACGCAAGTCTGTCAAATTGTCGTTTTTCAACAAGCGTTTCGTCTTGATCTTGGTACAAGTTTTCGTCATATCTAAAACTTTTCTGACTCGCAATTGGTCCGATTGTGTAAACGACATAAATAATTCTGAAAAGAAAAGAAGACTGAATGGCAACACATCTTTTACAAAAATAAACAAAAGATCATTTTTAAATGGAAAGTCTAAAGAAATGAACTTTTATCGTATTCCTAATTCTTTTACAAAATAGAAAATTAGATACAATGATTTTGAAAAATAACAACATATTCACTCTGCACTTTTCTTTATTTTTTTTTAAGAAACATACATCAATGTACCTACGTTGTAAACAAAACTGCATTTGATTTTGTTGTCGCCATTTGAAGTCTTTTTTTGGAGTTCGAGTTCTGTCCTTTCTCTTGTATTCTCGAGTCTTTGTGTGTTGAAGTGAATTTCTCTTATTTCAAAATCAGATATCTGGTGTCATTTCTGCTAAAAATAAAAAAGTTAACAAATTACATCTATGAATACTTTAATAAAGATCACCGTATGCAGTATAACCAACATGTTCGCAGTACCTTCTCCTATGGTATCCGTGAGTGATGTAAGATACGAACAAATCTAAATATATTTATACCTATATGTACATTCAATCTCATTAACACCTTCCAATAGCGTCATTGGCAAATGTGCAGGTATCAA
The DNA here is from genome assembly GCF_025612915.1 of Magallana angulata. NCBI lineage: Eukaryota > Metazoa > Mollusca > Bivalvia > Ostreida > Ostreidae > Magallana > Magallana angulata. The sequence goes on from NC_069114.1 coordinate 28,667,884, forward strand.
AATAGATGAACAGTCATTTGGTAAAACGTTAATCAGTAACTTTGGTGATCAAAATTATTAAGTCACAGTTCTTCTTCCTCCAACAGCATTGAAGATTCTCAAAGCCTAAATATGGAGTTGTTACAAATCAAATACTTATAATTAAAAAACGGTCTTTTCATTCCTTTTTTTTTTTTTTGGAATTAATAAATTGTTTACTAGTAAAAAGACTGTAATTTTCCATTATGATTGCCAAACACCTTTCGCAAAACTCCTTGTAGTTCTTCGTGTTATCAATACTAATTGAGGAGTGGATGTTTACCCTTTTAGGTCCACATTCTATAACTTATTACGATAGTAGCAAAAAGGCTTTAATTATTTATCGATGAGAGGTGAGAAAATTAGCAGATTGTTTCATATCCTATGAAACATGAAACTTTAATTTTCGCTAAAAACATATTTGGTACTTGAATCTTCCAACAAGAAATGAAGAGCGTAAATGACATCATTGATGTTTTTACCTTTCAGCAAACAAGACAAATAAGTATCAAGTGGGTTATGCTTATATTCTCATTCATTAACTGCGAATCTACATTTTGCGATATCACGTGAGTTTACTTCACGTAAAATATCATCGCCACTTATAAAAACGTGACCAAGGCCAGCTCAATATTAAAATTCATTCTACTCTCAATCATAGTACCGGATATCCTGACCAAAACGTTGCTTCGGGGATTTTTTCAAGTTGGCAAACATATTTTCCAGGGGTCACATAGTGTTATTGCACTTTTTATGCTTTTTCTTAAGTACCCTGAATATTAGTCGAAGAATGATTTATAGATTCTTTATTGGATGCGTGATTAGATTCCAGCTCATCTTCTATCCTTGTTGGTGAGTTTGATGTCCTTTAATCTTTATTATTAATAAATCTAATGAACATGAGACTCCTTTTTCTACACACCTCTCAAATACTTTCAAGGTCCTGGCTATCTTTTAGATATATTTTTACGTGATGTATTGTATTATACGTAAAATATATCAATGATGCAAATAAAAATTTCAAAATTGATAAATCCTTGCTTAATAAGATAAGAATCATTAAAATTCGTTGAAAACTGTCAATACTGTACGTTTGCCATTTACTTGAATTCAAAACTTCTGAAGAAATAATGGTTTAATGAATGAATTGTTCAAGGTTTATTGGTGCCCAACGTCAAATCATGTTCTGATAAAGCTACAAGAAAATCAAAATCAATTGTACAGAATAAGATAATTTCCTATACTATATTAGCTTAAGCAAAACTAAGTAAAAGAGCAGGGTACTGTGATTGTGATACAAACACATCTGCTCTGTTGCTTATTCAATAAACGAACATCAGATAAAATAACCATTATGTTTTGTTGGCATCGTATTATTTTTAGTGGATTATTTCATCGACGTAATTTTGGTGCCTTATTTACTTGCAAACACTGCAACCGATATTAATAACCATTAATCGTTTATTGGTCTTGTATTACATAATGAAGATACTTAAAGAAAATAAGCCGTGTGTTTATATCTGTCACGGAAAAGGCGAACAATGTTTTCCTTGAAAAGAAAATTCAGTTAGTTTTTGTTTTTTGGGGTTTTTTGTGGGGTTTTTTTAGGGGGGGTGGGTAATCTAAGAAAACAAGTCCTTTTCCTTTGTCAAATTACACAAGATAAGCTCACAGAACACATAGTGTTATTGCAAGCAAGAATAGTAATGTTGAAAAGAAAATTTGCTCAAATTTCCTTCAATATTTGTTGACATTTCTCTCTGAATCTTTTTCCTGGTGTAAATTGTCCATCCATTAAAGATTGCCACAGGCCATACAATTTATGGTCCAAAACAATCCAGGATTTGATTTGGGGTTTTTCGGAAGAGTACTTTATGAATAATAATAATAATCGGGTGTCAAAAGAAAGATTGCTCAGAAAAAATAAACAAAGGAAAGACAAATT